>NC_056732.1:1150890689-1151208189 GCF_019279795.1 Protopterus annectens | reverse complement strand
AACTCAGGTTTCCTGAACTGTAATCAGGGCTTTATCCCTCTATGCTGCTGATGTAGGCACTTAAGATGCATATTAATACCGCCAAATATTATTCCCAAAGGGAAAGATGGGAATGAGATGAGGAGCCAAGATCTTCTTAGACCCGTTATCTTCAGAATTACTGAGAGCTTCTATGGACATGGAGGGGGAATGATGAGCAGGAGTGTGACAAATTCAGAAAGGCATTATTTGTTAGAGCCAGTGTTAAATCAGAGACACAAATTCACAAGTTTCATAGCTGGACATTTTTTCATAACAAAGAGACAAGCCCCAGGATTCAGTAAACTCTGTGTAGGAATAGTGTTATTCCTCCATGGAGGAAATGGTGTCTGTATCTGCATCCCCCTCTCTGCAGCACAGCTTACATATTAATGAAGGTGCACTACTGAGAGGAAGCCACGGACATGGATACTGAATGAGTTCTAGGGGGTGTGTTACAGTGCCGGCAGATCTGTAAGAAAATAAAACAGTGTCTGCAGACACTGAAATACTTTAATATCAATCTAAATAAATGCAGGGTGTGTGTGACAGGTACTGTCACACACCTCCTGCATTGTGAAAGTGCCATAAGGCACATTACAAATGAAAACAGTGTCCTCGGACACTGAAATTATTTAATAGCAATCTAAATAAATGGAGGGTATGTGTGACAGCTACTGTCACACACCCCCTGCATTGTGAATGTGGCATAGGGCACTTTATATTAGAAAACAGTGTCCATGGACACTGATAGTATGAATGGGAACTAAATGCAATGCGGGGGGGGGGGTGACAGTTACTGTGACACACCCCCTGCATTGTGAAAGTGCCATACTACATCATTAAATAAAATAAATTAAATAAAATAAAAAAGAAAATAAAACTGCTTTCCTATGTAAAAACTAAATATCCTGTCTTGGTATTGAAATGATGCACCTACTAGATTGCAAGCCATGACTCTAACCACTAACCTAACGGAGCTGTCAAAATTTCAGCTATTCATTTGTATATAGCTTCTTCTATAGCTGAAATTTGGACAGCTCCATTAGCTAAAAAAAAACGTAACCTGGACTCTGGACATAGCAGAGAGACAAGCTGAAGACAATACTAGGAAAATCAGGTATGTTATTCAAAACTAAAGACACATACCTTGCATTTCCTCCATTTTTCTTTCTCTCCTACATCTAAGCTGTCTGACATTTTATTTTTGCATACAAAAAAAAAAAAAAATAGAAAACAAAAATGGAGCAATGGAGACCTTCTTTTCTGCATTGCTTCCTTTACAAAGCATTGACTTACTGGTTATTCATGGGAATGCAAGTCCCATATGCATGCACAGTACATCAGAAAAAGCCCATGGATACTGGAAAAATGTGGAAGGACACCACGGTGCTGGTATACAAAGACTTTTATTTAAGAAAAGTAAATATTTTCTGTTAAATAATGTCATTGTATAATAGCAATACCTGACCCTGTGGTTGTGGTATAGTAAGATTTACACATGTTTGCCTTTATTTAATTACTCAGGCTTTGCCCTCATGATTAAACCACAACAACTGTGGGTAAATCTTAATATACCACACCGACTTTGTCGGTTATTGCTTAAGTAAATCATATACACTTAATAATAACGTATCACTAATGAGTAATTAATATTTAATTCTGACTTATTTTTAAATGAAAACATCTGTTTGCCCTTAGCTCAGTTTTGCTAAGCACTGCTAAGCCAAGCTAAGCAATGCTTAAACAGGACCTATCTTAACAATACCTAGTGCACAGCTCTGCTTAGCTGGCTTGAGCATTTCTAAGAAGTCCCATTCTAAGTAGTATTCAGCTCAGCTAAGCGGAGTTGCACACTGCTAAGCACTGCTCAACATTTGCCACCTTAAGCACAGCTCAACTCAGCTTAGCGGGTTTGCACACTGCTCAGCTAGGCTCAGCATTTTTTGAAAATGGCCCAGTGATGGCAAAGGGTGTGAATATGGCATTATTTAAACAACACAGCCAGGAATACTGGCAGGAAAGTGATGAGGTTAAAACTACCAACATAACAATTGCAACAAAACCCAAATTAAGGCTCATGCTGCTAAATGCTAAGAGTCTAAACATGAAACTGCACCCATTGCAAACAGTCTTAACCATGGAAGATGCTGACATCTGCACAGTAACAGAAACCTAGTTCAAAGCTGTAGAGAGCACCCCAGCCATACCTGGTTACTCATCCTATCATACTTTCAGATCCCAAACTGTGGGTAGTAAAGCCAAAGGAGCATGGGCACCAGAACCATTGATCATGGGGGGAGGGGAGCCCTCCCACTTTTGCAGATCATCCATACCTCTGCCCCTTTCATTTTCCACGCCTCCAACTGCCGCGATGATGTCAGCACACCTATTTCTGGCTGTTTTGTGAGCGGGAACAGATGAAACAGAAAGGATTTAATTTCCAGAATAATGGAGTGGATTAGCTGCTGTAGGGTGGGAACGACAGGATGTAATTGCAGAGTGGAGCAGAATGCTAGTCTATCAGAGTGAGTACACACTACTAGTGTGTGTGTATGCCCCTAGCAGGATACATCTGGTGGCTAGAAGTACTCAGGCTCAAACCCTATACCTTGGGTACACGTAAAAGGAGCCTAAAGTCCCTAGCCACCATCACTTGTGAATTTATGCCTCACATTTTTTTTCTGTTTCTCTGGTTTGCAGGAGTGGTAAAACCTTTTATTCTAGCAATTTTCTAAGGTTATAAAATCAGTATTTGAAATGTGTCCCTATTTTGGGGCTGTATTCCTCCATTATTGGCTTTGTTCTGTATTTTTGTACTAAGAGGTTGAGAGCTACGGTGAGAAGTGAGAACTGAATTCACTAAATGACATGATAGCCATCTAAGTTTGTCTTCCTGTTTTTAAAGAAACTGTTGCTTTAGCTTAGTGGTATGTTGCTCTGACTGTAGTGCACAGGTTTTGGGGTTCAAGACTTGGCAGTGAAATGCATGGTGGTAACAGCATTTTATGCAAGCAACTTTCCAAAATTATACACACAATGTTTAAAATGTGTCCCTGGTTTTTGGCCTTTTGCCCCCCCCCCAATTGAAAATAAGTTCAAGAAGCTGTGCAACATGCCTATGGCTTATATTCTACTGTGATTCTGTATTTATATATTGTATGTAGAAGTAGACTGTTGTCATGGAAATGTTCTAAATAGGGCAGTTTTGCCATTATTGGTGCATGCATTTTGCTTCATTGCCTACTGGAAAAATGTTCAAAAAATAAATTTAAAATGCAGTTGTGTGTGGAAGTAGGCTGTTATCATGGAAATGTTCTGAATAGGGCAGTTTTGTCATTATTGGTGCATGCATTTTGCTTCATTGCCTACTGGGAAAATGTTCAAACAATAAATTTAAAATGCAATTGTGTGTGGAAGTAGACTGTTTTCATGGAAATGTTCTGAATAGGGCAGTTTTGTCATTATTAGTGCATGCATTTTGCTTCATTGCCTACTGGAAACATGCTTAAACAATACATTTAAAATGTACTCTAACTTAAGTCTAACAAGTGTGCTGTATTATACAAGGAATATAATTTAATGCAATCAGGAAGGTGAATCAAGGAATGCATATGTGTATGCATGGCCCTAAAGATGTGTTTGAAAACAGCCTAGAGGAAAGTGTGAAAAGCTCAAAATCATGGGCAAATTTTAAGCTTTACTCTTGTTACCAAAGCAATGGATGAAGCTAAAACAGTTCACACCACATTACCTTGACCTGGTCAAGCCTTTTGACACAATCCCCTACTCAGGAGTAGTACAAAAGATGAATAATGTAGGAGCAAACACTTACATCACCAGCTGCATTGCCAGCTTGGCTGACAGGATGCAGGAGATCAAAACAGGGGAAGAGACCAGTCACCAATGGAGTCCCGCAGGGTTCAGTGTTGAGACTTTTTCTGTTTGGCATATGCAGCTCAAAAGTAAAAGGAAATACCAAAGAGCTTTGGCCAGCAAAGTCTGAGATGACTGCAAGCTAGGAGAAGTTATTGAATCCCCAAATGACTTAACCATCATGCAGGAAGGTTTGTCCCAAATAATAACTGGTGTCAAAATCATGACAATGCCCTCTGAGAACTGATCCAATTGTATGGCATTTGGGAACTTGTGTGTACAGTGACCTAAATTTTGACCAACATGTGCCCAGAGTCATAAGGAAGCCTTTCTATATTGCACAGCTTATAAACAAATTGATTGTGACTAGATGCTGAGATGTTGTTGTCCCCCTTTACAAAGCTCTCATTATGTCAATCATTTTGTATAATGCCCACTTTGGCATGTATCTGTCCAGCCCCATGCAACAATTGGAATACCTTCAGAGATACCTTACTAAAAGGATACAAGTCCTAAACAATAAGTCTTGCATGGACCACCTCAAAGATTTATTACTATACTCAGTATCCTACAGAGTGGTTGGAGGTGACATGTCTGGCATACAAAGCATCCTCCGACATAATACAGATGGACCTACTCAACATCAGCAAGTCAAATGGCATCAGAAATACTCAATCCAAGTATCTAAACTGAATGTTGTGGAGAGATGGATATATATCACAGATGTACCACTGTTCCGGAACAGACTATCCATAAAAATAAAGCAAAGCTCATCCATCCATACTCAAATGCAACTTGGATCTAAGGATGGGTAATAGAAAATGTACTCCAGGATTTCCCCTCATGCCACTAATGGATAGAGGTAGTTCCTAAATGCTGCATCCATTACATGGGCCCCTCAAATCATCTATGATATGATCACAGTTCTCACTAGAGCTACTATACAATTATCAGCCATGGGGATAGCTAAGACCAATCAGAAAATGTTAACTCAAGCACCAAAAAGGAATTGGCTAAGCTTAAAATGTCCTCCAAGTAAACCTATGTTGTGGTAGCAAATAGTTATAAAAAAATTACCCCTTTTAGTTCACTAAGTGCCCCTGTCACCCTCTGACCCCCCCCCCCCAGTCTTTAACAGCTTCCGGCGCCTATGCAAAGGAGGTGGAGTTTCAATATATATTAAGTATTACACAATATTACACACCTCCAGACTGGTCAAACTGTATGATGCACAGGAGACATTCCAGGTGCTGTTAACCATTGACAAGACCCCTATACAAATCTTAGCTAGCTACTGGCCCCTAAATCTGACCCAAGATGCCCAAACCGCTTATCTAGACCTGTTTGAATCTATCCCGATTCAACTCTTTACCCTAATCCTGGGTGACTTTAACTACCCAAACATAGACTGGAAGTAATACTCATGTCAGACCATAAATGGCCAGAGATTCCTCGATTTTGTCAATGCAAATGCTTTGGCACAGCTAGTCAATACCCCCACAACAGGTGATAATATCCTGAACTTGGTATTAATCAGCATGAGTTACCACTGCAGCATCCCTGCAGTATCATCCTCCCTTGTAAGATCAGACCATAAAGCGGTCATGTTTGAAGTCACTATCTCCCGTGACCCCCTCTAGCTAGGGTCAAACAAAAAAAAACTTTTCCAAAGCTGATTACAGCCTCCTGAGGGTTGGGATAAACAGCTTCACAGCTCCCTCTCCCTCTCTATGAACTTGCACCAGTATCCAAAACTACCAAATTACTATATGAACATTTATATAGATGCATGGAATCAGGAATACCTGACAGGACTAAATCATCCTCCACAAGGAAGAGTAAACCTGTCTGGTAGACAGCTGCAATAAATAAACTCTATAACAACAAATAAAAAGTACTGTCCAGGACCAAGAAGGAGCAGGTGCCCAATTGAAAGCAATCTCTCCTTAGCCTAAACAAGCATATAAGAGCACTAGTGAAATCCTCCACAGCAAACTTTGAGTCCAGATTGGCCACATCTACTAGAGAAAATCATAAGGCCTTCTTCACATATGTCTGTAATCTCAAAGGTAGCACCCAGATCTGTTTAGGACTGGTGGTCAAGGACACCACATATACAAATACTGTAGATATAGCAAACTTGCTGGCTGACAGATTTAGCGAAAATTTCACCCCGCTGCCCCCCTGTCAGTAAATCAGGACATTTCCAGTATCTGCTCCTTTCTAACCCAGCCCTTATGGAATTGCTGCATATCCGTAAGACAAACTAAACTCACACAACCTGCACACAAGGCCTTAACCTGGTCTGTGACATGAATAGAACTTGTTTGCAGGATAGATTTGTGTCCCAAAGATGTGACTGACTGTGTAATAGAGTCCCTCTCCATGTCATACAAAGTACCTCTCTAGGCCTCTTTAAGAGGAACCTGGACGACTGGATGTGAAACAGAACATACACCCCCTGGGATCCCACCTATGTCCTGCAGGGCAGCGGAAACAGGTGCTGACTTTGAAGGAACATGGGCTAAAGTCTTGGCTAGGCCTATAAGGGTGTCTGATCCAATAGGCTAGTATCATCCTATGAACCTATGAACCTACTACCGTAGATGTTTGCTCTAATTATTTCAGACTGTCCTGCAATGTTGTCTGAAATTATTCCCTGTGCGCATAAACTCTGTAGTTACTGTAGTGATTGAGTATTGTTATTGGTTATTATCAAATATATTGTAGGTAAACCTTGTAATAGTGTCTGGTCTGTATAGAACTAAGTAAGCTCTTAGAGTACTTGCATGTGTATTCGGTGACACTGTATAGCCCATACCAATAGGCTTGGTCTCGGTCACACTTACCATTTGGCTAATAGGCACATCACACAGTACGATTAATCACCATTTGGTAAGGGCCTTACAGTAGCTGATAAGAGCTGGATTGTGGCAGTCAGAACTTCCTTTAAGTGTGGGCAAAAGGGGCCATAGCTGGTAATCCTGTGCCAGCCTTTTCCAGAAGTGTGTGTGTGATTAATAAATCAAACCCCAATGTGTGTGTGTCAGCTACTTGGGCAGGGACAGAAAGCACAGGTTGGACAGAGAGGGTGATGGATGTTTTGGCTTTGGTGCTCTGCTGAGATGGTAACCATATAGCTGTGCCAGTTGGGAATCTTATTGGAGATCTGGAGAGGGAGAAACCAGCCCCAGATTGCCTGTGATCTGTGTGTGCTCTGAAGGATAATTGTACTTTACTGTGTGTGTATTTGTCATCCTCTCATTGTGCACATCCCTCACTGGTGGTAGTAGTGAGGCTTGAGGTTCCTTGATTACTGGGCTAGTGCAGTGGCATCACACTGACAGCATGTGCTGGTGGATACAGCTGTCATATTACATCATGTGCCGTCCTTGAGCCCCTCTCAGTCTGCCGATGTCATACAGGATTATTTCACAGATTGTCCAGGTCTCCCTGACCATTCTTAACATATTCTGGCTTGGTCAGTATGTACCCCACACCTCTATCTGAATGCCTGATACCTATGGCTAGCATACCTGGTGAGTCCCTGCAGCAAGACAGCAGTAGGGGGGGAATGTTGCCTCTGGCTCAGCAGCAGTGCATACATACTGAGCATGCAACGTAAGGGAATGGATACAGTACCAGATATTCATGTACCATTGCTGTGTTCCCAGGTGTCTGGCATGTCACAGACACATTCCCCAAACTCTGTGGACAACCATCATGTATTGTCCATGTGGTGTGCGGGAATACACATTTGTCTTCCAGGGGGGTCTTCATCTATCAGGAACATGTACACATTTTGCAAACATCTGGGTACTGCAGTTGTCAGACACTTATGAGGAGGTCACCTTACACCACATATGCAACACTCTCTATTATTGTGAACCCCAGATGTTCCTGGAGTGTCCACATGCACCTGTAGTTGCACTTGCCTATTTGTTTGATGTAGGTTGGATGACATGTTATAGTAATATTGCCCATAGGGGACACCCAGTGATGTCTGTGGATACATAACAACACAGTCTGTTGCAGCAGTCAGGCCATGTCTGGTAGTCATGGTACCATCTCAGGTTACTAGTCTATGGGCCGTGAGCATACATATGCCTAGCCCACATGTTAGCACATACGTATGCCAGGCAGCAGCTGATGTCCCCATCCAACAGGGACACAGGTGGTATCCCAAGGATGTATGTGCTGTTAACTATCCAGTTGACCAGGTTATGCCTGCAAAGGTTTAGGTAGCTACCCTCCCTGATTTGGACAGGGTGCCTATTCCACTGCAGGTTGCTTGTTTGTGACACATGTGAGTTGTCCACAAGGCAGTCCAGGTCATTCACCGGGTTGAGTGTGTGTGTGTGTGTGTGTGTGTGTGTGTGTGTGTGTGTGTGTGTGTGTGTGTGTGTGTGTGTGTGTGTGTTACCACAGTGGGGCATGGTTTACAGTTGAGCAGCAGTGACATCAGTGTAGGGTCTTTGATTGCCGTGCATGCCACAGTGACATATCCCCTGAGGAGTATGTATGGCACCAGGTAGAGGGTTGGTATTATAGCCTAATACCAAGACAGGCCATTCAGCATCTACATTGGAAAGCATGTTTATATTAATGTTAATTTTACATTTTTATATTAATGTTGCTTTTATTAACTGATGTAGTTATTGACATTTGCAAGGAACATGTGCCAGACATAAAAAAATATTAACCGGATGCATTTAATGTTCATCAGAAAGGTCAAGTTTAAACATAGGTGAGCAGTTTTGCACAGCGTGGCATGATACTCAGCAATGCTTAAATGAAATGTTAGGTATATAGAGCAGTCAAATAGAAGATGCTCACTGGCTGAATGATTATGGCACTGGCACTTGTACATTAGGTGCAAGCATCGAATTGTGACCATTCGGCTTTTTAGACGTTATAGGAAAATGTTGTAAATGTTGAATTTGTTTTGTATATATTACAATATGTTAACTGTGGTCATCCAGCTTGACCAGAAGCCCATTTGCAGTGGAGACCCAAGTATAAAAGCCCCAGTTACACACATGTGTCCAAAACTATTACATTTACAGGAACAGATAACAGTTAAATGCACAAGTTTAGGAGATATAATAAAATAAATGCACCTAAGAATGAAGTAACATTACTGAACAATAAGTTACAATTCTGTTGTATATATCTAAGCAGTAATCAGCTTGCAATGCAAAGCAACAAAATAACCAAACTGGCAAGCCTCAAACCCAGTGCCTTCTGCACCAAAGTCAGAGCATTACACTAGTATGCCAAATCAGCTATGGGTAGCTAGTGTTTATTTTAAAATATATCATGCAGTGCAGTGATGTAACATTAGGGAAAATTTATACCCGAACAAGGATTGAACCCAGGACCCTTTACCTCAGTCAGGTCAACATACCACTAGGCCAAATTAGCAGTAGATATTCACTGTTCAGTTTTAAATTATAATCTCCAGTACAATGATGTAGCATTAGGGGAACAACTCACCCTACCAGGTATTAACTCCAGGACCCTTTGAACCAGAGTCGGAGCAACACATCACTACGACAATGAAGCTGTAGGGAATTACCCCCATTCATGTACATATATCATAAGTCACAGTGATGTAACAATAGGGATAACATACACCTCCATCAAGTATAGAAACCTGAAACATCTGAACCAAAGCTCAGTGCAATACACCAGTAGGACATCACACCTCTGGAGAATTACCAGTGTTTGTACCAAGACAACCTGATTCCCAGTGACACAACTTCCACATATAATGGCATAAATGATAGCTTACTTCAGCCTGTGGTGCAGACGCCAACCCGGTACACAGCCAAATAAATGCTGATGGATGTACGGCATGCCTACTATATCAGGTACACCTGACAACTGCGCAGATTACTGCAGAATGTCCACACCTACTTATGGCATGGATGTCATCAAACCTATTCTGTGTGCTGAAGTACTGGCAGGTCAATGCAGATTGACCTTACAAACTCATGACAGACAGATCAGTGTCACATGCCATAGACATCCAAACACACATGTCCATGCCAATCCTGTGTAACATACAGTATGTATGCACATATATCCTGCACATACACCTCCCATAATAATGACTTATTGGCTCTATCTGTTACATTCCTAGCATGATAACACACAGTCCAGGCCCACAGTCCAATGTGTTTCACAGCATTTACATGCTTGTCAATACAACATAGAAATAAAAGAGACCTGCAATGTCCAGCAGAAATGGTTGCTGATAACACAGTCATTGCCACCCACAGGAGCACATCAAAGGCCATGAGGGTGGGATACATGTCACAAATATGTCCATGTGTCTTAAATGTCCCTTACCACTCACTGGATGGCACTTCTACTTAACATACATACCAGAGGCTCATACCACACCTGGACTGTTATGAGTACACACACCCTGACCATGCTTTGACACAAAAGGTGACACTACCCCCTCACTGACATACAAAGAATGCAATACCCCAATGTCACCACTACTACACACAAAATAGTCTGCCCAGCTAATTGTTACAGACCTAACATATCTCCCAAACACCTAGAGCAGGGCATCCACAACACAACCATACATAAAGTGTTGGCGGGGGAATTCTCAGGTGACAGGGACAAGTGTCACAGTCTCCCTCTACAAACACACACACCTGATACACCAGCAACAACTGCAGCAGCATGCATATCCAGATAGAAAGGATGTATGACACACACATCTGCCTGTCAGCTCACTGACCCCAAAACACATTGTTAAACAGTACACTGCTACAGAAGCTGATGGGCTGTTAACAATGGGGATGCATAGGGTGAAGCACTGTGGAAATAACACATCAATCCATACATTGGACAGTATCTCTACATACCCTTTATGATGCTGTAGCTCCCACATCTCATTAATGTCCTCCTCACAGGCCAAAAAAAGGGGGGAGGCCTACATGAAACCCTTAATTATAGTAACTGTGCTGCCATGCCATTGGCTAATGATAATGCAACACAGCTGTCCAGGGTGCTAGTAGGAAGTGGGAGTCACTGATTGCTGCACAGGCAATCACCTATTTCTGAGCATTACCTACAAAACACAAGTGGCTGCCTATGGTAAACAGCTCTGACACCTTCTTCTTGAAGACAGGCTGCTATTTCCTAGGAGACCACCACTTGATTTCTTCCACAAAGGAGTACAGCAGTATACCAGGTATGTCACACAAATACACATGGAATTGAATGCAGATGGGGGGATGCAGACATGAGATATAGGAATCTCAAAAGTAGGTTTCAACAACATTTAATGTAATGACATGTTGCTGTTATTCTGCTGTCCAGCACTTATGGCAATCTTGTATTGCTCTGTCAGCATTGACACATATCACACCTCTGGTCCCTGAGTCACCACAGCAATGGTCAGCTCACATACCACTGATACTGGAATGTTTGTTGTGCAATAGTGACAGTAAATAGTGGTTGATACAGCTGGCATATCACATCAGGTACTGTCAGTGAGCCCCTCTTCAGTGTTTGAATGTCATAAGTCTTAGCTCAAGGATTGTCCTGATGTCCATGAACATTCCTGATGTAATCTTCCGAGGTCCCTGTGTACTCCACAGCTATATTACATTGCCTGACACCTATGGCTAGCATACCTGGTGACTCCCTGCTGCAGGACAGCAGGTCATAGACAGTAATATTGGGGAGACACTGGTTCAGCCTCAGCAGCAGTGAGTACATAGGGGCCATACAATGTAAGGGAATTATTCAAGTAGCATTTATTAATGTACCATTGATATGTTTCTCGGGTGTGACATGTCACACACACATTCCCCAAACACTGGGGACAACCATCATGTATTGTCCAACTGCTGTGTAGAGGTCCACATTTGTCTGGCAAGGGGTTTACATATATCAGGCACATGTACACATTCCACAGGCATATGGGTACAGCAGATGTCAAACACCTACTAGGAGGACACCCCACACCAGATATGCAGTGCCTTTGTTATTGTGTAGCACATATGTTGCTGGTATGTCCTTGTGTACCTGTAGTAGCACTCACCTATTTGATGGAAGTAGTCCACATGACATGCTACTGTAATGTTGCCCATAGGGGATGCACAACAGTCAATGGCAGTAATGGGTTTGGACACATACCAACACTTTCTGTCACTGCACCAGGCCATAACTGGTATCCGTGGTACCATATGAGGTTATGTGGCATATGGGCCCAGCGCACCCATATGCCTAGGCTGGCTGTGCATGCATGCCAATACCTGCTACCCCAGTCCAACAGGGACACAGGTGCCATCCCAAAGGTGTATGGTGAGTTAACCATCTATTGATGCAGGTTCCACCTTCAATGATGTTAACAGCTAACCTGCCTGATATGAACAGGGTGACCATTCCACAGCAGGGTGAGTGTGTGGTACACACACCGAGCTGCCAACAAGCACAGTTGCTGTCACACACAGGGTTGATGGTGTGTGTGTGTGTGTGTGTGTGTGTGTGTGTGTGTGTGTGTGTGTGTGTGTGTGTGTGTGTGTGTTTATTAACACACTGGGGTATGAGTTGCACCTGTGCAGTATTCCCATCATTGTGGTTTCAGTGATTGCCTTGCATGTCACACTGAGCTCACCCCTGTGGATTATGTATGACACTGGGTAGACTGTTGGCCTTATAGGTTATCATTCTATGGTAGATGTTTGAGGCACTGGTATTGCCTGGTGGGGAAACTCATTGATATCTCCAGCTGCTGCATGTGCTGTGTGATGTGATTGATGAACAGGGAATCATAGACAAAACAGGGCCTTATTGGGGGGAATACAGGAATGTTTACACCCCATGTTCCCTAATGGCATGCCCATATGTATGTCTTGGGCCATGTAGTAGCATTACCTTACAACAGATGCAACCTTGTAGTGATAGGTCTTGGTACCAAACACCTGTGTCCACAGATCCCTCATGACCAATTGCATGCCTAGGGTATATTTAGTACTGTGATAATATGTGTGGACATCACTCTCTGCAAAGGGGTTGACAATGGATGTTGTGGTATGCGGCCTGAGTCTGTGTGTCTGTTAACAGTCATCTATCTGTGTGAGACCCTCCAAGCAGATGTCCACATCATTATGGAATCTGGCAATGGCACACAGCATATGGTCATCTGCAGACATGGTTGGACATGGGGTAATGAGTGTTCCCTGCATCTCAGGGGTGTACATCACACATAACAGAGGGCAGTACAGAGAACAACAGGCTAGTGTACTAGATATGGATAAACAGCTTGAGGATGATTCTCCTATGTGGCATAGGTAGGTCATGTCTGCACACCACTGTGATACCCCTATGGTAACATGTGGCGTGATGTATGCACGGAAGTGTTATATCTATAATGGGTAGGTGGGTTATGCCATCACAGGGTTTGTCCAGGTCAAGGTAGGCAGTTTGTAGTGTCACCCCCTTCCTGGACAATGCCTAACTGTACGTGATGGAGTGTGTAAAGGTCACCAATGTCATGGTTAATAGGTTCCAATATAAACTGTGCCATGGCCTTGCAGAACAGCATAGTTAGGCTGCTTGGTGTATCATGTGACTGAGTGGTGTACACCACAGCATACACTGGAGGGGTGACAATACTCATCCATCAAACCACAAGGACAATGGCAATGGGCAGCCCTCCTTTGAATACAGTACCCTATGGTGTTACAAAGTTATGGTTTGGACCATGTAGGATGCACCCTGTGATGTGGTTGTTTCTCATGGCAGATGTATACCATGACATTCAGAAAACAGTGGTGAACTGTTCCCCACATTTAGAAGATGGGTGAATTTGTGTGGATATCCTGATGTACTGATGGTGAAGAGAGGGGGTGGTGCTTACACCGACTGTGTCAGGCATCCAGTATGCCATACCAACAGCACTGGTGTAGCTGATGTCCATGACCACCCCGAGTGAGCAGACGCAGGTGCAGCCTGTGCTGTTGGAGACATATGTGCAGTAGGGGAGATTACAGTCTGTAGTAGATGTAGACAAAGTAAGCTCCTTGTTTGTGGTGTAGGTGTGCAGGACTGATCCCTATGGAGACATTGCTCCAGAATGGACAACTGTCCCTACTTTTTGTCAAACAGTGGTTTGTCCTCCCTCTTATTGACAGTATGTATTGCAGATGTCCACCAGACAGATGTACATATCCTAGCAGATGAAGGTGTATGCCTGTAGTGTATAGTATACTACATGCATCTAAAGAAATGCACATATAGTGCTTGTGTGTATGTGTGCCTATTGGTGCCAGTCTTTGATGAGGTGTTGGGGGCTTCCCCCAGGAAGATGTACTACACATTGGAGGTTCATGTATGGCTGACAGTAGCTAGACAGGTATTGTGGGAGATGGTGAGTGCAAACATGACCACTTGATGTTAGTGTTGTCATAGATGATGGCACTGTATGCATGCTGTGGTGGTAACCTCTGTTGGGTATTGTCAACTGCACTACACCTTCAACTCATGTAGCGGTAGTCCCTGGCTGCAGTGAGGTGTTTGTAATTGTACTGATGACATCTTTTTGGGCAGTTGTGCGCTGTCATGGGTATTCCTTACACTGCATATTACAGTAATTGGAGTGACCCAGGTTCAGGGTTCAGACACATCTCCTAATACAGTTGATGATGTCCATATAGGTAGAATGGGATTACTGGTCACATGTGGTGGCCGGCAGCTTGCTGTCATCTGCATAGGTGTGTGCTGTCAGTGGTGAACTAGCCATGCAGTGTCCCCAGTACATCTTACTGGCTGTACAGTGTGGAGGTGTTTATGTGTCTCATATTTACTGAAACACCATGTCCCATGCCATTACCAGCTTTCCCTTTATTTTCTGAATGTATGATAGGATGCTTGACCAGATAAGGCTGTGGTGATCTCTGCAGCTGTGAACCATGGTGTGTGTGACTGCATAGATGTCTGCAGTTTTCAGGGTTAAGAATGCATGCAATGAGGACTGAGTCATGTATACACCTCTACCGTCTAGCAGTATGGCCTTCACTGTGTGCCACACTGACAGTTGTATGTTGGTATTGATTACCTCACCACAATTACTATTGGGGTCACTATGAGGCCACTGACAACCAGTGCCAGACCCCTGAAGATCTGTGAAGACAGATGGAGGCCATCACTTCCAGAGCATCATGGTCTATCATGTTGCATCTTTCGGCTTTTCCTGGTTAGGGGTCGCCACAGTGGAACTCCGGACCACTAATGATTGGCAGTAGATATTTACGTGCCAAGTTGCCGGCCTTGATGCACAACCTTCAACAAAGGTACGCCCATTCATGCATGTCTCCACACAGAAGACGCTCTAGCTGAAAATTGAACAGGACATCTTTCTGTGAGGTGAAAATGCTACTGCAGCACCACCACCGCAATATCATCCCATAATCACAGGTACTGATACACCAGGAATATCACACGATGAAAGGGGCTCATGCTAAAGCCAATCATTTCATGACTGGATTGCACCATCTGTTTGGGTGACAGTAGAATGCTGTTTAAGGCTAGGCACATACCTGCCTATGACACATAATCAGTGTGCTCACTCGTGTCATACTGCATATAGTCCAGGACTGTACATGTCACGCCAGGAAAACCTACAAGTACTGTGACAGACTCATGACAGTACCTGTTGGTGAGAGACAGTGGTGCGTATGCAATATGGTGGAGTGTATCACCTACCTCAACCTTGATGCAGATTAGTATGGTTTGCATGGTACTGTGTTTGGCATGAATGGGATGTGCTTTCCTGGAAAAGGGCAGCCTGTGGTAGATAAACGTTTATTCGGCAGATAATTTTGCTATCTCATATGTGATTCTGGCCTGTTGTGCTGGTAATGCTTACAGAGTTATGCTCACATATATAGGGCAGATGTTGAAGGGCTGAGCACAACATTGCCATCTAGGCATGCCACAGCCCACCTGTGGTAAACCTGTCAGATACAGAGTGGGGCGGTACTGAATCTGGGATGTCTGCGTGCAACAGGTATTGAAGGTCATGGATAATATTTGTGGGTGTTAACTTACCCTTTCCATTTGCTGCTGCTGTCTCCATAGGTACATTCCAGAACGGCCATGCTAACAATGTGTTGTAGTAATGACTGAGGACTTAACAGAGGTAACAGCCATCTTTTGCCTGGATGCAGTCCCTTTACCGATGTGGTAAAGCATGTTCAAGCCTTTTCTGACTGCTGCCACTACTTGTTGCCTGAATGTGACAGTGTTATCCTCCTGAGTACCCAGGTCTGTCAACACTGTCTGTGTTTTAGTGGCATAGCCATTGATGTGAGACATAGTGTGGCCATGTCCATAACATATGGTATGATGGCACTGTTGTCTGCATTCAACTTGAGTCCAGGATGTTGGCACCATTCCATACCCACTGTATGACCCCATAGTAGTGTGTTAAAGGCAGTTTGTGTGTCTATGACAGAAGCGCACTATGTACAGTGGACAAAGCCTTGGACAGTACCTACATATTTGAATGGTGGTAGTTAGCATTCATGCCCACATACGTGTGGGTCATTGGGTGCAGCAGCTAATCATAGGACCTTCACAGATCTACATATTGTGCACACATATGCACCACAGATTGGGTTCACCATCATATCAAATGTGGACTGTGTTACATGTCTTGACAGTTGCCAGGGCATACCATACCCACAGGAAGTGCAACTGACAGGACTTCCCCGTGTTTGCTAATATGACAGCTTCTTGGAGTCACATTACCTTTGCTTATGCTATTTGTCATAATATTCATAATATTCAGGTACTTCTGATGTGAAATACCTGCTTTATACAACTAGTAGACGATGTTAAGGGTATATTTGTTGTCCTACACTCTGGAGACCTCTGTATTGCTTGAGTCATTGTCACAGGTGACACCTGGCCAAACATGGACTGCAGCCTGCAGGGTGGGACACATGGTGGCCATACTTCTCTCCTCTACATATTGTTGCAAAATGTCCTGATGTTTGCCACATACATTTGTTTAATTCCCCATGACATTGTGGTTTTGTGGCACATATGTAGCAAAACACAACAGAGTAACATTAAAGAATGATAATGTATATTGTCAGGTCAGAACACATAACCTTCAGGGGTTGCATGCTAATGCACAAGCTGCTGTACTGTCTACTTTTTATGTCTGTAGTGGCAATATGTAAAGATTTAGCCTAATATTTGGCCTTTGTGCAACTCTTCTGTATGGCTTTATCCAGGTAGCCTTCTATGATTGTTTGAGAGGTATGCTGGTGGCCCTAACACAGTCACACTACTGCAAGGAGATATACATACATACACACACACCAACCATGTACTACCATTTTTGGGAGTACACCCCTACCTAGCTAGTTTTACCTATGTTGTTGCTATATACATGACACAAGCACCACAGAGCCTATATAGTGTAGGTGTGTCTGCCACTACTATTCAGGTAAACATATGCAGGTGGTGTAAGGATTACCACTGGGGGTTTGCAAGGCCCTGATAATGTTATAACCATGTCACCCACACCCACAATGCTACATGTGGACATGCATTGAAGCACACATGCACACAGAGTGGGCACTTTTGTGTTTAGAAGACCTACCTATCTATTTACCTACACTACATACCGACATAGGTATTGCACGGGCAACAGTGGTATTGATTTATAAAATGTGTAACTTTGCTTCTAAGGAGGATAACATCTGTAGGCCCTGAATAACAGGGTGGAACAGGCACACTAAATAGTATAACCATCACACACACAAACACACACACATGCATGACACCCACGCTGCTTCAGGGGATATGCATACACAAACAAATACACTCACATAGTTGGCAATATTCAGATTATAATCCCGAACTATCTAGTTGTCTGTGCTATAGTGCTACATACCTATCGCATGTGCCATGGTGATTATCTGTTGGAGACATACCTCACAACATAATACACCAATTAACCTGGACAAAGTTGTCATTAATTGTGGGATACACTCACAAAATATAGGGACACTTTTCACATATTTCTCTTAGATACCTAGACAACTGATAGGGTAACAGGTTTTGTGTCAGCATAACCTTTCAGTAGATATGACATATGAAACACATATGTATGTCAATATTTCTGACACCAACCCTCAATTATTTGACAGTGACTTGACAGAAAACCCCTTTTGTATGAGAGATAGACCACATATATGTGGCAAACATTTGGTCATTCTGTAATAAGTTGTACAGTGGAGTGGTATGGCCTACAGAGTTTAAAATTGTGCATCTAAGGTGGATGACATCAATACGCCCTGTGACATAATGCCATGGGGAGGGGGTCAACAGGCCTCAAAACAGTATAACCAACCTCCGTATGGATTATGCATCATTCACACACACACACACACGCACACACACACACACACACACACACACACACACACACACACACACACACACACACACACACTCGCACACACACGCACACACACACACACACACACACACACACACACACACACACACACACACACACACACACACACACACACACACACACACACACACACACACACTCACAGTTGCCAGTATTAGGACTCAACCCTCTACCTATCTAGTTGCATGTACTATAATGCTATATACTTATCACAAGCACCACAAAGCTTAGATGGCTGAGGAGTGTCCAACGGTGCTTCTAAGGTGAATGACATCAGCAGGCCTTCTAAGGTAGAGCAATCCAAAACACAATTACCGTACCAATGCCAAAGTCCTCCTGACACAAATGTGAAATAGCAAACAAAAGAAAGGCAGGACACTGCTGTACGAACTCCGTTTAATAAACCATAAAAATCCACAAGTGGATTTTTATGGTTTATTAAATGGAGTTCGTACAGCAGTGTCCTGCCTTTCTTTTGTTTGCTAAGGTAGAGCAATGCATGGGGTTACTTTGTGGAACAGGCCTCAAAATGGTATAACAGGCAAACGCACATGCACACAGACACACAGTTGCCAGTTCTGAGATTAGAACCCCTACCTTCCTAGTTGTATGTATAATAGTGCTATGTACTTATCACATGCGGCACAAGCTTTATGCATTTGAAGAGTGTCTGCCACTGCTGTTGGGGTGGATGACATCAGTAGCTGCTGACAGATAGGCCACTATTGCGGAGTACACTCGTATCAGGGCTATTAAATGGATGACCATTACGCAGACATAGGCCTATGTGGTGTATGTATATAGATGTAAGTGTAAATGATATAGAAACACATACAAGGTGGGTGATGTGAGATTGCAAAACATATATCACTACTATTTCACAATGGAGCTCAACAAAGTATGTGCACATGGCACTGCTTACAATTGTTGTCCAAGTGCTCCACCAGAACATCACTCTATGGATTTCAGGGTTTCTATCTCTCTCTCTTTCTCTCTCTATTTCTCTCTCTCACTCTGCATCTTTCTTTCTCTTTATCTGTGTCTATCTCTCCCTCTCCCTGTCTCTGCCTGTCTATATTTCATATGTACAGTATGTATATGTTATATATATATATATATATATATATATATATATATATATATATTTATATATGTATATACACACACACACACACACACACACACACATATATGTATATATATATATATATATATATATATATATATATATATATATATATATATATATATATATAGCACTCCACAGATGCAGATATATCTTATATCTTATATGTGCCACATACAGATAGATGAGGGTAATCTTGTGTGATAGGGGTGGGGAGAGGCAAATAACATGTAAAAAGATGTCTGTATACAAAGGCATACTTCAGACATGGGGTGAAATTGTATAAGTGTAGGAGCATGCCCAGTATGATCTTCATTGCTAACAGTGGGACTCCCAGACATGGGCTGAAGTTGTCTAAGTGTACGAGCATGCCCAGTATGATCTTCAATAGTAACAGTGGTATTCCAGTCCAGGGCTACATGTATTCCAGTCCAGGCTTCTGTGTGCTACAGCCGATAGGCTGATGAACTTGTGTAAACAGTCCAGCAGCTCAGAGATATAGTGGCTGATGGATCTCCTGGCTGTGTGCTACCCTTATTAAGTGAGTCATATCCTGGGGTGGGTACAGAGTTCATTGGACTGAGCAAAGGTTTCCATAATATGTGTGGTATATTCTACATAGCACTGTGATTTCCTGGTATATCAGTGGCGGATTGGTCTAGATTAATGTGAGGAACCACTGACAGACATTTGTTTACTGACTCCATACAGTACAGAAAACCTATGGTACTACATAAATTGTTCTAGTGTGCACAATCTACATTTGTGTGGCCATTTCTTCCCCTCCCCCTTACATGTGTCTCTTGGTCTTTGTGTACTGCAGTCACAGGCTTTGTCCACACTTGCTGCTGCTATGTATTTGTAGTTAAGGTGTGACTGGGGTAGAATTCATAACTTCATGCATGGAGTTATGGACTTCACACCTCTGACTGTACGTGTTTAGCAGGTTGCCCATCATTGTGCCCCATACATCTGCTGTGATCCTCAGAAGGTTTGTGTTGCACTTTTACTATAAGGCTACATGTTGGCCATAGTTGTCAAACTCTTACAGACACACATCTTGACAGGCATATAGATGACAATTGTACACAAACCCAGACATAGGGGCAAGGGTCTTAATATTTCTGATCCAAATGTAGACAGTTGGTAGAAGGTTTTTATATTAGTTTTCTTTTCTTATGGGTATGAGGTCTGCATCTCAACTGTCTTTCATTGATGTTTTCACATCAACCAATTTTGTTTACAGATAATTTGCCAGGCAAATGCAAACTTATGGCAAGCAAACAGATATAAGAGGCAAAGGTGTGGACATTCTGTGAATCCCTGCAATTCCAGGGGTATGGATGGTGCCCACTGTCTTGTTGTCAGTACTGACACAGTAACATGGAAGCCTTTATATCCTGGCAGTACACTGACCTGTCCCACCCTGTTGTTGTACTAGGCACCATGTACATTATTCAGAGCTGTGTACTATCCATATGTGTGGCCCCCTGTCCCTCCACTGTCCAGATTTCCTGCAGTAACATATATTTCTTCTGGACAGTCTGTATAACTTCTACTGGAGGTGTAGCTGACATGCAGATTTGTTGCCACTGTCAGTCTGGAACCATGGACCCTGACAACCACAGTCCAATAGTTAGACCAGTAGGTCACAACAGCCAGCAGTAAGTTCTGTGTACTTCCTGACACTATTAACCACAAACATACAGAGCACATTGACCCCTGTATATTGTAGAACTGGAACAAGGTATCAAGTTGATTGTGACAGGCCTGGGAATGTTTGGTCTGCTGCTATTACCTTACAAACATACATGTTACTGCAGTTCTGTGTGAACACGGGTGTGTTGGGGGGGGGGGTCACACCACTGAACTGTACACAACTTCACTGACTGTCCAGATGTTTGGCTCATATTTTGGTTCCATTTTTCATTTCACATGTGGTTGTGTGCCAAATATTAGTTTAATCATTTAAGACTGAAGTTAGAAAGTTATGACAGCCATTAGCATTTCAGACGTCTTGCCTGCACTGCAGAAGAAGTCATGCTACTGCAACAGCTGTTATTGCATCAACTTTTGGTGCTTGTAAGAGCAATCTTTATGCCATGTATCTTTCCTGCTGTTGGAGGTTTGAACCTATGTATGGGACTCCAACATTGATATCCATGCATTTGTCCTATGACACCACTGTTTGTAAGTCCCGCACATAGTGCAGGGGATTTTGCTGGCACAGAGCCTACTGCACATTGTGTGGTAGGCAGAACCTGGCAATGTGTACCTGTTGTCCCACATAGCTCTCCATTGTCTGCAGCTATCCCAGTAACTCACTTCATTCCCATGCATACATGCAATAATATCATACATATGCTACCACAGTAGACTACACCATTCATTTATTGTTTAGAAGGGTGACTTACCTTATAGCAGCAGCAATTGCGAGGACAGTGCTTCAAGGCTGACTCTGTTGGATGCACACAGTACACAGCTTACACATGGTAAGAAACAGTCTGATGTGTGTGGCATCCTTTTTACTGTGTGTGCAAGTCGGAGAGAGGTGTCAGTCCCTGGGTCCCTAGGAAGTCAGTGTACATGCTATGCATTGCCAAGGCCAGGGCATAATGGGCATTTCTACATCTGCCTACAGGGACAGGCTGAGGGGGTTCTTCCTCCAAGTCCCCCTATGCCTCTGGTGACCTTGGTGACAGTGAGTGGCTGTGTGTCCCTTCCCTGTGAGGTTCCTGATGCAGCTGTTTCCATGGGATCATATTGTGTAGCATGACACATACTATGAACATGTGTGCACATGTGGCTGGAGAGTACTGCAGGGCTCTACCTGATATGTCAAGGCAGCATAACTGCGACTTCAGCATCCCAAACACACTCTCTTCATTGTTCTTAGTTTGTGCGTGTGTCTCATTGTGGCATTCGTCAGTGTGTGTGTGTGTGTGTGTGTGTGTGTGTGTGTGTGTGTGTGTGTGTGTGTGTGTGCGCATTTCTGATTGGTGTCATCATCCATGGTTCCAGTGCATAGTCAGCATCCCCCATGAGCTGGCCGTATGGGATGTCCCCCCTGGAAAATGCTGGTACAGCTGTGAGGCATGCCAGATGCGGGAGTTGAGATAACTGGCAGGGCTGCCAGTACACACATTGATGATAATAGCCTGGGCATTGCACATGACCTGGCAGTTGATGGAGTGATAGCCCTTGCGGTTTATGTAGAATCTACCCTCTTTACCAGGTGCTGCTTGGACTTGTACACTGGTGCAGTCTATGGCATCTAGTACCTCTGGGTAGTTTGCTACATGTTGGAAGAGATACATATTGCTGGTCCTCTCCTCAGAGATGCTGGGGAAATGTATGTGCTCACTGGCATATCTTAGCATGACATCCAGGAACTGATGGAATACCCTGGATGCTTATGTTTGTGAGACACACATGATGTCCCCAGTAGGTCTTTGGAAAGTTCCTGTAGCAAATAGTCTTAAGGATATACATACCTTTGTTTCCACTGGGATGGGTTCCCCTCTGTTGGCTCTTGGTCTGAGGTGAGGGCAGCAGAGCTCGGTGAGTTGCTGAAATATGCCCCTGTCCACCATGTAGCACTCTACTATCTCAAGCTCATGTAGCCCCTGATAGGTTAGCCTGGGTCTGAACACTCTTCTTCTCCTCAGTCTGGGCCAGGTGTCAGCATCATCATAGCATGTAGAGATGTAGCAAAGCAGCAGCATTCCCTATCATTTTATCAGTTAAAATTCCCAAGTGTGTACTCCAATGGTTCATAGGTTCATAGGTTTATAGGTAGGTACTAGGCTATCGGCCCAAGGGCTTATGCAAGCCTAGCCAACAAGGTTCCCTGGCTTACGCCACCCAAGAAAGGTATTTCCTGTGCCACTGATGAGCAGAGACACAGAAGTGGTCCCCGGGGTGCTGAGTATGTGGGCAAATCAGATTGCAGGGTGATTGCATACTTTATATTGGTGTGCTGCAGATGCAGCCTCTGTGATTGGCTAACTATGATACATTCAACCTACCAGCTACATTACTGAGGTGTTTGAATGGGCCACTGTGAGTGGCAGAGGCCTTATTAATCATTTATAGTTGATCGCCTTTTGTCTGCTACCCCCCCCCCCATTTCCTCCAGTTTTAAGCCTTTAAAACTGTTGCAGCTAGTGGAAACATTGCTGAGTATAAAGGGCTATCTCCTGGACACAAACATGCTCAGCATTTCTGAAACCAGCTAAGCATAGCTAAGCAGCTTCAGACACACACCCTTGCTTAGCTGTGCTTAGCTGGTTTGAGAAATGCTGAGCAGTGCTTAGTGGTGCACAAATGTGCTTAACTGGGCTGAATGCTGCTTAGAATTAAACTTATAAGCAATGGTCAAACCAGTTAAGCAGAGCTAAGCACTGCTAAGCATTGCTCAGTTTTCATTTAAATAAATGAACTAATTGGACATTAATTACTCATTAATGACATATTATTAAGTGTATATGTTTTACATTATATGACGTCCCCCTATGTGCTTTGATTACATTACCTTGGGGAGTGGCTGTACTGTATGGGACTCTTATGTTTACATGGGTGAGTTCACATCATATATCCAGTCACACTGTACATTTGGATCAGCTACACTACCCTAGTTAACAAATATCAATTACTACATCATTACATAAAATAAAATTATTTAACAATGCTTTCCATGTAAAAGCTGAATGGCCTGCCTTGGTATTCACACCATGAATTACTGCATGCAAAGCCAGAACTCTAACCACTAAGCTAATGGAGCTGTCCGAATGTTCACCTATACATTTCTATATTGCTGTTTCATGATACAAATACAGTGGAAAAAAATCCAACAATTTTAAATATATATAACAAAACCTGTCATTCTAACAACTTTCTAAGTTTGCAAGAGCAATATTTAAAAACTATCCCTATTTCTGGCCATTTGCCCCACTTTTAGTACTGCATTTGTCCTGATTTATAAGCTCCAATGTGTTTACACTAAGCATGACACCCCCCCCCCTTTTCATGCCAGCTGTCTCTTCTGCCTACACCTCCGCATTATAGCCTCTACATGATTAGGTATATGCAGACATGGTGGCCCATTTTGCTATTCAGTAAATGTAGCTAATTTGCATATACCTAATTACCTATACCCTAGTTACAGCACTACATGAGAGCTTATGTCATTAGCAACCACTGTTACCTGTCATGGTATGAGTCTGCATGCTGGCCAGTATAATGGGGAATTTACTTTTAGCTTAAATAATCTCCTTTTAGTATTTTAATGTTATATTTTGTCAGATCCCATGCTTGGGCACTGCTGTGCTCCACTTGCACATAGCATATGAGCATGTAAAATTAACCTTTGATTTTTTATATTTTGCTTCAGTTTTACATGCCAATGGCCAGAGTTTTGGCCATTGGCATCCCTGCTGCAACTAATACATGCTTTACTTTGAATCCCCGTTTTTTTTTTTTTTTTTTTTTTTTTTGTAGTGTTGTACACGGACAGAGCCCACATACATTTGTTATGCAGATACGGCGCCTACACGGATGCCTGTCTGCTTCCTGGATCAGTAAATTACCTCATTTGCATGTTTTACACCAGCAAATGAGGTGATTTACATCTTGCGATTGTGTCTGTGGTTGAACAGTGCTGGGAGGCTCGTGCACACTCCCAGCACTGTTTCCTGGATCTCAAAGGCACCAAACTCCATGTTCGAGACATGGCACTATGCTTACATGGAGATTAGCTCCATGTAAGCTTTAATGAATTACCCCCATATGTTGTTAATTTATTGTTAGAGCCCAAGGGTCAACATAATAAGAAACAATTACAGAGATAATGCCAACTGACATATTCAAAATGTCTTTTCCTTCTACTTTATGCAAATGGGTGTGTAAAATTTTTATTAATTTATGAAAACATATATATATATATATATATATATATATATATATAGATATATATATATATATATATATTTGAGAATTCTAGACCTGTAGTAAGTCCTATGTCAAAAGTTGGTAAAATAATAATAATAATAATAATAATAATAATAATAATAATAATAATAATAATAATAATAGCTGTAGGCATACTCTGTGCTAAATGTGGAAAATGATAACATATGTAGATTTTGTGCAAGTGTTATGATACCATCAAACCTGTGAAAACTTAAGCCATGGAAAAAAAACATGCTATTAGTGATGTTATGCCTCAAGAATGTGATAACTTATGTTCTGGAATGGAGGAGACTGCATTCTGTGGTTATGCAATTAAAAGTTAATTAAATAATAATGTCTTAATTGATGACAGAGAATTGCAAGCAGTGTTAGACTCAGGTAGTAAGATAACACTTCTAAAAGAGCAATATGTGTGTACGAAGAAAACTATTACTAACAAAGCAGTAGGAATGACATGCATTCATGGTGTTAACAAACAGTATTCTCTCATTCAGAAGGAAGTACAAACTAGGTTTGGTAAGATATTCCACCCAGTTGCTATCTTTCCCACTGTAACACATGACAAGATAATAGAGAAAGTTTTTTCCACTTTAATCAGTTGTGAAAGCAACCGGAAGGAAGAAAGAACATAATTTAATACACCACACTATTAGTGTGGGAAGTGGAACCACCAAGTCAGTAAGCCTGCAGATGTGCCTCTGTCTAACCCAAAAAGGAAAGGCTGAGAATCAACCACCAGACATATTCCGCACTGTATTCATCCATCAAAGATAAAACCATACTGTTAGAAAGACCTAACAGCACAAACATTTAGTTGGGATATAAAGAGTGATAGAGCCTACACCATGTTAAAGAAATATGTCACAACAGACTGTAATAGAATCAGTAGAAGAATCAGACTTAAACTCTAAGATATTGTAGCCTGGAAGTGAGGCAAATCAGGCAGTTTAAGTGAGTAGCAGAAATGAAGATCAGGAAATACTCACTGAAAGCAGTATTCTGTGGAAATGATGTTAGGTAATATGGAAAATGTACCACAGGAGCTGAAACAGAAAACACCAGACATGAAAAAATTCTAAGCTGCAGATGTGTTTTGATAGGGAATAATGGAACTATAAAAATATTTTAGCAGGATAGCTAATAATAGTGAAACATGGGCAGCTGCTGTGGTGCAGTGGTTAGCATTGCCACTTCACAGCAAGAGGTTCTCCAGTTCGATCCTTGGCTAGGGTGCCTTCTGTGCAGAGTCTTCATGTCCTCACTGTGACTGATGGGGTTTCCTCTGGGTGTTCCGGTTTCCTCCCACATTCCAAAGACATGCTGTGTTTGGATTGGATACTGTAAATTGTCCCTAGGCATGTGTGTGTATGTGTGTGTGTGTGTACCTTCTGTGGAAGCTTGGGAGCTGGACTGGCAACTTGACACCAAAAAACTCCACTGCCAATCGTGAGTGAACAGGTGATCCACTGTGGCAACCCCTAACCGAGAAATGAAGAAGAAGTTAATGATAGTGAAACAACACTTGGTCAGAGTTCTAAATCCTGTTCTGTCAGTACAAAACAGAAAAATCAAACAAGGGTATACTCTAGGCAAGAGATAAGATATTTGTAGGTGAGTCAAACAATAAAACATAATTGTTGAGTTTGGAAATATGAACTAGGTATTTTGAGTTTGTTGAAAGGCTTACAGAAAGTGTGGCCAAATAGGAAGGGATACTAGGATATCATTATGCAAACATTTGTTGTCTTTGTTGTTGAAAGGTTTGAACAGAGTGGCATCTTCTGATTTATATTATATTCTGTGGACTACTCTGTCAATATTCATTTATCATAGAACTTTCTGAGTAAGCAAGCTGTTGGGTTATTTGTAGCAGGGAGATATTAGTATTACTTCAATGGGAGTTTTGCTTTGGTTAAGACAATTAAAGCTGATCAGAAATGTGAGGGTAAACAGATCGTTTTGCTGAGCAGTAGAAAACATTTATTATGTCTTGTTGAATGAACATTGGCAGTAGTTATGTGCTAAGTATATGCAGCAGTTAGTTTTTTGTGATGAGAAGGGGAAACAGATTGATGCCAGAGCATTTTCTGCTCAGATTAGAAGGGCTTTAGAAATGCAAGGTGGATAATTATGCCACTCACTGTTCCAGGACAAGTGAGGATGCTGGATTTGTTAGATGAAGGAACTGATGCTGATGTGATTAAAAGGGCAGGTCAATGGCATTCTAGGGTATTTTTAGGTTATATTCAGTAGGGTTTTAAGAGAGAAGGTGCTGTGAATTTGGAATTGTTTGTTTTCTGTTTCAGGTTAGGAAGCTTATGGTCATTATGGGACACTCGTTTAATTATTAGGCAGCTAAAAGAGTGGATATGAAACTTGGCAGTGTAAACTTGGGTCTGGACCCAGTGCAGTGGGATGTCCAGTGATGTGGTTATAGAGACTTGCAGTGGTGCCAGTTGATTTCAACACTGGAGGAGGTAAACCAAAAATACTGTAATCCAATTAGGTTAGTCATTCATCTTGGGGGTAATGATGTTGGAGTTGTATCAGAAAGGAGGTTCCTTTCTTTGTTCCTGGTTTCTCAGAGGTTTCCAGAAACTAAAGTAATTTGGTAGGCAATAATTCCAATGTTCATGTAAAGGCGTGTTGCTATGTTTAAGGTGATGGAGGTACTAGGTTGTTCCTTAATGACAGAGTGGCTAGGGTGAGTGGATCTTTAGGACTCTTTATCTTGGAACACAGGGATTTTGCATATAGGGATCTGGTGTGTTTTCATAGGGATGTGGCACACCTTAGTGATGTCAGCATGGACATTTTTAATGTCTATTTTTTAATGTTGTCATTGCTCTTACAGGAGGCATTTTGCTGATAGATAAATATGTCTAAAATGAGGGTAATAGACTTTAGGGACTGCCTGGTGGGGAAAAGAAGGGTCAGTGTAGTTGGTCAGGGTTGTAGGGCCTTTCTTTCTCCCTCACCCTTTGAGTTTAGTTGGCCTTCCCAGTGGGGTCAAGTGAAAGGTGTTACACTGTTTGTGATGACCCTGCACTGGTCCAGTAATCAAGGAGTCTCAATCCTCACCACGAACACCAGTGAGAGACATGCACACTAGGAGGATGACAAGTACACACACAGTAAATTACAATTTCCCTTAAGAACACACAGAGATCCCAGACAGTCTCGGGCTGGTTTCTCCCTCTCTCTCCAAATCACCAATATGACTCCCCACTGGCACAGCAAAAGGGTTAATATCTCAGCTGAGTGGTCAAGCTAAAACCTCCACCACCCTCTCTGTCCAACCAGTGCTTCATGTCTCTGCTCAGGTAGCTGACATACACACACACACACACATACACACACACACACACACACACACACACACACACACACACACACACACACACACACACACACACACACACACACATACTTTGAGATTTGATTTATATGCAGACACACAGACACTCCTGGGGAAGACTGGCACAGGTTTACTAGATATGTCCCCTTCTGCCCAGACTACAAGTTAGTACAAGCTGCCACCAACTACTACTTATCAGCTACTATAAGGCCCTTACAAAGGGTGACCAATTCTACTTTGTAATGTTACTATTATCCAAATGGTAAGTGTGACCAAATGTCTAAGGCTATTTAAGTGTGGTCTGTACAGTGTCCCCAAATACATATGCTAGTACACTAAGAGCTTAAAGATCTCTAAACAAACTAGCCACAATTAAAAGGTTTAAATATATTTAATAATAAATAAAAGAACAAGACAATTCTCAATAGCTCAACACAGTGACAACAGAGTTCAGAATCACAGGGAACACTTTAAAACAACATTGCATGGTAGTCTCACATAAATACAGAAAACATCTAAATTAATCTTACTGTATTCCTATCTATCTCTAAGAGAGATACTATGATCTAAGTCTTACTTACAGAGCCAGGCAAATGCAAGTGCTGAATGAGAGGATTTTCTAGGTCCAAGATAAGATAGAAAAATGCACTGACTTTCTCTAGTTCTTAAAATTATTAGCACACATTTCTGTTGGGTTATCTCAGATTACATCATTCTTGTCATCTCTGCCTTTAGTTCCCAGGCTAACAGGAACTTGAAATATAACACCTCTGTGTTAAAAATACTTATTTTTCAGAAGTTGCCTAGAACTGAAAATAAATCAAGTTAAATATTTTTACCCTTGAAATCTGTAATTATTTATGTTTTCAGACAAAAGAAAGAATTTCTAGCTGCATACATTCTGCCTCTCTTTGCTGTATTAACTAACTTCATAGCACATCATAAAACTATTTACTTATTTTCTCAGAGTTTGCAAATTAACTCTGTATGTTCCAACTTCTACCATGAAAGCATACATTTGCATAGGCATATAGTCTATATTCATTTCTGTTCTTATCCAGCAGGGTCCACTGTGATTACATTTTTGAAGTTCAGCACATAACATACAGTTTAACATAACATAAAGTTTTCTTACTTTTGAAAGACAAGCATACAAACCATATTACTATTCACAAATGATATAGAATTATTTACAAAATTCCAGCTGGCTAGGCTTGCAGCCTTCACACTGGTCATGGTGTTTTTTTGGTTGTGTTTTTCTGGGAAGAGGAAAGATCAGTGACATGCTGTTAGAATTCACTCATACAAAGTAAGTTAAGACCCCCCCCTTTTAATCCCTTCACATACTGGGTCATACATTTGCTCCTATTATTGACAGTCTCATAGTTTAGGGATTAGTTAACCAAAGTCATCTGCAAAATACCAGTTTGACTGTACTCATATACTTACAAACCTTGAGTAATTCTCTTACAATTCAGTACTTAAAAGGTATCAGTTCTAAACAAATGTTCCCTTTCCTTCTACCCAACAGTGCTTGTCACTGTCAGGCTCAAGGAAATATTTGTGCCCTACCTTTGCATCCTACACTACCAGTCTCACTATTAATTTCCAGCAACATCTACCATATATCCGGGTCACCAGCTCTCTTTAAATTCAGTGTTCCAAATCATGAGTTATGATAAAATGTCAATAATCTAAACACTAAGCTCATCAGTCTTTGAAATATCCATGAAAATATCCTACTTCATTCACATCTGGAGTTCTCTTTACACACTGGCCTTCTTGCAGTCTCAGAGAATTGAGTGAAATAGGCTCAGCAAGGCCATATCCCCACCTGCCTATGCCATGCTAATGTGTGATAAGATGTATGGATGTGACAGAGGAGTAGCATTAAGGTTTAAAGACAATCTCTCTTGTTTTGCCTCTACTGACATAATCCTTGCTTTTTCTTATTATGCGGCCTTCATTGTCCATGTTAAAGTTTAACAAAACTAAGCTGCCTACCACTGCTTTCATCTGCATACTGCCAGAATATGATGAAGCAGTTGCTGGAAAGGTCTTGCACTGGTTAATTTCCATTTCATCTCAGAAGTTATAGTTATTTGTGACATTACTACTGACTGGATATTTGACAGTGACACCTCCATGCATATCTCACTCCAACATTAGGTTCCCTCCCAACTCATCTATGAAAAAACCTCAGCTGATAAAGAAAGTGGCAATGAAAGTCTACTTGAGTGGCCATTGGCATCTTTACAAAGTAATATTTCTCATTCAGGAGTGCTATCTAACAGAACTATTGACACCACCACAACAATGCCATCTAGGATTCAGCTAAAGTACAAAAATTAAAGGTTTTCCCCATATGTCTCATCTCCAGACATGATACCGCTACCCTCAGTGATGCTTCATCCTGTGCTAACTGGTCTCCGCTTCACTCTCCTCCCCTGGATAATAATATATCCTGCTACGATTAGGTTTTTTTTGTGTCTATATTACATTATCGTATGATTAAAACAGCGAACGCTATTTCATCGTACCGATAATGGCTAAACCACAAAATATCAAACACACGGAACTGCAGATTTTTTCCTAGGGAAAAAATGTGCTGCTCCCCAAAAAATAAAATAAAATAAAAACACTTAAACACAAAGATAAGTGAGGGGCTTTGTGCCCCACAACCCCTGATGTAGGGGCTGTGCCTCCCACACCCCGCCTACTTAAATATACCAACTCCGAGATTGCATCATACTGGAGTAAATGGCAAAGTCCCGAAGACGGCCCAACAATTTTTTCCCTGGTAAAAAGTTTGATGTTCCGTGTCTTCAGTATTTTGCTATTTCGACAGTATTGGATCGACTAAATAGCTTTCACTATTTAGTCCATTCGATACACTAATATAGACCCGTTTTTTTCTAACAACATTAGAAACAAATGTATCTCCTTTGGCGGGAAAAATGCATATGTACTTCTAACCTGTCCTAGATAACTCATAAAATATAATAACTATCAGAGATCACGTGTGGGATTTTTATTACAGAACATGACAACCTAGTGATTTTGTCAAATTTTATACAACTCAAAATAATGTAAAAAATGTCATCACCCTTATTTAAAAATCATATTTAATCCTATTTTATCAAAAAACCAACACACACACACACACACACACACACACACACACACACACACGCACGCACACACATGCACACACACACACACACACACACACACACACACACACACACACACACACACACACACACACACACACACACACACAGACACACACAATATATATATATATATATATATATATATATATATATATATATATATATATATATATATATATATATATATAGGTAGATAGATGTACAGATATGCCAAACATTTTGTTAGCTCAGTCAATCACATCCTCTTCCTAGGCCATTTCTAATCCTTCCCTCTGCCCTCTACTAAATGATATCACATTAGTCAGTCACTTTTTTCCAGTGACTTTCTGGGGTCTCTACAAAAAAAAAATAATTTCCACCATCCTATAATCTTGTAAACTGCCATCTTCACCAAACTATCAGCCCTGATTCACCATTCAAACAGTTTACTCACAAATAATAAGTGCTGATCTCCAGTCATATATAACTTTCTGAATAATTTATCAGTGTTGTCTATCTATCCATCATTTAACCCGCTTACAGTACTTGTACCTGGCCCATAATGGAGATGAAGGTTGCCCAGTGGTAGAAATAGTCATCTGTAGTCCCCTTAGACTGGAGTGGCTTTTCCAGCTGTATAAATAGCTACTGTCCAATAGCCCTACTTCCATTCCACAACAACAGTAATGGAACTGTATTCATCAACAGCACTGCACATTCGCAACTTTGTAACAACCTTCTAAATCATAATCTAATCTCTCATGCTCAGTATGTTTTCAAACCCAACCACAGTACTAACAAAGCCTTTCATGGCATCCCTGAATACATCTGTGGAAACCGTGACTCTAGAAAGTTTGTCAGAATAATCTCTTTGAAAATATCCAAAACTCTTAACACTGTGTTTATTATTTATGTACTGAATGCCATTATAAAAATTAACATTGCATTAGCAAAATTGTACAATCCTAAGTTACTCCTTATGGAAAATTCTAGAGTCTCCACTGCCAGATCATAGTTACAATCCCTAATGTACTTCTCCCATTTTTTCCTTAATCTTGCCTCTTCACTTCACTATAAGGTTGCACAAGCATATGGTATAACATCCTGGTTTGATACTGGACCCAGCAGTCATGCTACTTACACCACACTTGGCTCACAAATTTCTTTATAATCCTAAATGTCTACTACTGCTGGCATAGCCAAATGGACCCTCCCCCCCAGAACCTTACAGAATCTGCACTCCACCTTGCTTTATCCCATAACTGGACAACAATCATGGTAACTCAAAGTTTTCTACTTATATTGGTAAACTATGCAACATGGTCCATGATGAAATCAGAAACACACAAGATAACTATCCATGCATATCCCTTCTGGCCACCTACCTCTATAACAACTGGATATGTAACTGTAATATCAGTACTCTGTTATCCCTCTTTGGCTAGGTTAACTTTTTTTATAATAGGGATTTAAGGGTTGACATAATGGCTAAGGTGTTTATCTATAATGCTGTATATTTATCTATAATGCTGTATATTATGAGCTAGATTCTATAAAGTTCCGAAGGTATTTATGACAGCACAACACAGCATACCAAAAGAAGTGTAGGATAATTTCAGATTCCATGCATGCCTGACAGATTCTAAAACCCATCAGGTGCACCCAGCATAAATTAAGTGCAGCAAACTACAATGCTGACTTTGTTTCCCAAATCCTTGCCATATGCTATACAACCCACAAGAAATGTATGCTACTTCTATGGATTCTTCCATATTCTGTAACCATACTTGAAAAAGAAAACAAAAATGCAACCAACAGCTAATGAACTGAAACAGGCTGAAGTGATTCAATCCATACATGAGGCTGTGGCTGTGTGGCCTAGAAGGCAACCAGGAAGAGTCAAAGCAAGGTTGCAGCTAAACCATTTGTTAGACCAACAAATAATCAACAGATACTGGCTAGACAAACATCTGGTACATGCTACCTGCAACATGTGTGCCCCACTCATGTCTGTGCATACCCTGCGAGGAAACCCCATCCCCCTTGAAACCAAAGTATGTCTCAGCCTGGGTGTATTTGCATTGGGAATGCTGTGAAAGTCTCATAGACAGCTGCTAACTGTAGCTTGGCAATATCCCTGGCAGCAGTGTGGAGAAATGTGGCTGAGTACATCCACTTTCCATTCACCCCCATGGAGCAGAAAACTGTAGATCACCAGATTTACAGCATTGCAAACTTCCCCACATACTTAGTGTAATAGACTACACACACACACACACACACACACACACACACACACACACACACACACACACACACACACACACACACACACACACACACACACACACACACACACACACACACACACACACACACACACACACACACACACACACACACACACACACACACACACTGATCAAGACACCAGTACATCCTGAAGCCAAATAATACATAAACAGAAAGAGCTGGCCATTCTTGAACTGCCAGGTTGTGTGTGCAGCAGATAGCAGCATAACAAATATCATGGCAACACACCCTGGAAGTATCCACAATGGTGCCATTTGGAAGGAAAAATGACTGAAGGCTGCATTCCAGCAAGATGATATACCTGAGCGACTGCTGCTAGGTAAGTAGAGGAACACAGCTAGGATGTAAGCTAAGGATACCCCTTACTACAATACCCATACTGTCCAAAAGTGTATTAACTCCCCACAACAGGTGACTGTGGTTATCCACTTGAGCTGTGGCTAATGATCCCATACCATGAACCATCCAACCCTGCAAAGGAGGCCTATAGCTGAGCACAACCAACAACCAGAAAAACACAGAGCATGTCTTCAGTGTATTGAAGGGTAGGATAAGATGCCTGGAAACATCTGGGGATACGCTGCAATACAGAATTGAAAGGCAGCATAGATGATAACTGTGTGGTCCATACTGCACAACCTGCTGACTAGACCGCATTGTGTTCTCCCAGCTGCAGGTGTGGGTGAGCTACCTCTCAAACCCCAGATGTCTGAAGATGAGATCCACAGGTATCAGAGGAGGAGCAGGAGGACACAGGGGGCAGAAGATGCAGGCATGGGCAACATAAGTTGTGACCACAAATACAGGTCTAGGGAACATGGCAGTGTCTGAACAACTCTGAGTCATGACAAGCCACTCATACATGAGTCTACAGATTTAACACTGATGTTCAGCTATTGCCTCACCACAGCAGCATGGTTTGCATTTAATGGCAATTATCCAGTAGATGTGCACACTGAGCAATAGACATAACACCATAATTATAACATAAATCATTATGAACCTATATAAATCTGTCACAACAAGGAACATCAACTCAGGGCACAAATGTCACAGGTATGCATACAGACTCATACTGTTCTATCAGTGTATGGCATACAATAAGGGACACACATCAGTGCAACCCATTCCTATTTATCCACTATAATTTGTCATTCAATATTAAATTCATTTCAACAACCACCTCATCCTTATCTTTTGATGGAATCAGATGGTCAGTTGTATATCTAATGCAGGACAGGGAGATACATTAATGCACACATTTGCTTATTAATGTGCACTTTGCCAAGGATATCTTTAAGTGTTGTCATTCCGCATACCTTACTGTGTCCCTGATATAAAACACATTTTATTTGTATGTTAACAGAAGCACTCTGATATATGTCACTGTCTCACAGTCTGAGGAATTGAGGTTTTCTGTTGCTATGAATGGTTGTGACCACGGCGCTCACATGAAATCATTCTTTTTTTTTTTCAAAAAATTCTTTATTCAGTTTTTCAAATAGAAATAGTAAAATAAAATAAAATACACTTCCATTATACACATCATCTCAAATGGAAAACATGCATTTATAATACATACAAACAATAGCAAAAATCAAAAAACAACAACTTATATACATTATGTACAAAGAAGTCACACTAACAGCCAACTTGATAGAAAGCCATTTGTAAGTAAGAAGAGAGGATCTATAAGTGCAAGCAGTAATGGGATATTGCCAATGGGAGGGGAGGAGGGAAAATAAGGGAAAAGAGAATGTATCCTATATATGGGATAGATCCTTATGCAGTTACCAACAAACGAAAAAAGAAAAGTTCTGATTAAAATTTCCTACCAGCTTTTTATAATAAGGAGATATTTTCTAACATTGAGTAATATTTTTCACTTCTTAAAGATGACATCCAGCAAGTATTCCCAACATTTGCAGTAATATTTGTGTTTGGTGGTTATGTATAGTAATTTGTGGGAAGAGATGTATTTAATGGCTAAGTTGCTGAAGCCTTCCCACAAAAGGGGGAAGCAAGAGTCCAGTTCTTTGAGATGAAGAATTTAATAAGAGCACAAATTGTGATGAGGACATGGTGTAGGATTTTTGGGAGATTGTTTGTATTAATGTGTAGTATAACCATTTCCCATGACAGGGTGCTCTTTTCGTAACCCATTTTTTCAAGCCTAGCTCTTAATGAACACCATAGATTATGCACTTTGCTGCACTCCCACATAACATGAAGGATATCTGCTGATTGACTAGGACAATGCGGGCATTCAGGCAAGTGATTAGTATTGAATTTATTAATTTTTTGTGGGGTGAAATAAGCGCCATTATTAATCATTAGTTGGATGTATAGCAGCTTTTTGAATGGAGTAAATTTGATCGTATTTTCAATGGCAATCTTTATGTTTTGCTCATTAACTTGTTGGGATTTCCCTTGCCAGAACACAGAGAATAATAGAAGATTCCGACATTTTATATCCATTATCAGTTTGTATACTCTATAAATTGTTTCCCCCTTAGTCGTCAGGTTATTGAGAATTAATTGAGATAAATTTACACCCTGCATAACACCGTTATCTGGCATGAATTTCGCATTTATAAGATATCTCAGAGAGTTAAGAAGGCTTACATATTTCTTTGGAAGATTAAGTTGCATTCTAAGTTGTGTTATATCGTATCCTCTCCATTTGTAGATCTCCCAGACTGTAAGGTCCCTTAATAAAGGATACCCTTGTAAACTTATAAGTTGATCATTTAGCCTCAAATTAGGATTAAGGTGAAGGTACTGCAGGGGGGAGAGGGCCTTAGATAGTTGTACTGAATTAAAAAGCTTTTGAGTAGTTACTACCATGTGCTTAATATTGTTGTCTGGTCTGGATTCAAGTATTCGTTCTGACAAGGACTTTTTACACTATAAATATGATTTTTTTTGCGTATTTTTTCTAGCATTGAAAGTGCCTTGTTGAAGGTCAGGGACAATAAGATTAAGAAATTAAATAGGGACCAATTGGCCTATGGAAAAGGAACTGCTTATCCCTTGCCCCCTGATAATGGGAATAATAACACTAATTTTTCCGAAAATGAAAGTTTCCTTTCGGCTAATGGTGTTTCAGGACTTGATAATACAGATAATAATGCTGGTGCATTGAATGCTACTGTGCCACTGGAAAATTCTCCTGTTAGAAGAAGCAAAATGCTTATTAACAGACAGAATAATGCTGGTGGTAACAACAACAAAGGGAATAGTAACAACACAAGTACTGCTTCCTCTCAGGTTTTTCAGGGTGCCAGGAATGGGAACACTGGTGCCCAACAGAATCGAACACAACAACAACAGTGTTGGAAAAGGAAACCACAGAGCAAGAGAAAGAGATAGTAATTTCCCCTGCAAATGTTACTAGCACTGTACTTGTTATGGACTGTTTTAATCCAGTTGAAGTTTTGTTTAACAGCATGAATGACTTTAAAATTTATAATTATTCTTCATTTGTGCCTTCTCCACTATTAACTGAAGTCCTAGCTAAAGGGCTTACCTTTGTTCCTACTACCAGAGGAGACTTAGCCAAAACTTTAATTGATCTTAGGACTTATACCAGGAAATTGAATCTTAATGTTCTCTTTGGCACTAACTCAAGTTTGGTTAATGAATTTAGAGTAGCCAGTGTTTTTAATCCTGTTTTGCATTCCCCTATTTTACTTTTTGAGAAAATCTGTGAAAATGATATTAGTGCCCTTTTTAACAATAAGGCCTTGCATGGATCTCAAGGGTTTAATTTGTTCACTTTTGAGAGAGATGCCCTTAAGGAACTGAATTTTGCTGATATACATGTCATTAAACCTGATAAAGGAGGTGGGTTGATCTTTATGAACAAAGATGATTATAAAGAAAGAATGGGAACCCTCTTAGCTAAAGAAGCTTATGTTAAGGTATCCAGGAATGAAATTAATGGTGCCTACCAATGAGTTAGAGGGCTCATCAATGACCTCTATATTGATGGGTGTATTGATGTTGATCTATATAATTATCTTTGTATCACTCATCCGATTACACCTGTCATTTTTGGGCTGCCAAAAATACATAAGGACTTGCTAAATCCTCCATTCCGCCTTATTGTTGATGGTAGACAATCCATCACATATGGGTGTGCCAAGTTTATTGATACTAAATTGAAAGGGGCCCTATTTGATGAATCCCAGATTTGTAAGGATTCATGGGCTTTCCTGGAAGCTATAAATAACCTCCCTTTTTCTAAAGACTTTAACGTTTTTACGATTAATGTCCGAGATTTGTATACAGTGATACTCCAGGACACTGGCTGTGAATGGGTAAGGGAATTCCTGCTTGAAAAGCATGTTGATGGTTCAAGCATTGATCTTGTCATTTATTTATTGGAGTTGGTCCTTAGTAATAATTACTTTATATTTGATAAAGAATTTTATTTACAGAAAACAGGTGTTGCCATGGGTTCCCCTTGTGGGGGCACCTTTGCTAACACTGTGATGGCCTATTGGGAAAAGCACTTTTTATTTAAGGATAGCATTTTCCAGCAAAGGGTAGCATGATACACCCATTATTTGGATGATATATGCATCCTTTGGAAAGGTGACCGGACTTCGGCTGACTCCTTTATTGAACACATCACACATTACACTAATGTTTTGAAATTTACTTGGGAATTCCGGATTGATAAAATCTCCTATTTGGATGTTGAATTAATTAAGGATTTCCCTAATGGAAGATTTATTTATAGGATATTTAGGAAGTCAACTTATATGAATGCCTTCCTTCATTATTCTAGTTGTCACCCCCACTTTCAGAAGAGGGGGGGTTGTCAAAGGCCAGGTTGTTCGGGCAGCAAGAATGGTGTCCTTAGAAGCTGACTTCATGGAAGAATGTAATTTGTTGAGAGACATGTTTGTCAAACGTGGGTATCATAGTCGATTATTGGACGATCTGATTTGGGATGTCCAGTTTAAAAGAGTGAATGGAACATTTAAACCTTTACTAGTTAAAGATGAGGTTATTGATGTGATGAGTTTAGGGATAGATGTTGGCACTTCGGTCACAAGAACCTTGAGAAATGAAGTGAGTGAATCTATGGATGGTCATGGTGGTTTAATATCTAAGTTTAATCGTCCTTCTGCCTTTTCTAACCAAGGGTTGGATAAATTGAGTGTTATTACTACTTTCTCACTAGATGCTCCTTTACAGAAAGTTATTCTCTTTAAGAATTGGTGTTTTCTTTTGGAGGACAACGCTGTTAAAAACAGTGTGGGTGATTCACCTTGTGTGGTATTTAGAAAGGGAAGGACTATAAAAGGCATTTTGGAGAATGGGACTCCTAAACAATATTTACCACACTGCGGCATGTTAAAATGTGGGGCTTGCCGTTAGTGTAAATATATTAATGTCAGGAACTCCTTTGTGATACAGAATAAAAAATATTACATTAAAGGTAGGTTTGATTATAGTTCAAGAGGGGTTGTGTACTTGAGTTCTTGTAGTATATGTGCTGCGTTTTATGTTGGCAGAACAGAAAGACCCTTTAAAATAGAATTTATGAACATGTGTATGCTATTGATAAAATGAATTTAAATAATGCCTTAGCTAGGCATATCAAGGATTATCCTACACATGGATTTGTTTTTCTTGTCATCGATAAAAATGATGACAATGTTAGGGGTGGACCAATGTCCTTGAAGCTAGATGAGAAAGAACTAATATGGCAATTGAAATTGAATGCTCAGGTTCCCCCAGGTCTTAATGACTTTGTTTCTATTAGGAGCATTTTAAAAAATGAGGGCTCTTAATAGGTAATAATACTTATTTTTCTGTACATATTTATTTATATTAGTGTTTATTCTCTTTTAATATGTACAGGTCCATTGGTAATGCCTTATGTATCAATATGCTTACTTACTTCCTTTTGTTTTATTTGGCTTATAGCCCTTTAAATGGAGGTTTGCTCTTTTGCAATAAGTGGTGATGTCAGTTATGTTGCCTATTTAAGCTGTGTATTTAACTTTTTATCTTTATCTGAAGATTTGCTGATTTCAAGTAAACGAAAGCGCTTACAACAATAACCCTTTGGACTCAGAGTGTTTTTTTCCTTCTTTGTTTGGTTTTTAGTTTGTTTCATTTAACCTCTGTTGGACCATGTGTTTAATAATTGGATATAAATTCTTTACATATTCAGACTTTTGGTTTAAGTTAAGAAAGATGAGAGATTTGTGATTGTACCCAAGTGATTTAATTTGTTGAGACCAAATTTTTGACCATGGGGGGACCACGTTCTCATAGTTGGGTCATAATGAATTATCTGTTGTAATTTGTATGAGGTAATAACACTGTAGTATCATTTAAAGTCTGGTAATCCTAATCCTCCCTTAACATGAAATAATTTTTCTAAATATTTACCTACATGCCTAGATAGTGTTCTTTTTTTAAAATCTTAAGCCGTGATTCATATTAGTCACCCATCCCCCATGCAACTGATGTCATCTTCCCAAGTCTTTTCACTGCAATAACAACACACACTCTTAGTCAAGATGTATTAAATAAGCAAGTAGGAGACAAGGTTAGAGTATGGATGTATGTTACAGCTGCAGGTCTCAATGTTACAGCTGCAGGTCTCAATCTCATGTCCTCCAATCTGGGTTCAAATATGTAAAAGCCCATGTGTAACATTGCAACATGTGTATTTTGATTATCTGCTATTCCTCAGAAGTAAATTTTCTATAACTTGATCTAAGCGATGTATATCATTGTTATTTGAGGACTACATCATTCAAAGTTGCTCTTTTCCCTTTTTAAGTGAAGAAAACTGGAGCCAGAATCATGCTCTGTGCATTGAGCAGATGAATAGGCTTGAGGAGCAACAGAGGGAGTGAGGTACATTGCTTAAATTTTCTGTTTAGTTAAATGATATGCATCTGATTCTTGTTACAAGCCTGTATTTTTTACACTACCATGTATATTGCTTATAATGCCTAAATACCCATCATGCATCAGTAATGTAAGTGCAATACTCACACTATACATATACTTAACAGTCTGACTCATATTCATATATATGGAAATATCATTTAACCTCAAGCCATATTTTCTCTAGATAATGTTTGAAATGTAGGCCACAATATAAATGAGAGTTGGGTGTGTGTGTGTATATATATATATATATATATATATATATATATATATATATATGACATATATGTTGAGGTGGATGTTTTATATACACGTTTGCAGTGTTTTGATGGCTGCTTTTAGTACATGATTGGTATACTCATATGTATTATGTTTCCCCTGTACATAACTTGCCTGTTTACAGATTGAATGGTTATCTGCTGTGTCAGTATTTGCACTATTATTTCATACCCTTTAGTTCAAAATTGATATTGCATTTGCCTACAACACTTTTTTTTTGTGCAACATACTCATATTTTGTGTTTGTGGATGCCTGTGTAGATAGATTTTTTTTGTCACATTTCATAATCAGGGTGTTTGCATCTTGCAGGCTATTGATTACTAATAATAGCAGGTATGTCATGCATACAGTTGTACACGTACAGTACTGTTCGGACAACATGTTGTACAGTCTCATGTGTTACAGTCTGTGATGAATAAACATGAGTATTTGTTACTGCTGTATTCATTATGTTAATGTGGGTTCAGGCAATTATTGTGATGCCTGTCATTTGGCATACCTAGTTTCCACAATATTGTCATGTAAAAAGTGTTTTCACTTTAACAATGTCATTTGGTGACTATTCATACGGCTCATTACATGCAGAGACAACAGTTTTTGCACACACTCATATCTGCTCAGTGAAGATGTGAAAGTGAAAAACAAAGGGAATAATGACATGCTGGCAGACACTCAGATGAACAGTTTACCGAGACAGGTGAAATTATTAAACTTTGCAGGTCCCAGTAATAATATCTTGACATTTACAAGATTTTCCCTGGGATTTATGAAGTTTGCGCCAGGTGCAGGCGTGGCGTCGGCATTCTAACACCAAATATGGCCGCAGAGCGATTCAGGTATGGGCTGTTTCCACGTGCACTACCTGCGTACACTACGCCAGCACACCTCCCAGGTCCTGTATGCTAATTACCCCATGTGCAGCAGTGTAGTATGCAAATGAAGGTATGTAGCAATTCAGGAAGTGGTGCAGGCATAGTGTAAGCATGCAGAAATGTAAACCGTAGAAAATGGTTTACATTTTTGCAAACATAAAATCGGAGCCATGACAGCCAACCAAACACATGTATTATATTGTTAATATATGCCAATGGCTAAATATATAGCCATTGGCATAAAAAAATGTACAAAATATAAAACTAACATTTAATATATAGTCGCACTATCGCGACGTGGAAGTGCAGGGCAGTGGTGCGCAAAGGGGATCGCAAACAGTATATAAAAATATAGAATAAAACTGCAATGAAATACATATCACAATTTCTACATAATAGTCAATGGCAGACATGCTACACCATACTATGGCTCAAGGGTTGCTAAGGGGCAGTGACAGTGTTATGTGCAGTAGCTAGGAATTAGTAGGCAATGCCATGCAAATGAGAGGAGTAATAGTGAATCGCTGATTCCCCACTGGTGTAAGGATGCATCTCACAGCATAGTTTTATAACACCGAGGTGTGCCCTTGAGATAAAGATGACATCAAGAGAGGGGTGTGTCGCCATTGCTGTAAGCACATTGGAGCATTGCTAAACCGGTTTGTCCCTAGCTAGGCAAAGCTGCAGGATAGGGGTGTGTTGAACTGGCCATAGTTATGCTTAGCTGAGAGTACACAAGGTAAGTGAATATGCATGTGAACGGAGATGGAAACGTGCGTAAACCCGGTGAATGGGTATGAGCGTTGCACACTGCAGCTGAACCAGGAAGGATATAGGAAAGAAATAAGGAAATGCTGCAGCAGTGAAATTGGAGTACAAATGACTAATTAACACTGAGGAGCCTACAGTGGGCCATTGACAACAGCTAACAAGGCTGCAAGCAGCTACCTGCAGAACAGGAAAAAGGAGGGGCTGTTCTGCAAAGAAAACAGTAAAGTGTCAAAGCAGAACAAAGCTGATTTGCAGTATATCAGATACAAGGCACATTTTGCCATGATTGGGTAGGGAAAGTAGAAAACAAGAAAGACGGCAGGTGGATGCATGCCTGATAATGGGAGGGGATCCAGGTTTAAAAGTAAATTAAAGGGCAACAGATTAATCAAGGCAGGCAAGTAGATCTCCACAGTAAAGGCCCCACACTTGCAGTACTCATTGCAAAACCCATAATTAAGACACGCTGCAGCTGGAATAGCTCTTACACACCCACTGACATCAGCAGCATCCATAGCACAATACTATAAAGTGTGAAAGCACCTCACACACATTTGTGTATTCCCATACACTCTGCACCAGTGGTGTATACAGACAGGGAACTTTTAGTATGTACATGTTAGGGGCTGCCATAGCATTGATCCACCAGCATGTGTTGGAGACTGAAGGTGGTGTGGAGGATGATGCACATGACCACCTCAGGCACCAGAGGAGGAGGAAAGTGTTCAGACCCAGGGTAACCTACCAGGGGCTACATGATCTGGAGATAGTAGAGCACTACAGGGTGGACAGGGACATCCTACAGCAACTTGTGGAGCTGTGCCGGCCATGCCTCAGAGCCAGAACAAAAGGGAGGGGAACCCATCCCAGTGAATATGAAGGTATGTGTAAGCCTGAGAATACTAGCTACAGGTACCTTTCAAAGACCAACTGGGAATATCATGGGGATCTCACAGGCATCAGCATCCCGGGTACTACACCAGTTCCTGGATGCCATGTTACCACATGCCAATGAGCACATATACTTTCCCGGAAAGCAGAAGGAGTTGGCCAGCAATTTGCATCTCTTCCACCATGTGGCAGAATACCCGGAGGTACTGGGTGCAATAGACTGCACTCACATACACATCAAGTCACCACCCGGTGAGCAGGGTAGGTCCTACATAAACCACAAGAGATACACCTCCATCAACTGCCAGGTTGTGTGCAATGCCCAGGGCATTATCATGGATGTGTGTGGTGGCAGCCCTGGAAGCTATCATGACTCCCACATCTGGTATGCCTCACAGCTGTATCAGTTATTTACCAGGGGGGACATCCCAAATGGCCACCTGGTGGGTGATGCTGGCTATGCACTGGAACTGTGGATGACTCCCATCAGAAATGCACACACACCCATGCAGGAATGCCATAATGAGGCACACACACAAACCAGAATCATCATAGAGCATGTGTTTGGGATGCTGAAATCACAGTTCCATTGCTTGGACATATCTGGTGGAGCCTTGCAGTACTCTCCAGGCATGTGTGCCCACAGCCATGCTACACAATATGGTCCTGTGGGAACAGCTGCAGCAGGGACAGAATGGTGAAGGCCCTCACAGCCCACCACCATTGCCAAGGCCCCACAGGCACAGAGGTACTCAGACCACGAACACCCTGAGCCAGCCCCAGTAGGCAGATGGAGGCATGCCCAGTATGCCCATGCCTTGGCAAAGAGGAAATGCATAGCACACACACTGGCAGTGTAGGCCCCTAGAGACTGACACCTTTCTCCACCTGCACACACAGTAAAAATGGATGGCACACACACAGGACTACCTGTAAATTGTCATGTATAGGCAGTCTACTGTGTGCATCCAACATAGGCAGCCCTCAACTATTGAACACACAACTGCCCTTGGCACAAGGTAAGTCAACACCTGAACAGTAAATTAAACTATCAGCATATGCAGATACTGTATGTATAGATTCATAGGTAGGTAATTGGCCAACTGCCAGAGGCCATTCATAAGTCCAGCCAAAATGTGTCAGCTTTTGCCACCCCATTGATTCATTAACTGTCCCTGTGTGGAGTAGAGCATTCATAAGCTCAGCCAAAATGTGTCAGCTTTTGCCACCCCATTGATTCATTAACTGTCCCTCTGTGGAGCAAAGCCAATGGCAGGATCCCTGGGGTGCATCTACTGTTCCCCATCCATTCTTCAAGGTTTCTCTTGCAGAGTGTTAGTGAGGGGCTCTGTATAATGTAGTTAGGGATGTTGTTCCAAAGTATGGGAAGTGTCTGTGACAGGAATCTATCCCTCCAGCATCTTCCAGTTATTGTTGTGGCAAGGTTCAGCTCACTACTCTGTGTGGCTCACTGTGACATGGATTCCCATAGGTGGAGCATATCCATCAAGCCTGAGTTTGACGTGGCTGTGTTGGCCAGCGGAGATCATCTCTGGATAACCGAGATGCCACTGAGTAAATCAAGAGTTTATTCAGTCTGGCTGCATAGGCCATATGTTGGAGGCCAGTATTTCCCTTGACGAGGTACATTCATGGACCTCCCAGCTGTTGAAAGTGTCTTCTGAGGTACATCCTACATGGGTTATTATACCCTATGATGGGACTGATGAGTGATGAGTAAAGGGGCACTATAACACTATTATATCTAGTTGGGAATCCTTTAGTGATCAGATGGCCTACATAGAAGGATGTCCTAACTACTGTGGAGATATGATTGCCAAAGGGGAGATCACTAACTATCTTAGTCCCCAGATACCACATTACCTCGTCCATATTAAAGTGGATGCCACTTATGTGTTAATATGTGTGTGCTTAATATTCCACAGTGGAATGACCATGCAGTTAGTGGCACTTGGCTGGAGGCCGTGACGTTGACACCCTGTGATGTTCTCTGTGAGGCCCCTTGAGGGATGTCTGTCTCAGCTGGGCTATCAATCATGGCTCCCAGTTCGCAGTCATTGTCAAACAAGGTCCACCTGTGTTTGCCTGTACCTCTGAGATGTATGTGCCAAACAGTAGGGCTCCCAGGACTGAGTCCTGTGGGACACCAGTCATGACTGGTCAAGAGTTGGACCTGGAGACTGCTAGTCATACCATGTGGGTTCTGCGTGTAAGCCCGTTGGCAACCCAACCTGTGATGTATGGGTGTATGTACAGGTTGGTGTGTTTATCGATAATATCTGAGTGGGACATGGTGTCAAAAGCCTTGGTGAGGTCAAGGTAGTATGTGTGAACTGGTGAGGTCCAGGTAGTATGTGTGAACCACCTCCCCCATCATCTAACATCTTGGTGACTGTATGTAAGACATCAAACAGGTTCAGTAGGCATGAACTGCACTCAACCAAGCTGAACTGGGTTGGGTCACGTGTTCGGAGGTTACCAGTGTCTTTGTTAATGAGTGCCATGAGGATGCGGACCATACCATTGCAGACCAGGCTAGTCAGGCATATGGGGTGGTAGTTACCATGGTCAGTTGTGATTCTACCTTGATGGAGTGGAATAACCATTGCCACTCACCATTGTATTGGCATGTAGCCTGTGGAGAGGCTGAGGTTGGAAAGCTTAATTAGGTGGGGGGTCAGGTTGTCTTGTACAGTTTGCAAGATGCAGTCTGGGACAACATCTGCCTCCATTGATGCTGTGTTCTGCTGTTAAAGAGGGCCATTTCCACCTGTGTGTCTCTGATGTGTGGGATACTGTACCTTTCGGATAGTGTTGTGGGCTCTTTAGGGGGTGAAGTATGCAATGAATGTATCTGCAAGGATGTTGGCGATATTGGTAGGGTCAGCATATTTTGTGCTATATTTCACTAGCACAGTGCAAATCTGTGTGTCAGCACTTAGATCCTTGACATAGCCAAAAAAGACTTTGTGGTTTTCTTTCAAATCCTTGCATATTCTCCTGCTGATGTTAGCCTTGGATGATGTCATGAGGGACCTACATATCATACTAATAGTGGTCATGGATGTCTGCATTTGTGGGATTTGCTGTTTGTCTGGAACACTGTCTTACTTCTGTAGTATAGCCTGTTTATTGTAGAGGTCCACCAGACTGGTGTCCTTGTCTAGGAAGAGTGAGTCTTGGTTTAGCAGTGATGGCATGATCCATACATCCGTGTAGGTGCTTATAGACTGCATCTGTAAATCTGTCTGTATCTTGAGCAGTGTTTCCCCTTAGCGTGGGGGATGTAAAACCTCCCACCCCTGTCACTAGTACTGTAAATTTAGCTGTAGGAAAGGTATACACTGTGGTATCTGTGGGTGGGGGAGATGCTTGGGTGTGGAAACAGTGAATAGAGCATGGTCAGATCTTACCAGTGACCGGTTAACCTCCACTGTGGTGCACCTGTTGCCCATGTTGGTTATGACCACTTCTAGTAGTTTCCACCCCTCGTTATAGAGGTTACCACCTGATACAGGACATATGAGGTGATAAATCCCAGCAAGCGGTGGGCCTAGAAGTGAGTACTGGAGTAAGTTTCCCATTTAATGGTATGGTAGTTGACATCGACTAATGACAAGGTGTGCGTTAGGACTGTCATGTTCTCCATTGTCTCCAGGTAGGTGGAGTGGTGGTCCTGATTCATGATGGGTGATCCGTAGCAGGCCACAGTTTACATTGCAGTTGTGGCTGATGTTATCTGCAGATGGATGATCTCAGAGGTATCATGCTGCCCCACTAACCTGGAGGTGTAGGTATCCCTGATGAATATGGATACAGCCCCTCCATGTCTGTGTCAGTCCATGTTCTGTGGCTGAAATGCGTGGTATGGGTTGTAGTCTGGTAGTGCTGGTGTGCTCTCAGGAGCCTTAAGAAAGATCTCAGTTACTGCACAGATCTTTATGTTGTCCATCCTGAGGAGTGCTGTGAGTGCATGCATGTTGTGATCACAATCCCTGGTGCTGGGTAGCATAACCCTCATTGAATCTGCTATTGTGCCATTTACGGAGCTGGTATCCACCTTCAAGACTCTCATAAATAAGACATCATGAGGGTGCCAATAGCCTAGGCCAGTATTCCAAAGCCTAAGGCTGACACATAGGCCGGTATGGTATTGTTGCATGCATGTTCCCCATCTGTGCTTGTTTTTCATCTCTCCTGTAGGTAACCTACTGGTAAGCAATAGAAAGCCTTACATTTATACAAGTCTTCTAGCTTCCAAGATAGGCTTTCGGAGTGACTAAGTATCAGTGTTCTGTATGTTCTTGTTGTACTTAACTGTTTCCTGACTACATGGTGATTTCTCACTGTATATTGTAATCTGAAGGTCTGTTTATTCACATATTATGGCTGTAATGGCCTGCACTTTAGAGGTTCACAGATAGCTTACTACCTATCTGCCCAAGGGCAATTAGAAGCATAGCTACAGTGTGTTGGCTTTCTCTGCACCATTGATGAAGTAACTGAGCCTCTGTCAAGCATAGCCAATGAAGCAATTCCAGGCAGAGTTGCTGGAAGCTGTTGAAGACTGGGGTTGTGGAGGGTGATAGGGGCACTTGGTATTCTAAAGAGGGCATGTTAATGTGACAATTCAACACCATTAAATTCCCCCAACAGGTCTCACAGCTATCAAACTGGACAGGCTCCCCCACCCCCTGGCTGTATGGTTCTGGGACGCATGATCCCAGGGGTGTATATTCTGTTACCCATTCAGACAACAAGGTTTCCCTTATAGTGTGTCAGTGAGAGGCTATGCCTAATGTAGTTAGGAATGTATTGTATTGTCTCACAGTACATTTGTTATATGTTGTTATTTCAAGAGTACGTGAAGCTCAGTGAGTTTGGGGGCCACCACCCTTTGTTTAGCCTATCTTACACATAGAAATCATCTAAATAGGAAATAGGCGGAAGCAACATTAATGTCAACAGTGTAATGGTTACAGCATCTGCATAGTATCTGTACATTCGAGGTTCCAATCCCGATAAAGGCAGGGATGTTTATCATGCTCAAAAGTATACCTTAACCACAGCTTGCATATATAGGTAGTAATCATCTGTAAAATAAACATTCGAAACACCCATATAAACCCATGTGTGCTGGAGAGTACAGTCAACAGAGAATGTAATGTTATGTCAGCACATAGTGACATGTTACTTCACTGACATGTGCATATCCTGAGTAGTTAGTGGGTGTGGCCGTGTTTGCGTGCACAGGTTATATGTTACAAAGTTTATTTAACTGTGTTTAACCGCTGCTATAATGTCACACAAACACTTTTAAACATGCTTACAACTGCTTAAATGAGCCTTATTCTGAAGTAAAAAACATTTGTAAAGCATCGCAGGTGTTGAACCTTGGACCATGCACACTATAGTCATGGCATTTACCACTAAGCCATCTGAGATGTATACATGTTTCACAGTCTTGAGACTACACCTTATACCATATGCATTTCATTGTAATGATCACAAATGGGACAGTCACTCTGGGTACATATGTACAGTACATTGTAATGTACTGTAGTTTGTGAACCAACACATTCCAGTCTACATATGTATTACTGTTACAAATTAATACAAAAAAATATATATGTATATATATATATATATATATATATATATATATATATATATATATATATATACATGTCAGTGATGTCTGCACACACACACACACATATATATATATATACAGTTACATCAATAGCCATATATATAAACATCTATGAACACACTAAGTGACACAGAAGCACTGCAAAGAAATTGGAGTGTACACAAAACACATGGAGCTCTGGTATTATAACAATTAATATTAACCTGATTCACCATAGAAGGGGTGGTTGTTGTGTATGTGAACATTGGGGTGGGGGGTGAATGATGGGTAATGCAATCATGCATCAAGGAGGGCCTGGGTCAGATGTCCAATAAGTGAACTGGAGGGGTATACATGGAGTATGGGGGCAATATAAAAAGGACACAAAACAAGAAGCTTTCTCATTCATAATACACCCTGTCATGTCACATTGCAAAACCTAATTTCACAAACATATGAACATTAACATGTATCAGACATATGTACACAAACTGACTGTCACATTTGTTTTCAGTAGTGAGGAATGCTTGTAGTAAAATGTATATTCTAAACACCATAACATTTGTACATATCTCAGCTGCCTTAGTGGTAAAGTCAGTGATTATAGTGTTCATGGTCCAGGGTGCAAGGGCTGTTAAGTTATTTTGAGTGCCAGAATAAGGGCTGGTGGATGCAGGTGGATTAAAGCACTCTTAAGCAGTTGTAAGTGGGTTTCCACAGGTTTGCGTGATGGTAAGCGGCGCTGAAACACAGTAAATGGAGAAGTGCTTCACAGGTTTAACCTTTGCCTAATGTCATGCAGACCACAGGCAAACCTGCTTGCAACCGCATAAATGTGCGTTATTCACACTTTCCCTACCAGTGCCTACTCTGAGAGGCAAAACAATAACACCTTCCAAGATTAGAACCCGCAACCATGTACTCCATCCTCAGCGTAACCTAACACTAAGCTACCTGGAATGTACCTATCCCAATTGTGTATGCAGTCAGGCTAAAACACAAAAGGGAGGAATGTGTTGAAATAGGACAACCCACCATGTACCCAATTAAAGGTGTATGCTCATAGATATATATATATATATATATATATATATATATATATATATATATATATATATAGTGAGAGAGAGAGAGAGAGAGAGCGAGACAGAGATACATAGAGACATATACAGGTCTATATATATATATATATATATATATATATATATATAGATAGATAGATAGATAGGTTTAAAACATCTACACATCTATGGAGGTACAGATAAAAGTATGCAATAATATATACATATATATATATATATATATATATATATATATATATATATATATATACATACATACATGTCTGAAGACAGCATCCGAAGTGTTCATATCTGAGTATAACATGAACCATAGCAATCACACATTCCGCTCCCCCCCCAACAATATGAACATAACATATGAAGAGTATATGCCAATACACTATTAGAAATATGTTCTATGGACACAGTCACCAACACAACTGCAATGACTGTAAATATCCATGACAGAAATGCACAGACAACTTTCATTTTGCAAAACGTTATTACATTCTGATGTATTGCCAAAAGGATTCAAGGACTAACAGTACCTGCATGCTATACATGAAGCATTTAACAGTGCCTTAATGAATCAGCCTGCAATTACCATAGTATTAGTCCACTAAGGGATAGGTGTTCACATAGGGAAAGAACACCCACACACATATAGACATTGTATAAAAGGGGTTCCTACACACCTGCATGTGCTATGTACACCCACCAACATCTACCCCACAACCAAAATAATTACATCAATACATACTGTCATACCATAACCAAATATTCAACTACTGTACAACATCTGCTGATACCTTAACTTACCTGGACACAGACACACTAACATGGCCCTATGTGAAATAGTTGCTGTGACACAATTGAACAGCTGCTGAGATGTAACAGGGTTTGTATGAAGTAATCCCATTTCAGAGGGTTGAAAGGTCCGTACACCAGGAAGTGTTACCGAGTACTGATTATCAGCACAGTACGATACACAGTAACACCAAACTAAATATGTGTGGTAAGCACACTGTAAACCCCCTAACATTATATGCATAGCTATGCAGCCTTGAGCTGGTCAAACAACCTGGCTAGACTGAAACATATGCAGAAGTATTAGGTATAGACAAACCCTGCACAAGTAGCACTGTTCAGAACTATAACAGCAGTACTCACATTTAGACCGAATCCTCTAGGCTTTACACACAATATATTACTGTTCAGCTCCATACAACTGTTGCAATAGATTCCAAACAACACTTCTACGCTGTCTTCCTCACAAGTAAGGCAAAGGAACAATGCCCAAATGGAGTACTCAATTATACTCCACTGTAGTTATGGTATTGGCTAAGGCAATAGCAGCGCAGCTGATGTACATGTAATTAGCTACTTAGGAACACCAATTGGTTATCAGGATAGCACATGTTACTGATCTCTAACTATAAAAGACCTCCTTGTCACTCATTAAAAAACATCTGTATCTACCTGTAGGACAGTACAAAACACTGAAAGACGAAATGAAAACGAGTATCATATTAGTCAATAACACCTCCGATTACTAAGAAGGTATGTATAACATGTAGTATGTCTGTGTATGTAGTACCTGTACTGTAAGAATTACAGTGTAATCAATGCATATAGTGGAAATAGCTATCTTGTAGTAATGTATTGTTGAGCAGTAGTAATGCTTAGATTCATAGATTCATAGATTAGTACTAAGCTAACTGCCCTTGCAAGCCATTTTAAGCCTAGCCAATTATCCCTTGTGAGACTCAAACCCTGCACCTTGTGTTTGCAAGGCAAACACCTTAACCATTAGGCCACCCTCCAATATTCTATGTGTGTACTGCTGCAGGTCACAAGGCAAACTCTGCATACACCACAAGGAATGATATGGGCTTGGAACCCACCAATTTGCTTCCAACCACTGTCAGTGTCAGGAATGGTCCAACAAGTATGTGCAATAACAGGGGATAGTATATGTCGATATATTGTAACAGTCGACATTTGTATGGGTGTATAGGTAAGATGAACATGTTTAAGTAGGGCTTACCATGCAAATATGGTGTGCATTGTGGAATATTGTGCCAATAACTGTGTAATGTACAGTATTTTAGGCAGATCTGTATTCTATTGTACATAGCAGTTCTGTTATGCTATGCAAACAGTAGTTATGTATATTGGCAATTACAATACTCAATAACAGGATAATATCATTTGTATTCATCTGACAGTTTAGCAGCATGATAGCAAAGATAACTGGAAGAGCCAGATAACTATCCATGCACATAACACATGTAATATTCACCTCTCTAGTATCGTTTGCAAGCAATAAGAACTGTGCATGTGTACATGTTATGCAAATGTGTAGCGACCATTGTTACAGGGCTGGACCTTTCTAGTATTGCTTGCAAGCAATAACAGCTGTGCATGTGTACATGTTATGCAAATGTGTAGTGATCCTTGTTACAGGGCTGGACCTCTCTAGTATCGTTTGCAAGCAATAAGAGCTGTGCATGTGTACATTTTATGCAAAGGTGTAGTGACCCTTGTTACAGGGCTGGGCCAAATGGCTATGTGCACACCTACATAGAGTGGATATTGGGAGTAGAGACACCCTGGTTGAACTACCAGGTTTGTGTAGCCCAACCTCTCATTGCCAACCTAACAGCCGCTTGCACATACTGCATGTAAGGTAGTGCACAGTACTGGTAATGAAACAGATTGCATATCATCTTTAACTCCAGTGTAACATCTGTACTAGGAGTGTAAGATGTAGGAGACAGCTGCCCATGTGTAATAGCTGCTTCATAGGTGATGGCTTACACTATCTGATTATATCCTGATCATGTTGATAGTGGCATCAGAGTCTATTGATACATGACTCTGTTTGGAGAGTGGGTGTCTGTGCCCAACAGAGCTCATGGTCTTGGTGGATATGTGAGTATATACCCAGAGAAGGAAACAGACCTGTAGACATTTGCATCATCTGGAATCAACTAACAGGATGTGATGTGCTCCTCAGAGGAGGATTGCTGCTAAAGGTAGCTACAATGTTTCCATAATAGCCAGTGTTGTCACATCCATAACACAAATATTGACATGTGAGCATCACTGTCTAAAACTTCTTCATAATCAATACGTAAACTAAATACAGTACTTGGTACTTGTAGCACCGAATGCTCATACAGGCATGTCCACTAGTCAGCTACTGGTGTTTATTAGTGTCAGCTTTGTGTATGTGGCCATCCTGGGGGAATGTAATCTCTGCGCCATGTACACTGCCAAAGCCACCTAACACCATGCCCCACTCATTGTTTGGGATGCAGCTACAGGGGTAAGCTGGAAGGCAGCCCAGTCTACAGCCATGACTGGACTGGACAGTCATGAGGTGTAGGTTAACATATGCATCTCATCAACACAACTAAAACATACCCTTACCAGAACACAGTAAGGACACCCGCACACACTACCAGAAATCACAGACATTCACAGACACTTCTAAGTATCTGTCCAAACAAGTGACCTCCCAAGCTGGAAGACACAGACACCGAAATACACAAACTGTATGACATAGTTTGCATAATTGTGCCACACATCAGAACACGTGGCTGGAAACATGCTCAACAGTACTCATTTGTGAATGCAAACCCTAGAACTATGTTACACATCAACCTATACAAGGGCATACATACTATCAGCTGCCTGTCTGCCATGATTAGCCACATACCCATACACTCAGACCACCTTTTGAACTATATACATGGCTCTGGCATATTCCATGTTGTTGTGCAGGACCTGTGATGCAGTATCCTGGACTGCATGGAAACACATGTAGGAACTGTCAGGTCTTTTAGCCCATGCAGGTATGTCCCAATGCTTGGGTAGCATTCCGCTTTTGGCCAGAATGATACTGCAGTACAGGGAAAAAAGGATTGTATTCCACAATTGTCTAGTGTAGTGGTGCAAGTCAAAGGGCATCCAGTATCTGTCTGCTTGGGATAACATGGTTGACAGACAATGATGCTTTGCCAGACAGGGCCTGCACCTGTCACCCTGGGAATCTGGATACTGCCTAGGGCTCATGCTTCCCCTTCATCATGCACAGTTCAGGTGAAGGTCCACTGCTGCTACAGGGACAGCCAAGCAATAAACTGCGGGTCTCACTACACAAAGATACCTGTCAGAAACACTATATGGACACACATATGTCAATCCCTAACATGGAGAACATATCTGTGCAGTGGCTGAGACATATTTCAATGCTCTGGAGAGCACACCTGCATGACCATGTTATAACACATACCTCACTTCTTGCCCATTATCCTTTATTGGAATACACAGGCCGCAGGTGAGTCCATATTCTTGAAGGATATGTACACTCTCATGCTAGTTGCACTTGCATAACTTCAGATGCATTATGCTGAGCAACTACCTTTGTGCCAAAGTGGAATTCAAATTGCACCTTGCGATAGATCACCCACCATGCCGCGGATTTCCCAACTGTCATAATGTGCTGTAATGGAGAAGATTAGGTATGAGACAGAACCATAATAAAGGCTTCTCTCAACTATTCCATTATGAACTGGGAAGACTTCTCATGTATCAACACCTGTGCTCAGTGCATGTTGGATTCCATCGACCTCAATGACCTGGATCACAGTAGTCACACAAACAGGGCTAACAGTACGCTACACATAGTCAGTCTCCAATGCCAATGTTATGTTCCCTAAGAGCAGAGTGGTGACTGTCATGGCACCCATGCAGATGGACAATGTATGTGCAAATGCTGAATCCTACACAAATGAACCTTAAGCAGTCACATACATGCAGTGATTGTGCCATTGAAACAGAACAAGGATTCAACCAAACACAAACAAGGAGGCAAACTGGTGTTACCATGCTTTAAACTGTACTACAGAAGGTAGTAACTGTTGCAAGAGTGAACACACATGAGTGTAGGTGATCCCTGGTCAGCCTCAGTAAGATGCAGATACAGCATATAAAATCATACAAAGCTACTGTGAAACTAATCAGCCACATATTATGAGGCCAAGCACAGAGCATTCTATAGCTGTGTCATTAATCGTAATGGCAACGGCAAGACCTGCCATGCTGCACAGCACTATGGCATTGGAAGTACTGTGCCTACAGAAATAGCACCTGTTCATCCAGATAGGGTCTTGGAGAACCTAAACCCACTCCCACCCCCCCAACAGGTACACTTAGTAATATATCCATATACACTACAGGGCCTCTGTAATAATGACTATGCAGGTACAAGCTGCACTCTCTAAAGCCATACATACAGCTTTCATGGGACCTGTAAACATCCTAGGGTGTATCCTACACAAATGTAAGAACAATGAGCTATCCACATACACATCATGTTCAATCATAGCTCCATGTCAGGCTGTGTACACACCAAATGGTGGACATTAACAGTTATCACACCTCACAAAGGGGGAGACACCATTGATAATGGGAAATAGTGCACAACTACCCTGCTGAGTCTGGTCTGTAAGGCCATGCACCATCATCAATGTATTTGATGTACTCAGTACAGATGTAGATGACATTAGGGTTGATTCACACTGTATATCATGACCTTGCCAGGTTGTAGGACACCATCACCCATACTGTGCTCCAGCTACACTCAGTAAACTAGTTGTATATTCCTATGTCACAGGAGTGGTTGGCAACTGGACCGCTGGCAGAACCAACAATACAGAAGGTGTCTGACTAATACACGCACATCAAACCAGTGCCAGCCATAGTAATACAGGGTTCATTCCTGGTACTCCCCCCTCTTTGTTATCTATACCACACAGACTAATACAGAAGGCATCAGCCTATTGATGTTTGCAAATGACTAAGAACTAGGAGCAATATTTGACTCAATGTGTGCTGCGTTCAACATACAGAAGGGCCTTAGTGTGTCAGATGTGTAGTGTGTGATGTATGGCCACAATCTGACAGCTAAGTATTGCATTGTCATCCCCTATGTTACAAACCCTGTACCCATTAACTACCACCTAGGCAGTGGTCAACATAATGGCAACTGTGTGTATGGGATGCAGCTGGGCACTACTCTTTCCTTTGATAGTTACTTCACCACACCTGACAGGTAGTCATATGTGGCACCCCTAATCATGACAGGGTGCCATCCAGGAATATAGAGATAATTGCTCAGCCATACTCAACACCCATGTGACCCATAATAGATCACATATTTCCTTTAACGGTTATTGTCCATGTGTAGATGGCCTACACTGCCCTTCCCAATCCCTAGATGCACTATGTAGCATGCAGCCTACCCTGAATAAAGCCATGTCCAACCCAGAGGTGTTGGACATGGTACACTTAACACATCCTGATCCCAAATAAACGCATACTTCATGGACATCCACCTTTCTAGTACAAGGATCACAACATGCCTGAAGGATCTCTGTCCCATACACTTAACATACTCTTGCCATACTATGCATCCCTGTCCAGCAAAGCTGCACATCGCCCCTCTCTGTGACATGGTGTGATGACCACATGCCAAATATATCAGTAACCCTGTGTATCAGTTCTATGGCACTGCTTGAACTGGCCACTGAAACTTACCTGTTTGTTGCCTACAGCTAGGTAACCTGTCTGCCTAGGCTCATAAATGGCCCAGGGCATATAGCCTACTAGATCACTATGACCATACATGCTATAGTAGATATCCAACCCTGCAAATACCATCAGGCTAGCTATTGTCCCATGTGTTACACATGTACAACACAGGCAATACATGGCAGGATGCTACACAGCTGTACAGTGCCATGTAGATGTATATGGCAAAACCCATACATGCTTGCAAGTCTGCAGGGTCACAGGTCATGTCCCTAATGGCTATGTATGACTATATATGTGACATATACACCGCATTAAGGTCAATTGCATTGATGTGAACACATCCAGGCATGTGCTGATAGGTAAAGACACCAGTACAGGCAAACAGACATGCCCATGTCAAGACAACATCCACATGGAGTATGAGCAATGTCATCACATGACACACACATATATGGCAATAATATCACATCACTGTAAGTGTCAAATGTGTAGGACTTATACATGTCAGTGGTATTAGTGTCATGTAGATTTGCAAAGACTTATATGTAATATTAATAAATGTGATACACATGTATGTTCAGCTGTACTTCTGCACTTCTCTGTGAGTTACTGTGACCTGTCTCCATCATTATGTCTTCCAGGTATGCCACGTAGCAGGCTGCCAGTGTACAGCCGCTTGGAGGATGAGGTCCTCGTCCCATACCTCCTCGACAACCATACAACACTCTTCATCCATGTGCCATAGGATGCACAGCAGTGGGATGCCCTGTGGGAGAAACTCTGCAGGAGGGTAAATGATGTTGTTGGTCACAATTGCACCTATCAGCAGGTGCACTGACACTGCACTGACCTCATAAGATGGTGAAACAGCATGCTAATGCAATCGCCAGGGAACTAGGTGCAACAGATGGGGGGGCACTCACCCAGCCCACACTCACACATACAGAGGAGCTACTGGCCAACCTGGGGACACCTGCAGACATCCATCCTCAAGTTTAGCTGGTATTGTGGAGGTGGGTGCCTCTCAACCACCAAGCCTGGAGTTGCCTGGTAAGTCAGTACTGCACATATAACACAACTATATTTGACATAGTTACATGTGTTACTGTACAATATGTAATGTAACATCATATGCAAGGCATGTATGCACACATGCCACATACTATAGTCTGCTACTCTATGTATGCACAGATGTGCATACTCCATAGTATAGTGTATTGTATTGGCTTATGTGCTAACATGGACATTGCACCCTGTAGCTATCACACAGGTGTGGATAATGATCTTATTGCTATGACACTCCTTTTTAGGTACCTCTGGCATTGTGCAGCGACAGCAGCCTGTGACAGGTGAGATTGTTATTATTTACCAGGCTTGATAATGCATGGATCATATTAATTGCATGCTATCTGCCATAACACACATACACATCATGTATGGTGGTCCTGTTAATAGACACTGGTCAGACCTGCAATGCATCACAGTGGTTACCCATGTGAAACAATGGAAGTCTATATGAAACACCTACATTAAACCTTCCAAACTGTCATTGCCTGATGTGTGGACAACAGTGGTGGAGGTGTGTTTCACTGTAGGGACAGATACTACATAACAGTATTACACATGTTGGGAATATGAACAGTACTGTACAGAGAGCATATATATGCACACACTCTAAATGTGTTGGAGCTGGAGTATGACCGGCCCACAGGATACACCCTTGTCGATTATACCCTTGCTATGAATGTCAAACAATGTCATGTGCTATCTGACATGTCCATGACATGTAGTGGGCTGACTGCAACACTGCTCAACTATCCTGCAAAACATGATGTCTCACATCCCATACATACCACCCTTCATCTGCATAACCCTGTCCTCAGTGGAGTATATGATATTTATGGCTGTATGTCATATGGGATAACACTGACATGTGAAATAAGATGGCCTTTACAACCATTGGACAGAACATGTGTACACATGGCCATGGAGGATGGCCAGAGACATGAAGCAACACACACAGTAGAAGAGATGTACATGTGTGAACACCCTGTTGTACATTGGCTCGACACAATACAACTATGGCCTTTGTGTAATGGTGATATTGCAGATGTGAAACACTAAACATCATACAGGCCTGTGCACAGCTTGCATAGGCATAACATGAAACCACCACATAACATGTCTTGAACATCTTGAGTGTGTCACGACATGAAAGCATTCACCTATACAGTATCCAAATACATGTGTTGCACAACATACACATGCAACCACATCAGGCCACAGATACAGTACATTCACCTTGCTGGTGTCAGACATCACTGACATGCCTGCTCCTCATGTGTGTGAGGTACACAGATGGCATGTGGGACATAGAGTACTGCTAAGTTAGCCATGTGTGAGCATAGTTGCCAGGCATCAGTAATATGGTTGCAGATGTGCAGATGTGTCATCCGTATACCCTTCTGTGACCTGTGTCACACATTCCACATTAGGGTTTAGTGTGTATACACTTCAGTGCCATGGGTCACATTCCACATTAGATATGTATTGTATGTGAACATAGTCATGGCTATGAACTGTGTCAGTAGCTCACACTGTACAGCAATTGTGAAGCCACATAATGCCCTGCAATGGCTGTGCACATCAGCTCAAAGTGTAGTATGTCACTGCATATATGTAGGGCGGACAGACAACATTGCATCAGCTGAAGGCCCATGTTAGTATAACACGTCCCTGCATTGGGACACCATTACCATACTGTAGACTGGAAAGGACACCATTGTGTTACACATGTATGCATGTCAATCAACACGTCAACAGAAGACATGTCATACTACATGTGATCGGCAAGGTCATACACCACACAGCAGGCCAGTGTACTGTAAACCTGTGCTGGCCTGTGACACCATTGCAAAGTAGGGACAGCCATGTCAAACATGTGTGTAAAGCCACATGCATAATGTCTAGACTCAGCTCAGGGGTAGGCGAATAATGTTGAACAGACATGCACTGCTTTGGAGGAGATATGCAAGCTAGGGCTCAGGCAAACATAGTATGCAATCGACATACCCTTCTGCTCATTTCCTCACACATAGGGGTTGTGGCCAACACAAAGCATCAGTGGCAGTTGTACAAAGGTCAGCGATGATCTGTTAATATGTGGTGTATGTTGCATACACACCATGGCAGTGCAGTGCAATGGTGCAAAGTGCATATATTGTGTTGCAGGTATGGGGCATAGGCTACTAACACAAATGGTGCAATACAGGTATGTATGCTAACCACCACTATAATTGTGTAAGGTGCATGCCATCTACTATAACACATGCATGCTGTTTTGTGCAACTCAGGGATGTATGATAACTACCACTATAATTGTCTAAGCTGAAACTATAATTGTCTAAGCTGAATGCCATCTGCCATATCACCTGCATGTAGCATGTGTGTCTGTATGTCCGTGTCTGTCTGTGTGTGTCTGTGTCTGTGTATGTCTGTCTGTGTATGTCTGTCTGTGTCTGTCTGTGTCTGTCTGTCTGTGTCTGTCTGTCTGTGTCTGGTATAACTTGTAATGTACAGTTCTTGTCTTCCCCTCACAGGTGTTGATGTAGGTGCATTGCCCTCCTGTGGTCCACCTGATGTTAGTGTCCCCACAGACTCTAACAGTGATGATGATAGTATGATTGAGTCACAGGCATGGCTGTCAGGGGCTGAATCTGTGCCATTGGTTGCCATTCCACCTGTATTTACCTCATCCTCGCACTCAGTTCCCCTTCCTACACATAACCCATCACCACTGGCCATAGATAAAGGACAGCTGGCGAGTGGTAGCATGGAACAGGGAAGTGTGGTGACAATGGAAGGTGTGCCTGCACACATGATCCCAGTCAACTGACTGGTGAGGTTCCACACAGGCATGTGCCCAGCGCTGCTCCTCTGAGGACCACTGGCCAACATGCCCCTGCGAGACAATGCATATCAGCTGGAGTTAGCAGATGCATGTTTCAGGCTGTAATGGAGGCACAGGCAGATGCTGAATGGCACAACAGAGAAGGTCTGAGACTTCAGAGGGCTGCTGTCCGTTCATTAACTGACAACATCCAGGCACTTGCAAATGCTCACCATCATCTTGCAGATGTTTTGGATAGATGATTGGGTGACATGGTGGGAGTCCTTGACCATGGCATGTCAATCCTCGAGCATGGAATGTCTGTGCTGGAACATCTGGTGAGAGTGAGGCGTTGGGCACTTGGGCATAGGTCAGCTACATCACTTATTGAAGGTCTACATGAACATGCTACTGCACATGACCGCTCCCATAGTGGCGGTAGCAGCAGCAGTGCAGCTGATGCTGTGCAGTGCACACCAGGACACAGCAGGCCATACGCACGTGGTCCTGGATGGTCCCAACAGGGACACAATTCCAGTGGACATGTGTCATCAGACAGTACCCAATCTGGACCTCTGCCTGGTAGTGCAAGTGCAACCCCTGGCAGGTGCAGGTCACATGGCCATGGCCAGACACTGTGAACTGTGAAATCTGCCTTGTACAGTCTGCAGCTGTCAATAATACCCCTGTGTAAGCCAGCCACATGCCAGATCTGTGTGCATACACACACACACACACACACACACACACACACACACACACACACACCGGAAACAAATGTAGGGCACCCCAACACACAGATGCATAACATCCACACACACCCAATGATATCACAGGCCCTAACACACACATATGATGTCATCCAATGGCACAGTCTAGGCCTCTGGCAAACATTATCACCCTGTGCATATGATGATGCCTGTGCCGCATCCCTGTCATCCACACCATCGGTGCAGGGACATGCTCATATGGTCTGATGCACAGGGTGAACATACTAGGTAGAGAATTGTAGATTAATATTGTTGACTAGTGTTGACAGGCAGCGGACATACCATGTATTATAGTTTTTTAATGCATTTTGTATGTTTGACAGTATGTATCACGTGTAACAACACTAACAGCATGTTGATATTGACATTCTGCCTTCCTCTTTCAAGTGTGCTTGCATGTGCCGGGGATGTCGGTGTTTGCGGTTAGTGTCCCATATGTACATGTTGACTACCTGCAGGTCAGTATGACAATACCTGCATGCATGCATTTTGTAGCTTCCACATGACAGTTATATTCTCTCATGTTTCAATTATGTTTACTGTTCTAATGGTCCAAGAGCATGATAGCTGTGTAGTAAGCTACTGTGTTCAGAGACATCACATCCATAGTGGGTGACATCACAGGTATTGTTACCTGGAGCGGGGAGGAGGTAAAAGAGTGGTATGGCGGATGACAAGGGTAAAAGACAGTGGAAATAGTGGCTTCTCATTGGGAAGCAGTAATACCCGCTGCCATGACAGCATGCAAACACAGACACACCCATACACTCAGGGATTCACAGACACAGTAACACACACTCTGACACACACACACACAGTTGCCAATGTTCAGATGGGAGCCCCTGCCTATGTGCATATCATCATTATAGTACTACACAATTACAAGACGCACCACAGAGATTACACATGTACAGGTAGTCGGAATGGCCTAAGATAAAGGGCTTCCACAGGGATACTACAGTGTAGTGAATGTATGTGGGGAGGGGGGTCCACCAGTAGGCTATGTAACAACAGGTAACACCCCAGGGTGTACATGTTAACAGGCAGTTAGAATGCCTACCTACGATTGATGATATCAACAGGGATACTAGATTGCATTGAGTGGATGGGGGGAGGGGGCATTAACCTTTCACTATGGTAAAATACAGCCTCACTCCAGGGACCGGACAGCCACACACACACACACACACACACACACACACACACACACACACACACACACACACGCACACACACTCACACTGTGGCATTCACAAAGATATACACCTATGTCACACACATACATACACTTTACATGTGTGAGGTTCAACCACCTGCCTATGCCTTTCTTTCTACACTTCACTCTGTACTAGTGTCAAGAACAGTGTTCAGGAGAGTGAAAACATGTGCGATGTATTCCCAACCATATGTGACATATATGGACGCACACACACACACACACACACACACACACACACACACACACACACACACACACACACATGTGCCAGTACTGTGAATCAAACACCTGCTATCTCATGATAGGTATTAGAGAAGTACAGTACTACCGCATTCACTACACAGCTTACTGACTCTTTCCTTTGCCAACTGTGCTGATATATGCACAATATATGCACAGGGGAGGTATTACTGTTACAGGTGTCACGAGGTTTGCCTTCAGTGTCACCCTTACTGCATTCTACATTGTCTGTCTTCCACTTCAGTTAACAAAACCTGACCTTAGCAGTTACACAGATTATTGTAGGAATGGTTGTAACACACCAGTGAGCTGTCCTCAGTAATCATTCATTTGCAAAGAAGACCCACCACTTAGTAGACATGTCCAAACATCTGTCCAAACCTCATGTATGGCTTACTGTACTTAGAGCATATCACCATATACAGTTGGCAATGTTGAGGCTGTATTGCAACAGCATGATGTACTAAGATAACAGTCACCTTCAGACATCAGACACTGCACACACATGGAATCTACACAAACATCAATACATGTACACATATGCGGTCTACATCAGTAAGTGCACTAGCAGGTCAAAAGGATACATTCCACACCTTCCCCACGCCATGTGTGAAACATAGCTGAGCATTACACCATAATGGATGTTGTATTCATGTACTGGTAGGACACCATCCCCTTCACCAAGTAGCCAAGTGTGCATATATGACAACAGCACATATCAGCGAGACACACACAGCATTATTCCATGTCATGTTCCTACAAACTGTTACTTGACAGTGCTATGGTGAAGCCAGGGCACTGTAATGGTCAACAGTGAGCACATCATATTTGCCATACACACCTCATGTTTACTGGAATAGTGCCAGCAATGTGCTCTGTTAGAGCTAGGCAGTACACTCGTTCAAGCATGTGTGAGGTCTGTGGCTTGTAAACATCTCATGCCAGTGCATACTGGCTATTGTGGTACTAAGGCTAATGTTCAGACAGCACACAGCATGCATGACTTGCAATTGTTGACATGGGGTATATGTAGGAGCTGTGGCCACACATGGCTGTACATGTCATGAACATATCACCTGTGACTACTCAGGAACATACAGAGCAGAGCTGGATTTCCCTGAGTCTGTCAATACAGGCTTGTGTAGGTCCTATGATCCTGTTATTTGGGTATGTTTGTAGGCATTGCATTAGGTGGACATGTCTAATGACATACATGCCACATGGGATGTTGTATGATATGATAGGTATCATGGGTGACCAGTAGAGAGGGAATATTACCTCTGTTAGCATAGATATCAAACCTTATGTACTGCTAGCATGCTATCTGCCATGTGCATGTGTGTAATGACTGTAGCTACCTGTATGTAGAAAGGATAACAAAAGCTATGGTAATCTCATTTATGTTGTATGAGTGTGGGATGTACATATCCAGGGCAGGTACAGTTAGGCCATATCTAACCATGAGGGAGTTGTTTACTGGTGTACAGCAACAGCCGATCGTGTTAATGCTGACAACTTCTGAGAGACCCCGGTATGTGTACAACTGAGCTGGTTACAAACAGTGGTATTATTGCATTGCATAACACATTATGCAGCTGTGTCTGTACATGGGTACTTTGCACAGTTGATGTAGTCCTAGGTACAGTCCACCAATCGAGGGTTATCTGGTGGTCTATCATACTATGTCATACCACATATGGATGTGTGTTGGTAGTCTGGGGACAAGGTGGTGAATGTATATGAGGATACAACCTAGAATGCAGCATTTGCCACTGTCACCTGTACCTGACTCATCTATGATGAGTTATGTCAGAGTAGTGGTCTTTACATGTGAGTAGAATTTATGAATATGTGGACACCACCACCTGGAATAGGCCACTGTTATGGCCCACATGTCTGGATCTGAGTTATATGGTGGTAGTGCAATTGTGCACTACAGAGCCTTCAGCTAGGGGGTTTCTCACTGCACAGATGTCAGCATTCCCCATTGTAGGCTCTACATTGAGCAAATGGATTACTAAAGCCACACATCTAGCACTGGTTAGCATAAGCATCCAATGCAATTGTCCTGTAGGTGTCAGGGTGTTACTTCTAGGTGTAGGACATTTGCCTTGGAATGTGGCTATATGGGTAAATGTGACCTAGGTATTATCCACACTCACGTGAAACATGGATGCATATGCTCTGTGTTGAAAGCTTGTCATTCAGTCTTGACAGCCTGGAATGACAGACACTGGACAACCTCATAATAACAGTAGGACATTGGCTCATTGTTTTGGTCTAGCAGTTACCACTCATACCATGACATCACTGCGAGTGGCAGTAATGTACTTGGTAGAAAATGCCTCATGTAAGGTGACGGACAGCAGCAGAAAGTATGTATATGACCAATGTGAGATATACTTAGGGTAGCAGTCCTGCTAATAATGACAACTACTAACACAGCTGGGAGAGGTCATCTTGACACCTGCACCTCAGTACCATTACACAATGTGGCTCACACATTATGCTTGCACATGCCACTGTTCCACATATAATGCCACTGTCCACAACCTGCTATCAATATATGCCTTTCAGGGCAGCAAGATGTGTGACACATGCTGTAGGTAGCATCCGCCTGTGTGTCCCAGGTAATCCACACATGCATGAATGTGTATACTTAACATATGTATGTCAGTACTTCATGTACATGTATGCATGTGTATCACACAGCACAGACACAGATATATCATTTACAGGCCACATACAGGTATCAGGTAGTAAACCAGTATGATGGGCATATATACTGACAGGTAAGATGTACATAGCTGCAAACATGTGTGTTTACAATCGGAATCCATTACAACATGCTCTGTACATATAAGTGTATGAGCATGCACACTGTGGCCTTCTGTGGTTAGAATCGGAGTGCATCCCAAACAGCCTTGTGCTACTAATTGTATGTGCGTACCCACTGCCACCTTGTGTAATTTGAGTCAGTGTATCCAACAAGCCCTTTGTTACTAAGTGTATGAACATACCCAGTAAAACCTTGTGTAGTTGTAGTCATAGTGCATTCCAAACGGCCCTGTGCTACTAAGTGTATGAGCATGCCCACTGTAACTCTATATAGTGATAGTAGTTGTCCATTACACAGAAGGGCATACTCCAGTTCAGGTTCTTGTGCTACAACTATACCTCCCAGGCCTAGCTATGTACTACCTGCAGATGATGTGTCTTGTTTGTGCATACAGGTTGTAATGGACACCTACTTTAAACACACAGGTTTACAGCTATGTACTTCATGACTGTCAGTCTCCCTGTTGTTGTCCTCAATCTTAGAAGGGCATTCTGACTGCCTTGGAATGTGTCATTTCTGTGGCGCATCTCATAACTGTGTAGGACTGCAATAGTGATTTGTAGATAGGCAGGAGTTCTGATCCCACCACTGGCACCTGTGTGTTTGTGTGTGTGTCAGCAAATGGCTGAGTGTGTTTGTGTGTGTCTCAGCAAATGCCTGCGTGTGTGTCAGCAAGTGGCTTGAGTGTGTGCGTGTCTCAGCAAATGCCTGAGTGTGTGTGTCAACAAATGCATGAGTGTGGGGGTGTATTTATGTCTGCATCCTGTCATGACAGTGGGTTTTGCTGCATTCCAAAGAGATACCACCTTTTGCACTGGCCTTTATCCTTGTCAACTCTAAACCTCTCTCTTCCCCCCTCCCCACTGCAAGTAATCAGTCCTGTGATGTCACCCAGCTCAGAAGTGGAATCAGAGTAAGTGTAATTGTATGTGTTCTGTGGAACATACCCCAACTGCATACCACTGTACTAGTTACCTTTGCATAGGCAAGATGTGTATGCACAATACTGGCAAGTGTGTGCATGTTTGTGTCTGTGACTACCCTGTAGCCAGGCATACACATGTGTAATGTCTTTAAGCACACCATGGTAGCCATCTGTGGTGACCCGTATCTACAAAGTATTACATAGTTAGTAATGGTAAAGAATACACAGTCAAGCACGACTACAGTTGAGTATGTTATTTTCCTGCGCCACTGTCAAGCAGTGACACAGAAGGGGTCACTGGGGTGTAAGTCCATACCCATCATTCCCCCACCCTAACTCCACAATCCCCCGGGTAGATTACATTAGCCATCATTCCCCACCCCAAACTCCACATACACAGCAACCATCCCTTCTCCGGTGAACTGCTTAAGATTTAAATGTTATAACACAAGAGATGCCTCTGTTTTGTGTACACGTCAGTTCCTTTGGAACCCTTCTGTGTCACAAAAGGAGTTCAGATGTGCATCTATATATATATATATATATATATATATATATATATATATATATATATATATATATATATAGCTATAACTGTGTCTGTGTATATGTATATGTATATATATATATATATATATATATATATATATATATGTGTGTGTGTGTGTGTGTGTGTGTGTGTGTGTGTGTGTGTGTGTATACACATCCCGTAGGTGTGTGTATATATATATATATATATATATATATATATATATATGTATGTATATATATATATATATATATATATATATATATATATATATATATATATATATATATATATATATATATATATATATCTATATATATATATATATATATATATATATATGTATATATATATGGGTCCCCTTGACTTGATAGACACACCAAAACACCGACGCTCAGAAGACCGACTCGAGAAGACCGACGAGAGAGATGATCGACAAGGTGAAATCCCGACAGCCGAAACACCGACATGGGCAACGTGTGAGCGTGAGTCGGTAAGTGTGCGATAGTGAGGGATTTAGCATTAGGGAGCGGACAGGTAAGTGTGAGATAGTGAGGGATTTAGGGTTAGGGTGCGGGAAAGGTGAGTGTGTGGTAGTGTCGGACTTAGGGTGCGGGTAAGGTAAGTGTGCAATAGTGACGGAGTTTAGGTTTAAGGGCGGGTTAAATGAGTTAGGGTTAGGGTGTGGGTAGGTTAAGTGTGCGATAGTGACGGACTTTAGGTTTAGTGGCGGGTTAAGTGAGTTAGGGTTAGGGTGCGGGTAGGATAAGTGTGCGATAGTGATGGAATGTAGGTTTAGTGGCGGGTTAAGTGAGTTAGGGTTAGGGTGCGGGTAGGGTAAATGTGCGGTAGTGTCGGACCTTAGGGTTAGGGTTTGGGTTATGGTTAGTGCATGTATAGTTGTGTGTAATGTGTAGTTTACGTTTTGTGTGTCGGTGTTTTGGGTGCCGGTGTTATGGTGTTCGGTTTTGTGAGTTGTCGGTTTTGTGTGTTTTCAGTCTTTTGGTGTCAGTGTTTTGGGTGTCGGGTTTGTGGCATGTCGGTGTTGTGATAGGGATCCATATACATACATATATATATATATATATATATATATATATATATATATATATATATATATATATGTAGTCATGACAGTTGTACAGATGTGGACTTGTCTTTGTTGTTTCACAGAGTACAGTACATTCAAGGGTACTGTACATATGTACACAAAGTGACTGTTCCATGTGTTTTCAGTACTGTGGAATACCTGTAGTAAGATGTGCATTATAAACTCCATGTAACATTGTGCAACCCAGATGGCTTAGTGGTACATCCAGTGATCACAGCGTACACGGTCCAGGGTTCAAGACCTGCAAGCCTTGTTGATACTGTCAATTAGGACTGCATAAGACAGTTGTAAGCAGGTGTAAATGTGTTTTCATGACAGTAAGCAGCGGGTCCACGCAGGTAATAGACATGTACAACTTGCAGTACACTTGAAATGCCCATCTTTGGCAATTCTGCTAATGTCACCCACCTACAAATACAGCTCGGGGACTGCTGTAACCCAATCACCTCCATGGTGTGTGCTGTAACTGTGTAATGCTGTAATGTGTTAAACTAGATTGGTAGGTGTTCTAATCCCAGGCAGGCCAACTGTGTGTGTGTCTGCATGCCTGAGAAAGAAACACTGCTTTTAGTGTATGCATACTCTTTACAATTCACATACTCACCTTTGGCAATCCTGCTGATGTCACCCACCTAGAAATACACCTTTGGGACTACTGAAACCCAGTATTCTCCATAGCACATGCTGTAACTGCGTATTGCTGTAGTGTGATAAACTAGTTAGGTAGGAGTTCTATTCCAAAACAGGCCAAATGTGTGTGTGTGTGTCTGCCTGAGAAAGGAACAATGCTTTTTAGAGTATGCACACTCTTTACCATTCACATAACCACCTTTGGCAATCCTGCTGTTGTCACCCACCTAGTAATACACTTCTGGGAGTGCTGTAACCCAGTAATCTCCATAGCATGTGCTGTAACTGCATAATGCTGTAGTGAGGAAAAACTAGTTAGGTAGGGGTTCTGTTCCAAGACATGGCAGGTGTGTGTGTGTGTTTGATAGTCAGAGTCTGTGTGGATTTGGCTGTGAGTGTCTAACCACTGGACATGTTGGGAAGAGGATTTTGTAGTTTTCCTATATGGTGTCCTTATTATATGTCACAATGTCCACCTCATAAGGAGTACAGATGTCAATCAGCCAAGGGACACTGTTGGCAAGCCATACCCCTACATCTGGCAAAAGGCCTGGTGAATGAAGTATGCAACCCTACTATTGCCCGGAATACATTCTGAACCCATGAGTCATACACAAACACACTTGCCTAGAATATCCCGCTATGTTGCTAGTACCCTGCACATTGATTACAGATAGTAGGTATAGTGTGATTGCAGAGGGCATGGCACCCTATACAGCAGTACAATAGGCACATAATTGCGGACAATGTGCCTTCACTATGTTCCACACTGGATGCCTGCAACATATGTGGTGCCATCAAATGTGATCCACAGAGGCCATACAATGCCTTACACATGTGCCCTGTATGGACTGATGTCACTGACACCAGGGAATACCTGCATCATGCTATCAATGCAGGTGCAGGGTCAACCCGCTGTCTGTAAGCAGGTCCTGCCACACCAGGCCAGTACTGGCATATCTGAGGATAACAGTCTGTGTACATGACATGTGCCAGCCAAACCAGGTACACTTGTACATATCACTGTACATTATTGTGGGATGTGCACATCCCAGGCAATGTCCATGTCAAGGACTATCAAACACAGACATGGCATGCAATGCAAAGCAATGGCCATACACAATGTTAACCAGGATGTCAGGACAGTTCATATAATACCCATCTGTGTAGGACATTGCAGACACTACACCCCTGTACCACACTGCACACTATTGTTGTGTGGCATGATGCCAAGGATTATCCCTCATCCAGCCTTGTACAGCCATCTTGTACAGCCAACCACTACACACCCATGAAGCAATGCACACATGCATGTCAGTACTCGCACCTTGTATCTGCATGTGGGGTATGATGTTCCCAACAAGAGTCACACCCAGTATAACTCCTATTGGCATACCAACTGATGTCAGACATGTTCACATGCCCTAGGCCATAGAACCTCCGGATATTCTCTGTGGTGCATGTAGTACCTGTGCATTACTGCAGTATGGCAAACTAAGTAGTTAGAAAGTGTATTTATGGGCCTGGCAAAGTGTGGCAATCTGAGTCCATTAGAGAGTGTGGTTGTGTTGACAATGACATCCGTTCATGTTGACAACCATGTGTGCTACACCTAATGTATGTCTACTATATTTCTGTTGCAGATGTCGCTCACCAGCACACATATATGTTATTACAGCACACCATGTCAGCTTTGTGTCACATGGAGTATCTGCATGCACTTGAGTTTGAACCCCTGTACTGGTAGGTGTGCAACAGATGATGCTTAGGTTTTAGTCTTCAAACCCTTCTCTGATGTACTTTGCCTCTGTCTGTCCCTCCCACACACTCTCTGGTGGATGTGGAGTTGTACACCTGCTCAGCAGCAGCTTGTGTTTTGTAAGTGATGGTCATAATCAGGTGATGGCCTCTGCAATTATTGCAGTCCTCCTCTAGCTGATTGCATGTGGAACAGCTTTGGTGATGTTCCCATAGCCAATCGCATGGAAGCAGAGTACAATATCTAGGAACATCATGTTGGTGTTTGCCCATGACAGTCACTGTGAGTGGATCTTGGATCTGGTGTTTGGTAAACGGCATCACAGATGATATCTGGATGTTCCTCAAACAACATATACAGTGGAAAATAGCCTAAAGACAGGAGGGTGATATGCCAGACATGACTACAGCATGTAAGTGTAGCTATGCTTCATTGAGACTGCTGCCAGTTTAACAAGTTGTGTATGGTAATGGCTATTCTTCATATTTTAAAACTGACAAGACAGTGCTCTATTTGTGAGGGTACCCCCATCTGTAGGGCAATATGTGGACTGGTCAGTATGTGAAAACTTTTGTTTCCTGTGTTACTCACTGAACACACATCTGTGAACTGCAGAAGCATAGTGTGAGGATGGCGGTCAATGCATGGTGATAGTGATGAGAGTTACAGCCATTGCATCTCTGATTGGACATATGTCACATGAAACAGTGGTATGACAGTCACTGTCTGCGGTTCTCAGTGACATGCCAATAATGGGCCACTGTTCATAGCTGCAGTCACAAGTCTTCTACATTTTGTACAGATGTCATGCAGTATATATGCATGTGTTGTGCCCCATCTACAAATGTATACCATCTGTTGTGTTGGGTTGATGGTCATATCTATGCATGCTGTTATAAGTAATCCTAAATGCTGTTGACTATTACTAAGCCATATCTGTGTTAAAACTGCAACACCATAGGCTGTATAGGTTTGGAGGTCCCGGCAGAACCTCCTGTCCCACTTCAGCTGGCCATGGCACTGGGTACCAGCACATCTGGGGCCCAGCCTTGGAGCTCCTCATACGGAAACTAAAGGCCAATCAATTCCTAGAACAACATTTGTCCCATACATAGCTGTCCATTTCACATACATGTCCACTGGAACCATTTTAATATGCATCACAACATACTCCAGTTGTCCTCACCCTTGTCTCCCAGGCACACGATCCTGGTATGCACATGACTCCTAAAGGTTCCAGGTACACGTGATGCAGATGATCCCATTGTACATACAACACTATCGGTCCCTCTATGGTTACTCCATTTACCTTTTTCATGATGATGATGTCACACACAGCACCTTGCAAGAGTACTGTTCTCACATAATGATTGGACAGGAACTGTTGTGTTAATGTAAATAAAATGCACAGAGTGATGTATTTGGCCAATGTACAAATGTTTGTGTGTATTAATGACACATGCCTGTCTGAGGGAGACTTGATATTACATAGGACAACACCACTACATAATACAGGCATTGCAGGTGTTTTCCTTTTCATTCCTTTGTAATGCTTTGTTGTCACATGGGATGTTCTTGATATATCTATCTAGATATGTATGTATCTATATCTGGACATAAACACACACATACATCTGCATGATGGAATACATGATGAATGAGTGCGCTGGATGATATGTTTGTCATAACATCTGATGTCTGTATATCTGCCATGGCTTAGTGCTAAATCACATTAGCTGTGTGTGCAGGGTCCTGGTTTTGAGCCTTGCAGAGGCCGTTTATTTTGTTGTTGAGCAAAACAAGGCTGTTGGATATGGAGTGATTAAGGTACAATAAAGCAGTTGTGAGCAGGTGTGCGTGGGTTTGCACAGAACAAAGCAATGCTAACCTCCGGTCACAGTTTCTTGCACTCAGTTAGCCTCTACATTTCTTCACCAGTGTAATATTCGCATACTGGTGGCCAAACAGGCTTACACCAGCTTGCTCCCGCACTTGCAAATGCACTGCATTTGGTGTTTGCATCTGACACTCACACCTCTGGGTGGGAGTGAGGACTACAATATTACCTTGTGATGCCTATTACATTGGATTACATGCCAACAGTATCGGGAATGGCTGCCCATTAGGCGAAAGCATGCCGTTCGACTGTACGGAATCTGCGGCCTGTCCAGAGTTTGATTCATATTATTGATGTGTTCCTCTTACAATCTGCTACTGTCTGGCTAATACATGGGAACTGACACTCTTCAATAAAAGCAAGTAATTGGGTTTTGGAACCCAGATCCTTCAACTGAGTCATGCTACTGCATACCTAATATTCTATCATCTTTCTAAGGTTGTAAGTGGAATATGTGCTTTCTGTCCCTATCAGACCTCTCAAACGATTGGGGACAAATATCAACTGAATCAGGGACACTGCGTAACAACATCAGGGACACATTTAAATTATTAGTGCTATTAACCTGACACACTGACAGACTCAGAGCATATGAATTCATACACATTTTCTGAGGTAAATGATGTTTATAACTCTTAATTGTTGTCATTATTCATTACATGTAATTCGCCACCTTTCCTCCAAAAGTCACTAGTTTTAGGAGGGATTAAGTGGGACAGAGTTAGAATTTGAGTCGAAATCAGGGACGTACCTGGAAACCGGGGACAGTTCAGAGGTATGGTCCCTATTTGTTCCCCCAGTGGTTTATGTCCTGTCCAGTGGATTTGCTCTTAGGGGTTGAGAGGTATGGGCGTCAGCTATGCCCATTTCTGAATATTACTTACATCCCCGGGGTGGTCCTAATATGACTGCAACAGCCAGCACCTGCACGCCTAGGCCCATAATTGCATAACCATAGTTCCCCCACCTGCCCCTCCTCTACAGCACTCATCTTTACTGTGGGTGCAGGTGGGGTATAAACACACTCCTACACACTGCCCCCTCTCTGTTTGTCGGGACACATGTCGTACGTTGTGTCAACCCATGTGTTATCAGGCTTGCATAACCTACTGGTCCATGTACATCTACAGCCTGGTTTGATGAATCATTACTGGGACTGACTCCGAAGATCATTAATTTTTGGGTGTCCAACAAGGGACATCGATGTCTATGTTTCAAGATTAGACCTGGCAGGTCTCTCCCACTGGTAGTATCCTGCCGGTGGTCTGGGAAGCAGTGGTGTGTTTACTTTTATTGTGTGTCTGTATGTCTCACCGGCCTAGCTGGGGGGATGGGGGGGTTGATGCTACGATTTACACGTTTGTTTATTGGACCCCTCACCCCCATATGCACGGCCTGTGAACATATTTAATTTGTAACTGCTGTATCATATCCTGGCTATATACATGTGTATATTTACAGTCACATATATATATATATATATATATATATATATATATATATATATATATATATATATATACGTTACTATATACAGCTATATCTGTATATGTATGAATATATGTATATATTTATATCATCATCTTCTTTCGGCTGTTCCCGTTAGGGGGTCGCCACAGCGGATTATCTGTTTCCATTTCTTCCTGTCCTCTGCACTCTGCATACATGTATATATTTATATATTGCTGTCTATATATATATATATATATATATATATATATATATATATATATATATATATCTCTAGCAACATACTGCGGTGGTGGTGCTGCGGTAGTGTTGTCACCTCACAGTAAGACGTTGTCCCATTCGATTCTCAGCTAGAGTGCCTTCTGTGTGGAGATATGCGTGAATGGGTGTACCTTTGTTGAAGGTTGTGCATGAGAGCTGGCAACTCAGCATGTAAAAATCTGCTGCCAATCATTAGTGGACCAGAGTTCCACTGTGGCGACCCCTAACCGGGAAAAGCCGATAGACACAACAACAACATATATCTAGCAACATATGGGTCTATGGGTGTCTGCATATGTATATATCTATATGTGGGTATGTATATGTATTCTGTCTCTGTATGTATACATTTGTACTACGGAGAGTGAGAGGTTTATCTCTCTGTCACTATGGGTAGATATACATACACATACCTCTACATATATACATCTACATCTGGTTATTCTGTTCCTTGACATATAGATTACACTTTGCTGCAGAGGGAGTCATAGTGGGTGTGGCTGCTCATTGGGTGACGCCTCTGCCCAATAAATACATTTGCTTACATCCCTGGGGCTGTCCATATAGGCCCACATCAGCCAACACCTGCACACCTAGACCCATATGTAGCTACCCATAGTTCCACCACCCACACCTCCTCTACAGCCCCCATCCGTACTCTGGGTCCTGGTCAGTTCAGAACACACCTCTACATGCTGCCCAGTCTCCACTTCACGGGACCCATGTCATACAATTGTCTCGACCCATGAGTCATCAGGCTTTCCCACTCTTGTATTCCGGGTATGTATACACCCCAACCAAAATGGTCGGTGTATCACCGTCTTTTGGTCTTGTCAATTTTTGGGGTGTCCCACAAGGGACGCTCCCGACTGTGTTCCAAGATTAGATTTCACGGGTGCACTCTGTACCCCCCCCCCGGTTGTATCCTGCCTGTGGTCTGAGGAGCAGTGGACTATTTACATTGTTTGTGGGTTTGTGTGTATGTTTCCCGAGTCTGGCTGGGGGGGGGTGGAAGGTCATGCTACGTGTCTCATGTTTCTTGCTTGGGCCCCTCACTGCCATTAGCATAGCCTGTAATCATATATCATTCTTGTGTGCTGTTTCCTATCATAGCTGTATATCTGTGTATATCTACGCGCGCACACACACACACACACACACACACATATATATATATATATATATATATATATATATATGTATGTATATATATATATATATATATATATATATATATATATATATATATATACATATATGTATATGTCTGCAACTATATATATATATATATATATATATATATATATATATATATATATATATATATATATATATATATATATATATATATATATACACATATATATATATGTGTGTGTGTGTGTGTGTCTGTAAAGCAATGCATACCCTGCAGAAATGCACTTTACACACGCTTACTGGTGTTTATATATGCCTAGACCTGCTTACTAGTGCCTTATTTCATTATGACACTGACACTTCGCTCCATTTCGCCTTTAATTGTTATTTTGCAGGTTATACAGTGGACAGATGTCGCAATATGTTCATGTACAGATTACCAATGTAAATGGTATGTAATGCAGTGGGATTCGGAATGGGAATGTCTGTTCATTAGGCGGTTGCTCTAACCAATACACTATTGATGTGCTGCTTCATTTGCATATATACCCATATACCCATGGCTCCTGGTTCCCCAAACACCCACCCCAACACCTCCCTAACACTGCAGTCATCCATTCTCCAGTTGGTTTTGTGGTATATCCACACCAGTACACATTGGCCAATCCCTATTCCTGTAGACCCATCCAATTGGTTGACTCACTCCACGTATCCTCAGAACTCCCAAACTTTTAGTCCACAAACATTGGTGACATGAGCGACCAAAAGGACACTATTCGCAATTTTTGGGTTGTCCCACATGGGACACGTATGTCTTTATGTCAAGATTAGACTCTATACTTTGTTACATCCTTACTCCCATTAACATGACACTACAATAAATTAATAAGTATGACTATGTGGTAATGCACACATTACATGAGATCTTAATTATGTACGCGTTCGGCATATTTCTGTTACAAATAGACCGGTTTAGTAATTGGTGTTGCCATAACAGGCAAATCACAGGACTGATTCCATGTGTGGGAAAGTCCTCACATTTGATTTTTTTCAGCACAGCACTGACCTCAGACATTGTACACACTGCTGCATTTTAGCAGTTTCATCCCTTCCCTCTTATGCACAATCTATTATTCTATCTACTGTCAAGGTTTGTAATGGCACATTCATGTTATTTATGTCTGCAAATAGAATTAATGTGCTACAGAGAATGTACTTCTACATATAGATGTCTGCATTGTGTGTATGCATATATACTTATAACGAACTCGCTGACATCCATGGGGCGGTCCAATTAGAACCAGCTCATTCAACCCTGGCATGCCTGGATCCATAATTTCATACCCATAGTTCCTCCACCCCACCCGAGTTTAACATACACACATACCATCCATTGTCCAGTTGCTATCGTAGCCATGATACACCTCCAAACATTGCCCTCTCCCAAGCATTAGGGACCCTACATGTTGTCACAACCCATGTATTCTCAGGCTCTCCCACCATTTAGTCCTTGAACATACCTGCCAGTGCTTGTGCAATGGTTGGATGGCCAAATAGCCTATCAATTTTTGGCCTGTGTGTAAAGTGACTTAGCAGATCAACAATGTTACTCCCACTGGTAATATCCTGCCTGTGGTGTGAGTAGCAGTGCTTTGCTCACTCCTGCTCAGCTTGATATGACATATGCTGACAGCGCTATACAATACTGGGTTTACTGTTGATTCCCTTCTCATTCCTGTTGTATGCTTTATTGTTACTTTGTCCTTTCTTCATATATATATATATATATATATATATATATATATATATATATATACATACACATGTATATATATATATATATATATATATATATATATATATATATATATATATATATATGCATATATATTATATATCTGTACATACTTATATACATTTCCTATACTGGGCACTGCTTAGACCTGCGCAAGTGCACTCAGACTTGCTTACTGGTACTTATATATGTTTACTGCTGCTTATTTGTGCTTACACCTGCTTACTAGTGCCTTATTCATTATGACAGTGCCACTTTGATTAAATGACATTTAGTTGATATCTCATGTGATACTCTTATGCCAGTTTTACAGCAAAACGACATTCATTCCACATGGAAAATGATATGTGCTATTGTTGGGCTTGAACCATGAATGCCTGTTCATTAGGCAGATGCTCTAAACACTACACTATTGACATTTACTTTGATTCTGCATGGTTTTCTCTATTTGAATGAATTTGGTGTGTAAGCTATGCTCGGCAGAGGGTAGCGACACACAAACACGCTACACGTTGCTTACACCTTCGGTACAGCAGCAATTCAAATGTATAATAGGGACACGGGGAATCTAATTGTGAAAGTTCTAGGGACAGGGCTCAACATTCCACTACTTGCTTGTGTGTTTACTACTTTGATTTTATTTCACTGTTCGTGGACACTCTTGTATGCTTAGCATACATTTCAGTGTCCACGGACACTGAATTACTGACTTACTATTAGAGACTGGCACTACTAGTAGGCATAGTAGGTTGTGCAACTGTCAGGGCATGTTTATGCCTCCATAGAGCACTTGTACATGCTCCCTGCACTCACACACATTTCCTGTGCATGTCGAGGGTGCAACGGCACACCCTCATACATATTCAGTTGGCGCTGCTGCACCATCTGCAGTGAGGATGCTTGGCGCAAGGCTAAAACCATCCTTGGGCTGAGCTTCTTGAAACCCGGGATTTATTTTGTCAAATTTCAGTTATGGTCCAGCTGTCATTCATGATTCCATTCAAATGCCAGGCTATGTTACATGTGCTTGCTTTGCATATGTTTGCCATGATTCATCCTGGCTAGTATTCAAATGTTCATTTGATGTCATGATTCCACTGATACGTTGTCATATGTATGCCACTGCACTTCCTTGATTGAACTGCTCACATTGGTGGTGGGTGCATTCTCCATGACATTTTGTTATTGGACCTGTCCACAACACTTGATAAAGTGACGTATGGAAGGTGCATACATTAGGAGCCATTTAGTAGCAGCTATTGTGTTGATTATCTTAGTGCTACTTGCTAAGGTTTGCAGCATTTCAAATTGAACTGTGTTTTAAATAACAACTTTGAGGGGATAATACTTCACCTCCAGTGTCATATTTATATTTGCAGAACTCACACATGGGATGGGATGCTAATTAAGTATGTTAGATTGCAGATGTGCACATTAGTTTCAGTTTAAGGTCAGCTATGATCTTCATGGGAATGTGCAGCATGATACACATTTGCTTTTCATTTGTTGTGTTTTGCATTTCATCTTGACAGAGAATATGACTTTGTGGACAATCGCTGAACAGGCAGAGATGATGAGCACATGCCAGGCAACTCCTGGAGTCCCCTGATGATGATGATGATGATGATGATGATGACAAGGACAATGACCACAAAGCTGGAATAGTATCTGCCTGTGCCATCATGCTTGCTGTAACTCACATGAAATGACACCAGGACAGGAGCAGAGACAATTACTGGGGCAATATTCAATGAATAGTTGTGACCGATGTGTTATGAACACAGATTAGGAACATGATGGGGTCATTTTTCCAGTATATGGTACAGTCCTATATACAAATCAATCAGAGATCTAGCCTCTGAGGTCATTTGAGAGGCACTCCAGTCTGTGAGTATTGTCTGTATGCTCCAATTGTATTATTCTGCCAACATGCTGATTCCCATGTAATTGACTGGACTGCATATGCACTTGTTGTGCATGCATACTAATTGTAGCGGCCATGCTTATGTGTTATTGCCATATGAGAATTATGTTTCATTGTGTGTATGGCACACATTAACACATTGCACTTGTATCACACATTCAGCTGTCCATCCATTGTGGCAGTTAATTAGCTTGTAAACATGTATTTTACTGAGGGAAACTAATAGACAATAGATGTAAATAATCCCACACTACCACAGTGGTATGGTTTGGATTTCTGTATTGCCATATCATGTATGTGCAAGAGAAAGACAGGTGATTTCCCACTTTTTTGGATGACAGTGGTCATGCTGTCCCACTGGCATGATGTGCCATATATTGGCAATGCTGATGCCATGTGAGGTCATATACAGGTATGCCTTACGTATGGGAAGTCCTCCTTTTCTGACTGCATCATAGGCCAATGTAGCTTTATTGTATATACTGTGGTGAGGATAAATTATTCTGTAGCAGTACATTATACCATGTGTGCTGTATGTTACAATTCCAGGTCCATTACTTATTCACATGGTTTCACACTTTATGCCAGTAGTAGTAGACTGTAACTGATGAATGTACATACTAACACACAATTGTACCTTTACTGATAATGCGCTGTAATGATGCTCACAGGAGTGCCTTCTACTCAGTAATGAACAGGGTGCATGACGTATATCTATGGTTGTTTATTCAACATTGACACGACAGGATATGTGTATTTAATTGAAAGTATTAACTTCCTTAACTATGCCTATTGATGTTATGATTGTACATTATGTGTATGTGTGATTTATACATGTCTCTTTCTGTCAACATCAACAATTAGTCTATCCATGTGACATACATTTACCATTCACTTAAATGTATTTTGGATTGGCTTCAACAGCATCCTGTGTACTGTACAGATGCATTTTCAGTGTGAAAACTTACCTTTGTTGTCCTGCTTTCCTTGATGTGGGGCAAGGCTGTCCACCACACCTCCACCTTAATTCTCTGCATTATATTTTACAAATATATTTGCCTTTGTTCCAGTTATTGACCATTGTCATGTATTATGTTGTTGACATGGTGATCATGTGCCAAATGTATGGTCATTTTACCAATGCAGGACATCTGCAAATAAGTCACTGGCTGCTGCTTGCAGTACATCCTTGTTCTTGTTATACTTGTATGTTAACCACTGTACATAGTTGAAATCCATGTGCACAACCTGATAGATTTTTTAGGCTGTAGTGTTACATTTTTGCAAATATTCATACATGTTATTGGTTTGTGTGTGTGTGTGTGTGTGTGTGTGTGTGTGTGTGTGTGTGTGTGTGTGTGTGTGTGTGCGTGTGTGTGTGTATGTGCATTGACATTGCTTTCAAGTACACTCCATTTGGGCCACTTACATACATATATGCTTACACCTGTGTGTTGCCTTTAACAAGGCATGTGTGTGTGACATATATGCATTCCATACACATTTGTTTGGGTTGTGTAAGCCTACTTGTGTGTTTTGCAGTCATTTTGTTGCTGTGCTGCAATATTGCTGTTTGGCACTATGCTTGGTTATTTGCCTTTCACACGCATGGTCAGAGGTTTGTTTCTCTCGTCTGGTGTAGTTATCTAGCATTCTTGGATCTGTATATGCCCATCTGTTTTGTTACTTGGCTTATGCTTGCACTGCTGACAGACTATGTTTTAATGTGTTTCTTTATCCATTGTGATCCTTATATATTACCCTCCAACACACATCTCCCATTAGTCATACATATCCAGGTATGACTACCACACATTTTGCAACATGTTATAACTTGATGTTTTTATGCATTCAACCATGGCTGGTATGCACCCCTACTCTGTTTGCCAACTTTCCACTCTTCATGTTGTGCAGTGTGCTGTCTGTGTAATTTACTTGTCCTTACTGTTTTTTCCAGTCTTTGTTTGTCATAATATCTGTTTTATGGGTGTATACCTGTTGTGATGGCCTTGTCCTCCTCTTTCCTTATCTTTACCTTTCCTTTTATTCTTAAAAAATGAAAAAAAATTGAGCCTATTCCCACCAAAAAAAAAAAAAAAAAAAAAAAAGAAAAGAAAAAAATGCCCATGCTTCTCTGACTTTCCATCTGATTTTCCTACTCCATCATAGCCCTTGTGGGTTCCTCTTCTTCACCCACACCCCACATATTTTCTATCTCCCATTTTCCTTTGGTGTGTGTGTTACCTATGTTTCTCATTCAAGTACCACACCCATTGTTAGGCAATGTTAGCAGTGGTAATGTGGCTGTGATTGCCATTCACCATTATTAATTTTTTATCAGAAAATGTATAGAGTCCATCAGACTCCTTAAGTATGAGTTGACATATTTTCACAGTGAGAGTTAAGGTAATATTCCATGGTTGCCTTTAAGCTTACTGGAGAGATTCTGTTGTAGATATGGATCTGACTGTCAGGATGCTTGAATTGTGAGCTTCTTTCCATATCTTCATTCATTTACATCACGCTTTGAAAGCAACTTTTCATTGCTTATGGATTACTTGCAGGTAATTTTCCATGCACTGTTACTATTGAGATGCTCCTTTGTGCACCAAGGTGTTTAGATTTCACTGTGGCACATTTACATATTACATTGCTGTCTGCACCTTTAGAGCTGATATCTGTGTAGTGTGCCAGATTTCACAAATCCAGACCAATGTGTTAGTGAAAACGTAATGAAGTAAGTAGCTTCATCTCAAAGTGGTACAAAAAAGTGTGTGAATTACAGGACCTTTTAGGCAAAATCAGAAAGTCTTGGTTTCTAAGGGGGAAAATATGGTGTGTTTAACTAAGAAGTTCATAGCACAGATAAAACTGCTACCTCATACACAAAAATCTTTTTGCAACTACAGTTCAACATTATTTCCAATAACTATGGGCTCATGCTTAATGCCCTTTGGGAAAAACCACATACCTGTGAACTACCACATAGGTGGCAGCACACTAAACACCAAAAGTGTGATAAGAGACCTAAGGACACAGGCAGACAGCGGTCTCACCTTTGATAACCACTTAGCCATAACAGTTCTTCTATGTGGCACACTTCATCACTAAGGGTTTTTCATCCAATAAAAGGAGGTCATTGTCCCTCTGTACTCATTCCTCATTAGACCCATTATAGAATACAATGCCCCGTTTGGTATGTACCTCACAAGACATCTGCAACAACTAGAAAAGATGCAGAAATACCTCACAAGAAGAATCACAGGCCTAAAGTAGATGCCTTATGCTGACCGTCTAAAGAAACTTCAGCTATACTCTGTCGCATATCGCCTAGGCGATCTCTGCCTAACATACCTAACAACCCAGAGTTGCTGGACATGGTACACTTAAAGAAATCCCAATCTCTCCAAGCCACACACTCCAGGGATCTTATCCTTGTCATCAAGATGAATAGAACATGCTGGAGGGATAGCTTCCTGACCCAGAGACTCCGCATACTCTGGAATAGACTGCCCATACATGTCAGGCAGAGCGCCTCAATGGCCCTCTTCAAGAGGAACCTTGACGATTGGATGGGAGATAGGAAATTCATCCCGGGGATCACATCAGTAGCCCTGCTAGACAGGGGTCCAGGAAAGTAAATATTTGTGGGAAGCAATAGCCAGGGAATCTTAATGGCTAGGCTTGTATAGGCCCTAGGGCCAATAGCCTAGTACCTACCTATGAACCTATTAATACTAAGATTAATGGGTTGGGTGGGATACTTCATATAATCCCCCATTTGCCCTAGCAATGTGTGTAGTTCTGAGGATTACAATTATGGTCCTTAAATATTTAACAGATACCCAGCTTCTGAAGAAAAGAACTTTCCTTGATATAACAGCTATTAAACAGTGTGCATTTTTGAACTCAGAAGCCTTTGTCTATCCCACCATGGCAAACCGAGAAATAGTATTTTAGTACAATTTGTCATTGCAAGTTGAAGAAAACCATTTAGTAGTCTCTACTGCATCATATTATGTATCAGAATCTTAGCTGTTTGGCAGTGATCCAGTAGGTAATAAGGATTTTGCTGTCCTGAAATTTCTGCCCTTGTAAAGTTTATGTTTTAAATAATTTCAGTCACGCATTTCATTAATTAATCAATACCAAAGCTTACATATGAAAGATAAATTTGAAAAACTTTTAATCAAATCACAGATACAGGTCCTTAAATAAGTTAACACGCACACAATGCTTCCAATGAATACTGAATTTGCATTCCATTGTCAAAATAGAAGCTTTGATAAGAATATGCACTAATATTAATTCAGTGTAAACAATCTGTAAAAACACATTTTTTCAATATCACAATGTACAGTTTAGCACCTTTCTGCCATTTTGGTACAGCAAAATAAAATGCATTGTTAGTATCCATTTAAAACTTGCACAGTATAATTGAATTCAATTAATGTATGATGAAACACTAGACAAGCACAGTTTTAATATTTGATGAACAAATGTGAACTCCTCAAAGCTTATTAAGAAATATAACCAGGTACAATATTGCCATAACAAAAAGATGTAGAGGTAACTCTTGAAAATATAATGGGTGAACTTTATTTTTGGGAATGCCACAAATGTTTAACATATTTAACACAGCTGTGACACGATGATCATTGCATATGACATATTTCTTTAATGGAGAAGGTAAGGCAGTAAATACATGTGAGAATATTATATACTGCATGCCTTCACTTTATATACACACTTCAAGTCAGTATGTAGTGTTACCTGATGCTTCTGAATGAAAATGAAGAAAACTGATACTAGCAAAATTAAATCATTTAACATTAAAATAGAGCAATATCCTAATGGAATTACAAGTTAAGCAGTAAGGCATTTTAAAGGATTGTCTTCATTTTAGTTTCCTTAACTCTGAAATTGTCACACATTATATTTTAAGTTTTTCATAACAAACAAACCAAAAGGCTTTAATACAATGAACAGTTGTTTTTAGTGTTTTTTTGTTTCTTATATAAATGTTCTATTAAAGTAATATTAATGTACTTGGTTTGAACATGTACAGGGGCTTCATTCAAATTTCATGAACCTTTGAAGTATGCCTACCAATCTAATTTTCCATTTTTTTTCCTTGGATTAAACAGAAAATGAATATGGAAAGAACTTTAAACATTCTTTCACCTTTACACTACTGTAGCTGTCATTGTAAAGTTGTGCAAAAAGCCAGGGGTTGCACCTTTTCAGGAGGAGGGAAGGAGGCCAGAACAAGTCAAATAATCTATCACTATTAAATTTGCCAGAAAACAACCATTGTGAGCTTTCTATGAAGCAAAGAAGTGGCATTTCAATCAGCACCGGTCAGTTTACAAAAGCAGCTGCACTCCAGCCTACTGAGGATGGATCATAAAAAAACTCTGTACAAGCCCTATTAATGACAAACTTGTAACTTAGCTAAATAAGCTAAGGGGTCAGTTACCCCAACACCGACCATGTTGATGGAAAAGCTCTATCATTCCCAAACTTTTTATTTGCACTCTGAGGTCACTGCACATTATAGAAAGCATGATCTCTAACAGAAAGTGTAAAGCATGCCTTGCTGTAAAGCTTACCTTGCACTTTATCTGGAAAACTATAAGATAAGACAACTGATAAAGAGGACACATATGAGCAGTTTGCCAAGATCAGATTCACTAAGCATCAAGTCCCAGACTTATAAGATGCTAAAATGCAAAATGCTAGTAATTGATTTCAACAGTAAGTCACTGTTAGTACACTTTCAGTGTGTCCACTGTCAGTGACTCCTTCATTTTGGAACACTTCTCCCTTCCTTGTATTTGTGCAACTATGGAGTTGGTATATATGATTTTGGGGTATGTGGGGAACTTACATTTTGTTTTTCATCCTTGGGATATTCTGAATACTTGTGTTCACCAATTTGATTCATTGGTCACTTCTGACTTAACCTTCCATACTAGGATTTGGTTTCTTGGTCACTTGTGACTAGATCTTCCATACTGGGATTTGGTTCCTTGATCACTTGTGGCAAGATATTCCATACTCTGATTTGGTTCCTTGGTCACTTGTGTCTTGACCTTCCATGCTGGGAATAGAACAGTATCATCCTTGTCTGTGACGTGAGAATAAGCAATGGAAGAAATTTTAGCACTAAAGCTATTATGTCTGAGCAAGTAACCTACGCAACGACATGTAGGCCTACAAAAACAATACTAACCCAATGAATAATAAGATTTCACAGTATAAACTGGACTTTCCTTCATGTTCAGCAATTAATTTTATCATCACAGGGGTTCATGTTATTCACACAACATAATTAATGTATTCATTAATAGCAATAACACAAGGCACGAAGACCTTAGTTATTTCAAGTATATTTTATCAATGTATATGTTTTTAAATTTTGTAAAATTGCTTCAGTTTTTCAGATACCCGCTACATAATGATAGGGAAAAATAAATATGCAAGTGATTGAAGATTTTTAAATGGGAGAGAAGGACCACCATACTGCATCATGTATAGTAACAGCTTTACCTATTTTAATCAACATTTCATGTAGTTTACTCTAATGACTGGATAAGGAAATATCACTGAGATGATAATAAGAATGTTTACTTATTGTGCTGTTCAACATTAACTAACAAATTTTCTTTCTTTAAGCAGTTCATTTAAAAATGCAGACTGCTGCAGTAAAACTAAACATCTTGATGAAAGTTAAGTACTGTACACCTATTTTTTTTAATTATTTCCTGACAGTTTTTTACTTTAGAGGTACAGTCTTGAATTGTGTGTGGATCTGTGAGATTAAATGAATAAGTGGAGTAATGCAATGTGTATGTGTTTGTGTGTGTTTGTGAGTATCTATGTGCAAAATAATTGCTAATATTAAAGCAAAGGATTATCCAGATCCCAGTATCCAGAAATATGAATCATACTATTTAGATCAAGCAGTAAATTAGAGGAGTATGCAAAATTATCTCACAAGACTACACCGCAGAACTCAAGCAATATGCAAATATGGAATAAAATAACAAGGGTAACTTAATCATAGATTACTGAATGAATGACATATGGTGGCATGCAATGAAAAGGAAAACTAATCTGCACCGAACACAAAGTATGTGTTATATAGCAATAGCTAACCAAGTCACAATGCCTATAAGGAGCAGCATATGTAAATCAGTTAACTCTGTTAGCAAAGGGTTAACCAGATCACTGCACAGAAAACAGTAAATAAGTATACAAATTGAAATGAAAATGGTACGGCTAATCAGTCCACATCACGAAGAAGAAATTATCAGTATGCAGTCTGCAACTTTGTAAAAATACCAGTCAGCTCAAAAATATATGAAAAATCAGACATTAATTCTGGAAGAAAAATCAAGATCACAGCCTATGGAATGACTGAAAACAAAACAAGACATATAAAATCATGGCTAACCAAACCAAAGAATAAATGCCTGAATAATCAGTTTGTGAAAGGATATTAATTTAAGCAACATACCTTTATGACTGGCATCAAAATAGTATATTTACAATTGGTTGTTCAAAAGAAGGCAATGGTGTGTAAGAAAATACAGGATAATCACTTTTATGGTAGAGACTCTTGTAACTACAAAGTGAAAAAGCTACCAGAAACGTCACATGTAGAATGCAAGTGATATCAAAATGAATAACAAAATTCTACCAAAACCACAAGCATGGGAAGACATCTATATATTAAATTTGGAAGAAAGGAGGTAGGACTAGGCAAAATATTGATGCAGCTGAGTTTGTATAAAATCCCACTGCCACCAATAGAAATGTTATGACATTTTATAGTATAGGATTCTATGAATAAACAATCAAAATAATGAATACATGATGGAAAATGTATTCAAGAAGACTGCCTTGTCAGGGACACCAGGCTTTGGGTTTTGGTTGCCAGAGTCAGAGAAAATGGAAAAAGTTAAGTTTTTTTTGTTTCATAACTCTTCACTTTTATCCTTATTTGTAATACCCTGCACTTAGTACATACAGAGATCTGGGATGTGAAGACCTGCGCTCTTTGCAAAAAAAAAAAAAAAAGTTCTGTAAGATATAAGGACTTTCTTTTCTTTTGCAGTAGCTGGATGTACAATGGAATACATCTGTTACATGATTTATATATCAATATTTCCATCTTGACTACACGAGATAGGATTATTCATGATAAATATAGCTGAAAATGATTTCGAGAGTTAAACCATATTGTGTACTTTCTTACTGTCATCATCAACATTTGTGTAACTTCAGAAACCTTGTTCCTCTGTATTTATAACAATCCCTCTGTTCTAAGATAGGATTTCTAGCATGTATTCAGATCTAAAAGCAACTGAAGGGATGTATCTACATTTATTTAATATCCCATTATCTCTCAACTTATTCTGTACAATACAAATATGAAACTGGTTAAAGGCCTAGTTACACTCAAGAAATGAATTAGTACATGATAATCAGTTATAGGTCCATGCCTATGGCTCTTTGGGGCCTTGTGAAATACCCTAAACAGTTAGAAATGTTAACCACTGAATCAAATACATTTTTTATGAGTGACTTCATCTATCTACGCATAAACTGGCAAACATATACTACGAACTGAAAATATGCCCACAGATTTCTGGGCCTTCTAAATGCAAACACACTTAAGTAAAACGCCCCCTACCTACCAAAGGTACAAATCATCTTGACTTGTCCTCTCAAATATTTCCTCTAATTGCAGCACTTCACTTGTTAACCCCCCCCATAGTCAAATTTGACCACCTTATTGTGACCTCCCCAAAAAACCTTCTTTGCAGCTCCTAATAACCTCTCTACATTCAGGGAGTACTCCAAAATAAATTACATTTTTACTTATATTAATAATCATAAATTTTATGGTTCTCCAACAAACACTGTATCTGCCCACCCCGCTGAATTTTACTTCTTCTTGGATAGATGTATTCAGGTATCTGTACCACTCCAACTTAACCATACCATCAAGTTTAAAACAAAACACATTTGGTGAAATTACCCAATCATTAAACTGTATAATAAAAAGAAAAAGCTTCTGGCCATTTCTAAAATTATGTTAAAACTACTAAGTAAGTCTCTGTGACTTATCTTTAAGAAATGCAAGGGAAGCTATGAACTTTGAGGTGCAGATAATTCAAGAGACAATTATAAGGTTTCTTAAGTTACATTATGAAGCTTAGAAGTTTGCAATAATTCTGTACTGAGCTCATCTCTAATGGCACCTCCTTCTCCAATCTCTCTGACCCTTTGGATATTGTCAATATTCTTGCAGACAAATCAGCTTTTCATCTCTTACTTTACCATTTGTCCCCCCATAACCTCCCTTTCCAAAGTCACTTTTGATCAGGTCTGTTTGCCACTTTCCAAATTTAAAAATACCATTTCTATGGGTCCAGACTATATTCCAGAATGTTTGCTGAGAAGTCTAACCTAGAAAAACCTCTCTATAACTGTTCTAACCTGAGTCTTTTCACTGGTTACACCCCTCCATGGTGTGGAGAACAGCTGTTGTGGTGCCCTCACATAAATGTGGTCCTTCTACTGAACTGAGAAATTGCAGGCCTACTAGTCTCAATACTATTATTTACAAGGCTATTTAATATATTACAGCTAAACTAATTAACAGCAATACGGGTAACCTTATATCCATGGATACACACCAGCATGGCTTTCTAAACATCAGATCATGCATATTCATAATGGTGGAGTTCTTTGAAAGGGCTACTATAGCCATGGATAAGGGGCATACAGTTCACAATGCCTACCTGGACCTCACCAAGGCATTTGCTATATTCTCAATACGGTGATTATTGACAAACTCTCCCAACTCAAAATTAACACGTATAGCTCACTGGATAGGTAACTGGTTATCTGATAATAATGTAAGGTCAGGGGTATTTGGTCTTTACAGAAAAGTATTGCTAGTGGTTTTTCACAGAGATCTGTCTTAGGATCCTTACTTATTTTGCTATATACTTCTCTGGCTCAAAAGCTGATATCAACAGACTACAGCTAACCAAGAATGGGTTATCAAACCCCATTTTGAAACTGGAATTTTCCATCAAAGGCTAGACCACACAAATGATTACTTTATTAATTAGTGAGTTTATCCTTAATGCCAGAAAATGTAGCATATTTATTTGGTATAACAGGTATTACTTTCAGTTACCATATAGCTAATGTTCCTCTAAAATCTAACACAATCATCAGAGACATGGCTACCTATTTTGACACAATACTATCTTTTGACCACAACATCTCTTTTACTAGAAAGCCCTTCTTCCTTGGACATCTTATCCTTCATGGTATCATCCTCATATCCCAGTTTATTCTTCCCTTACCATACCTGTCGTTGACTATAATACTCTTTTTTGACATATACCTTGCCAGGCACCCAAACAAACATGAGAGACCTCAATGTTTCCTGACCAAAAAGATCACAGGTCTCCATACACATATCTACTGAAAGCTCTGCCCCTCTGCACTGTATCATACAGACTCCTATTAGCATAGAAAGCAGAAAGAAGCTATCAGTGACTCAGCATTCTTTGAAATCTTTTACCTAAAGAGAATCAGTGGTAAACAAATTCCTGCTTTAGAGATCTAACTGTATATTACCACATCAACAACCCAAGACGCTATGACAGGTACATAATCAAAGGAATTCCCTACTTCTGGAATGGGCTGCTCATGCATATTAAGCAGAGTACTTTCCTAGAACCTTTAAAACTACTATGGATGACTGAAGGGGTGATTGTATATTTTGTAGGCTATGTGGGGAAATATACTTAATGGGGAACATTATTAATCTCCCACCGATGCTGGGTGAAATGACTGAGATTCTTAATGATGTCTCTGGCCTTATATTTAGTAAGAAACAATGAGCTTATTCAACACATAAATAAATTTTTTTAAAAAGAAGCTGTACTAAAAACGGTCAAAAATAATATTTTGATGTGCTCCCTCTTTCTACAGCTCTTTGTCACTCTAAACAATGAAATCCAACAGTATCACTTTGAACAAAACTGATAAATAATACAGGTTTTGTTGTCTTTGTCTCTGCATATCATGGCATCGTAATCTGTTTTGCAGGTCCTGCTTTTATCAGAGGCTCACAAGTATAAATGTTACTAAGCATTTCTGAGTTTTAAAATGGACAGAAGTGATTAATCACAGGGTTCATGGGGAATTGTATGTGGTAGATTTAGAATTGGTGTACATGTGAGAGTGTGTGTGTTTTCAGTAATGTGTATTAAGTTATGTGCACTTGTGAGTATCTGTAGTTGTTGCAAGTTACTGTTCCCCTTTTCAACAAGGTGCAGTGATCTCGGATTGGATGATGTTAAGGCAGTACAGATGTTGTAGGGCTCTGCATGGGTGAATTTTGATGAAGGGGGGGTCCCAAACAGAAAGCTGCATTTTAATAAAAATACTCCAGGTTTTGTCAAAGCTGCTTTTGTTTTGAGTTTATTCTGCTTATTCCAATTTCAGAAGTGTTAATTTGGGTGCCTGTGCCACTCTCAAATGAAATCATAACTAAAGAATCACGTCAGTACACTATTCAAGAATGATATTATTGTTCGCACTGAAGAAGCTTGTCCCATATGAAACTGTCATTTGGTTTCTTATGCATTTGTGGAAACATTTGCACTTAAGACTGAAAAGAATTATCTGTATGTACAGTAAGCTGCAAAGGCAGACCAACGTGCAACTTTTAAAATGTCAACAAAGTGTGGGAAGAAATTTAACATGTTGACATCAACTAAGTACTCTATTAATAGTTATTATATATGACTAGCCATAAGAAGGACACATTTCCTAAATGGATAGAAATAGACTTTTGCAGGTACATCTGCAGTGTAATACGATACCTATGCTGAAGAGTAATACTGTTCAATCCCAATACATCTCAGTTAGACAGAGAAATATAGATGAACACTTCATTTATGTATGTATATATGTATCTATGTATCTATCTATCTATCTATCTATCTATCTATCTATCTATCTATCTATCTATCTATCTATCTATTTATCTGTCTCTAGATGGGTGAGTGGGGTTGGGATAGGTGAGTGGATTTGGCATAATGGTTAAGGTCTTTACCTCACAAAGTACAGGGCTTGATTCTAACCTCTAATTGTTGGTCAGGCTTGTAATATCCATATATATCTGCCTGTATATATATATATATATATATATATATATATATATATATATATATATATATATATATATATATCTATAGAGCTATGTATTTATCTATCTACATATATATGTGTATGTGTGTGTGTGTGTGTGTGTGTGTGTGTGTGTGTATATATATATATGTATATATATATATATATATATATATATATATATATATATGTATATCTATCTATATATATCTATCTATATATATATATATATATATATATATATATATATATATATATATATATATATATATATATATATATATATATATATAGATACACAGACACACACACACACACATATATATATATATATATATATATATATATATATATATATACATACACATATACACACACACACACATATATATATATATATATATATATATATATATATATATATATATATATATATATATATATATATATATATATATATATATGTATATATACATACACACATATAGGTTTAGGACATTTCATTCCAATGTCATAGACTCAAGCCACAAATGATAGAATCCAAATGGCTGAGTATGACAACATAAAAAAAAAACACATCAATTTCTGCAGGGGTGCAAGCCCATATCCTCACACCACCTACCCAATATATAGCACTACAGTGGGGAAGGGGCACATTTTGGAAGCCCCTCTCTTCCATGATCTGGCATAGAAAAAGCTGGTAATGTTTGGTCATTCGATTTTTGATTAGCTGTACTGAAGTATTCCCATATTCGACAAAACAGCTACTTGTTGAAAGGAACGTAACTGGGTTGCCTCTTGTAAAAAAGATATCTGTTTTTTCTTTTTTACTATTGTCATTGTCGAACATTTCAGTTCAAATGTTTGTGGTACAAGTTTATGATAGTTCAAATAAATATCATAACCCATAGATATATAAACAGAGAGAGACACTTAGAGTTGTGACATTAGTCAAAAACTATGCAAATGTGATTTCACAGTCTGTAGTTTTCACACAGTTGATAAGCAATGAAAATGTGCAACCTAGACATGCTGTTCTTCTGTTTAACTGTTGTAATTAATACACAACACACAGCCATATTTATCTGACACACTGCATGGCATTTGTTATTCTTCACTCTTTCTCATTTATATCACTGACATGACTGACACTAGTAAAATAGGGCACACCTTACATAATATCCATCCATAAATGGGTGTTCTGTGATCAAATTCCACAGTTAGAGGAACATAGAAACAAAGTAGTAAAATCCATTAGAACTAAAAATGTTTGTTTCCTCTCTCAAAAAGTTGGCTGTCCAGGATTTGCATAAATGGCATTGATCTGAAGCTGATAGTGGTCCCAATGCAGATAGATTATTTGAGTAACTGTACTGGAACATTTTCACAGATGCAGTGATAATCTGATACCTCAGGCAGGTTCTGTTCATAATCTCCAGCTAAAGTAACTCTACATCTTTAATGTCTTTTTAAACATGCTTAAATACAAAGATTCCCCAAAGTCAAAGGGGAAAAAAGATTATTCCAGCAGTCGTAAAAAATTCTGTTGACCAGCAATCATTGGCTTGTAGTTTTCTAAAAGTCATCACATATTTTTCCAGCTATGTTAAGGTTCTTAAATTGTAAGTGCTTCTCTTCTATGGTCCTTTAACATTAGATGGACGAGCAGCACCAAAACTTGCAAAATAAGCACACTGGGATGGGTCACACTGTCCATTTTGCCCAGGGGGACCTGCTGGACCAGGTGGTCCAGAATTTCCTGGCTCACCCTGCTGTCCTGGAGTTCCAGGAACACCATCCTTTCCATAGCCTGGTGAACCGGGTGTGCCTAGAAACAGAGGAAAAAAACATGTCATTAGTGTTACTGATGAATGGGTCTAATATAGCTCTATCTATAAAGTTTCAAATTTGAAACCCATGACATGACTTGTTGTCCAATCTAAAGTATCTCAGCTATGAAAACTCTGAAACAATTAATATAATTTGAATTATGATTGTGTATTATTTAAATATAGTATGCAAACCCATGATATGTCAGTACATAGCCTATGCAGCTAAGAAATATATACATGAATGCGATAAACCTCAGCTATTTTTGCTGCTTAGCACTGACTATCAGACTTCATCGTCTCATTGTGTTATGATTATCATTAAGGACAGATTAAAGTTACTTCAACATGGCTATTCCTCAGTCTACCAAATGCTATAATAGCACCCTCTGATGCAATAATACTTAGAATGAAAAGGGGAATTGTTATTACAGCATTCACTGGCCTTACCTAAAAGGTGAAGGACTAGATTATGTGGTATATGGATAAACAGGCAGGTATGACCCTAACCCTGAGTAGCATCCTGCCTTCGCCCAGAATGATACCACAGTATAAGGACAAAATGATTGACTTCAACAATTGGCTAAGCTTCTGGTGTCATTCAAAGGGGATCCAGTATCTGTCTGCCTGGGAAGACATGATTGACAAACCACGATGCTTTGCCAAAGATGGTCTGCACCTGTCACCCCTGGGATTCAGGTTACTGGCTAAAGCTCTTGCCACCCCTATAGTGCCTTTTTTAGGCAAGGTTCAAAGGACAAAACCACCACCATAACAGATACAAGCATGTAAAATCTGAAGGTAATGCTACTCAATGCTAGAAGTCTAAATCTCAAAATGCACTCTCTCGAGGCACCCCTAAAAATGGAGAACATCGATATCTGTGCAGTAACTGAGACCTGGTTCAAGGCTCCAGAGGGCACCCCTGCAATACCAGGCTACAACTCTTACCACACTTTTTGGCCACAAAACCAAGACCAAAACACTAAAGATGGAGGAGTGTCCATATTCAACAAGGATATTCACACCTCCAGGCTAGTTGCCCAACACAATGCATCTGAAATTCTCCAGGTGCAACTAACACTAGGTAAGACTGCAATCCAAATTTTAGCTTGCTACAGATCCCCACCATGCCCCAAGATTCTCACTATACCTTTCTAAATATACTTGAAAATATTAAGATACTACCAAACACCCTAATACTGGGTGATTTCAACTATCCTGCCATTAACTGGGAAAACTACTCGGGTACCAACTCCTTTACCCACCGGTTCTTGGAATTCATAAATTCCAATGCCCTGGATCAACTAATCCATTGTCCTACTAGGGGCTCCAATATCCTAGACCTGGTCACTACCAACATGGGAGATATTTGCTCCACATCAGTGGTCACCCCCTTATTGGTCAGGTCTGAACATAAGCAAATCACCTTTGACATCCACATCCCACCCCCACCCCCAGTAAGGAAACCTCCTTAAAAAACTTCTCTAAAGCCAATTTCATGCTATTGAAGCCAGAACTGACAAACTTCATAACACCCATGCAGATGGGATCTGAAAGTTCGACTGCAGAATCCTACACTAACGCACTGTAGGAGCACATCCATTCGTGCATGAATCGTGCCATCCCAAATAGAACCAAGATGCTCTCCTCCAAAAAAAAGGAAGCCAATCTGGTGGTCCCCTGCTATAAACAAACTATACAACAGAAGGAAGAAACTGTTGCAGAAAAGAGGAAAATCCCAGGATGCAAAAAACTCCCTCACCAGCCTCAGTAAGAAGCTGAGATCCCTCATAAAATCCTCAAAAGCTAGTTACGAAAATAAAATAGCCAAAGATTCCAAAGACAACCACAAGGCATTCTATAGTTATGTCAAGAATCTAAATGGCAATGCTCAGATCTGCTCTGAGCTACAATAGAGTGGCATTAAATATACTGATCCTAAGGATATTGCCAATATCCTGGCAGATCAATTTAGTGCCAACTTCGCCCCCCTCTCACCCCCTAAAGGGCCCATCTCAATACCAAAAGATTGCCAAATTCCAGTAATCATGGCCACACAGGTAGAAACCGCACTCTCCAAAGCTAAGAATACAGCATCCATGGGACCAGATGACATCCCAGGCTGTGTACTACATGAACTACAAAATGAACTAGCACCTCACTTAAGTGTCATGTTTAATCATAGCCTCACCTCAGGCTTCATGCCCACTGAGTGGCGTGCACAGATACATTTATCCCACTCCACAAGGGGGGATCCACCTTGAATCCCGGGAACTACCGTCCCATCAGTCTGATGGGCCTGATCTGCAAGACCATAGAATGTATTATCATGGAACTTATAAACAAAGACATTGGCAACTTTCAAACACTGGACCCCACCCAGTTTGGGTTTGTGAAGGGCTGATCTTGTCTCCTGAACCTGATTGACTTCTTTGAATCAGTCTCCAGAACTGTGGACAAGAGTAAGGCGATCCACACAGCCTATCTGGACCTCCCCAAGGCCTTCGACACCACCCCCCACTCTGGAATCATAGATAAACCTACTAAGCTGGTCATAAATCCCTACATAGGTTCATAGGTTAGGTTCATAGGTTAGTACTAGGCTAATTGCCCTTGCGAGTCATTTTAAGCCTAGGCAATTTATCCCTTGTGAGACTTGAACCCCGCACCGTGTGCTTGTAAGGCAAACACCTTAACGATTAGACCAACCTCCCAACCCCAAATCATTCTTTAGATTATAGATAAGATTCATAGATTAGTACTAGGCTAACTGCCCTTGCAAACCACTTTAAGCCTTGCCAATTATCCCTTGTGAGACTCAAACCCTGCACCTTGTGTTTGTAAGACAAACACCTTAACCATTAGGCCACCCTCCTAACAAACATTCGATGGGTTGCCAACTGGCTTACAGACAGAACCCAGACTGTAAAAGTAGCCAACTCCAAATCCAGCTCCAGACAAGTGACAAGTGAGGTACCTCAGGGTTCAGTCCTGGGACCACTCTTGTTTGGCATCTACTTCGCTGAAGTACAGGCCAACACTAAGGGACTCTGGCTAACAAAGTTCACAGATGACTGCAAACTGGGAGCCATTATTGAATCCCCAAAGGATGTGGATATTCTACAAAAGGGCCTTACAGAAACAGATGCCTGGTGCCAAAGCCATGGGCTCAAGCTTGATGCCAAGAAATGTATAGTTATCCCCTTTGGAAAAAAACATGTACCCATAAATTACCATATAGGTGGCAGTACACTAAACAGTGAAAGTGTGATGGGAGATGTAGGGACACAGGTGGACAGTGGTCTCACCTTCGATAACCACATCGCAACAACAGTCAGGAAATCCTTCTATGTGACACACCTCATCACTAAGGGCTTTTCATCCAGAAAAAAGGAGGTCATTGTCCCACTGTACTTATCACTCATTAAACCCATTATAGAGTATAATGCCCCGTTTGGTATGTTCCTCACAAGACATCTGCAACAGCTGGAAAAGCTACAGAAATACCTCACTAAAAGAATCACAGGCCTAAAGCAGATGCCATATGCTGACTGTCTAAAAAAATTCCAGCTATACTCTGTGGCATATCATCTACTCAGAGGCGATGTCTGCTTAACATACAAGGCCATGTCAAACCCTGAGCTGCTGGACATGCTCCTCTTAAAGAAATCCCAATCCCTCAGAGCAACATGCTCCAGGGATCTAAACCTTGTCATCACAATGAACAAAACATGCTAGAGGGATAGGTTCCTGACCCAGAGACTCCCCATACTCTGGAATAGACTGCCCATATATATCAAGCAGAGCGCCTCCTTGGCCCTCTTCAAAAGGAACCTTAATGATTGGATGGGAGATAGGAAATTCACCCCGGGGATCATGTCAGTCGCCCTGCTAGATAGGGGTCCAGGGAAGTAAATATTGTGGGAAGAAATATCCAGGGAATTGTTATGGCTAGGCTTGTATGGGCCTAGAACCAGTCTATGAACCTATGAGATACTTATTCAGTATTACAACTATAGAATGCTAGTACTTGAAGAACCTTTGCAGGAAAATCTCATTTAACTCACTACCTCATCTGCAAATATTGGAAAGTTCTCTTCTGCCTCTCAAATCATTGCCTACCATACGACAATGCAGTTTCATGTGTTATATAAAACTGATTCTCTCTTCCCTTCAGGTATGAAGTAAGTGGAGGCAACATGTTGGTACTCATCTCCCTGAGATAAAAGTAGAGATAAATATATAATAAGTGGCTTTTATAAGGAAGAAACAGCTATTTTCCAAGGACTGATTTTTCAAAAAGAACTGATATCCTGAAAACACGTAGTGCTCAATGAAAACAAGAAAGTTGTGATGTCAATGGATTGCAAGTCAAACAGTTCGCACCACATGGCTGAGACAGTCTTAGATAATGAAACTCTGCTGCAGCCTGTGCAGACTAATCAGCAGTCCATGCTAGAGTCAATGTTCGAGATCTAGAAATTAAGTAATAAACCAGACACCTTTACAGAACGAGCAGCAAAAAAGTGAAGAAACTTTGCAGGACTTCATCAGCTCATTCTGATGATAGAGCATTAATTCATCAGCAAAACTCCAAACTGTGAACAAAGTGACAAACCTTGAAAGTCGTTATGAGGAGCTGTGAGAAAAAAAGTGATGGAGAAAACTGGACTAGAAGCAAAAATATTTATTTGGTGTGGGTACCAGAGCATCTCAAAGTTCACAACTATGAAAGTTTTATCCAGATGCATTTGGCCATTTGGACAGGCATTCCAGAGGACAGAATTCATATGTATAGAGAGGGCCATAGTTTATTTGACCACTATGTGGGAGTGAATTCTGATTGCCCATGGCATATTATACTTTAGATCTGAGTCATACTAACTCAAAGAAGAACTAGTGACCAAAATATGAAAGCCGGTAAAAGTGTGTAAAGTAGGGGGCCGCCATATAATAATAGATAATAATTACTCTGTTCTTACAATGTAGAACAGAGCAAAACCTTCTGTGGTTGTGCAGACAATACAGACTTAAGTTCAAACAAATTTACCTAGCTTATTTAAGGGGCTCTCTGGCAACAAAGTAAGAGAATTCGGGATGCCCAAGATGGTTTTAACTTCTTGAAAACAGGTGCAGAGGAAGTGCCTCATATGGATGGACAACCAGAGGCAGAAGCTGAACAGGCACCACAGGTACCACAACTCCTGAGTCATCATTGGCTATTAACTTTAAATGAAACTTCAATCTCTGAGAAGTCTGAAGTGGTGCAGAAAATGCAATGACTTTCCCTAACCAAGACTCATTATCGGTGATTTAAGTAATCAGCCTTGCCTATTTAGCATGTAGTGAGGAAGCACCAAAGTGCATGGCAGTTAAAGTAAGCTTTAAATATGGCATCTGGATATAGACTTTTGTACACCCCAATATATAAAGAAATAAAAAAGATACAAGAGCTGAAAATCAGGCAGATAGCAAAGATCAGCTGAGAAGCAAGGCTCTAAACAAAATTTAGCCACAGGCCGGAATTAATGTGTAGAAACAGACAGGATTCTGTTCTGGACTGATATGGCCATTACAATAATGCTGAGAGACTAAACAGGACTGAGATTTAATGACTTTCTTTTAGCGACTAATAGATTTGGACAATGGTCCAGACAATCTTTTGTCCGATAGCTAAAACAAAGAAATATATATATATATATATATATATATATATATATATATATATATATATATATATATATACATACATACATAAAGGTTATTGATGACATTATTATTATTTTTTTAGTAAGGTTGTTGTTTATAGGTTCATAAGTGTTTACTAGTCTAACAACAACAAGAGCCTTTTTAAGCCTAGCCATACATCCAAATTCTCTGACAAGTTCTGTCACCCTTAATTAGTGTAAGCAGGGGCTTGTTGATCAATTTTTAAATCCAGGGAGACATCAGGTGTTAGAAACCATGTTGAATTAAAATCACAAAGATGCTGGAGGATAAATACAAGCAATGGACACACAAAATCTGTGCAAGCTTTTCGAGGAATACACTAGGCATTTTAGAATGTGTGTAAAGGGATGCGGTACATTTGTATTGGCATATGTAAGCAACAGAGCAATGGAAGTAATGACATTAAATGCCAATGGACTTATAAACAAGTATAAAAAACAAATCTGGCAGTACTCAGACATGCACAGACCAAATATACTAGCCAGGCAGGAAACCCTCCTAGGACTGATGAGCGTAAAGTAGGATTGAGAAGCAGGGGGCAAGGTTTTTGATAGTAAGTAATGCTAAATGGAGTATTGAAAAAATCTAACATACACTGAAGGGAGGTGTGTAGCAATAAAGTGGAGACATCAGAATAATATGATACTTACAATAGCATCAATATATATGCCAACAGGTTGTGTAAAGCAGGAGTATTGGTCCTTTATGGTTAAGTTAGTTGAATTGCAGGATAAGCTATTTATTTGTTTGGGAAAATGTAATGTGTTCACAAGAAGAAAGGATGTGAGTTTTGGCTCATGGAGAAAGAAAGTAACTAGATTAGGAAGGTATGTAGCTATTTATCTTAAATTAGTATGGTTTGGGGAGGAGGCAGAAGATTGTGATCCCTTTCAAATCTTCAGTTTCATCTCTGGTAAGACTTGAATTGCAGCCAGGTTGGAGAGGGCTTTCATTTTCATTAAACAGAAGTATTTGGTTCTGGGTTTGGTGTTGTGGCCAACCTTTCAATCATATTGTGCCCAGATTAAATATTAAAAATGCAAATAAGGAAAGATTTGACAAGCATTGGACATTCCCAACTTATTACATAAAACAGAAGAAATTTCAGTGTGAATGCAGAGGGGCCTTCGAGGATGTGATAAACGGTGTTGGAGAAGAGAAAAAAATGATAACAGACAAATGGGATTGGCTGAAGGAAAGTGTTTCCCTTTTGAACGTATATACAATAATGGACTGGAAGAAGGAACATCAAAGCATGAGAGAATTAGAGGGTAACCTGGGAGGCCATCGAAAGATGCATGGTAAGACGCAGGAGGGTAGAGAGGGTACATAGTTCAACACTATAATAGCAAGGAAAAAAGAACTAATAGCATTGATTGATCAGAAGGTGCAATTTAGGGCAGAAACATTGAGGAATAATGTTTTGTCAGTATCAAAAACATTGGCAATAAAACTCTGACAGCAGATTGCAAAACAGACTGTGCCAAATAACCTTTCAAGTCAGACAAGAGAAATGCTAAAACACCCTAAACATGTACAACATGAACTTTGAAATTATTATTCATAATTGTACCCAGGATTGGGAGTGGGTGAACAGGAAGATCATCAGGGGGAAGCATTCCTGTAGATTATGAATGCCTCAGTGCTTCACCCAGTAGACGCATCACTATTAGTAAGAGAAATTACTAAGGACAAAGTGAAGAACTTGGCAATAAAATCAGTTAAATAGAAGTCTCCCAGGTAAGATGGTGTACCTTTAGACATATGGACCTGTATAGTATAACCCTTTTCAAATAATAATAATAATAAGAAGAAGAAGAAGAAGAAAACTTTTTGATGAAATTTTACAAATTAGGAAGGTTTCAAATCCCTTGGGAAAGGCATTTATGATTGTGATACATAAACAATGGAAAGATCCAAGGACCCATCTTCTTGTAGGCCACTATCAGTTTTAAATGTTAATTTCAAGATTTTTATTTGCTTGTTGGCCTACAGGTTAGCAAAGTATATTCTGTCCTTAATAGTAGATGACCAAACAGTATATGGACCTTCAAAAATATTTCAGTGTCATTATTGGAAATGGAAAATGTGAGAAAGGAAAAAAAAGTTTGTTAAGCTTTCCTGCTAGGTTGCTAGGTAAGCCTGTGACAGGTAAGAGTGCGGATATATAAGGAAAATAAAGTTAAGAATGGGTTTGGGGGCACATTAAATATGTACAGGGGAGTGGAAGCAAATGTAAAGATGACTGAGGGCCTCTCAGGCCCATCCTTGATTCAAAAGGAAACCAGAGAGGGGGTAATCTCTATCACCTTCTGTTTTGCTATCTAGTTACAATCACTGCTATCCATTATTATCTGACATGCAGGGATACAAAATGGGTGGACAAAATCATACAGTTACTGCATATGCAGATGATATTTTAAGTTTCTAAGAAAACCCTTGAGGGGATGTGCATAAGTTGTAAGGGATATTAGAAACTTTTGGGAAGTTTTCAGGATATACAATGGATATAGGGAAATGTAGGGGAGGAGTAATTAATAATGCTCCCTCCTTAATATGAGACCACAAAGCCCTTAAAGTTTTAAAGGAACAACTTTATATACCTAGAAGTATGTCTCTGTAACTCAGAGGAACATTCCACTGGAAAGGCCACTAAGGATTATCAAGACAAGATGAAGAGAGAAATTTTGAAATGAAAAATATTGAGCCTTGAATTTGATCAGAGAATGTAGGCCAATTCCTATTTCTTTCTACTGCTATGGGTATACTTGTTTCAAGCCTGTCATGAATATCATCCAAAAAGACTAGTCCTAACCACAAAGAATATGGTATTAGATTTTTGTAGGGAGGATCTAAGCTCAGCATGTCATGGGATAAACTAACACTGGCAAAAGACCTATGGGGGAGCTAGGGGTGCCAGACTTTGAAAGATATCTATACTCAGTGACAGTATATACATTTGTACAGTTACAGGTGGTGAGCTATCAGGCTTAATGGAAGACTACACTATTGGAGGATCCACAGTGAGAGAGCTCTGGAGGAGGCATGGGGAGAAGGTTGGCATGAAGGAGAGATATAGAAGATGAGGGTGAAAATTTAGTCTGCTGCACATTTGGTTAAATAAAAAAGATAAAATCTTGCACATTTTTTTTATCCCAATAGGTTACTCTAGGATAGGTACCCCTCGTGAAAAGGCCATTAGGAATTGGAAGAGGAATAATACTCTTCTGTGGTATTGAGAACAAGTTAATATCCATCAGACTTGGATGGGTTGTGGGGAAGCAAAACACATATTTCATCTAAGAGAAATTGGCAGATTAGGGTAGGAGGGAATATTGGTGGCTACCAGAAGAGTGGGACTATATCCATTACCACACATCAATATGCCCCAGTTAGAGGTTTTACTTTCAAATGGTCACTCTCAGAGACAAAGAGATGATTTTGATACAAAAAAATTATTGGACTGAATGTTAAGATGAAGAGTCTTAAATGGAAAGAGGGGTTGGGCCACTGATCTTGACTCTTACATAACTGGCCATCAGTGGGGGTAGGTCTGTCACCTAGTTAGATGTGCAAATAAAACTATGAGGGTTAGAACCTTTGCATGGAAATGCCTTCATAAGTATTTCTACACTCCAGTAAGATTAAATCATATGTTCCACATGACAAGAGATTTGTGTTGGCAGTATGAGGGAGCCCTAAGAGACAAGCGGAACCACATATTTTGAGGTCGTGCTAAGCTTGTTAGTTTTCAAGTACAATTACAAAAACTAATAACCTCAGATTTCAAGGAACAAGCAACACTGACAGAGAAAGAGAGTGATTATTGTTGCTGGGGTTGACAGATCGATCTTACCTCAGTGAAGACAGAGCTACTTTTTTTATCATGACTGAAGCTAAATATGCAATAACAAAAAAATTGGTCTCAGTATCCAACATTCAGCTTGTGACAGAAATTATTAGAGAGTTAGTCAAAGGTAGCAGAGATAAACTAAACCAAAAACAAATGTTGGTGTTCGTGGAAATCTGGATTTCCTGGCTAGAATTGGTGGTTCTTACATGAAAATGAGTAAAACCTGTTAGGGCCTGTCAATTCTGTTAGTGTCCTGGTGCTAATTTAACAGGGGTATGGTCAGTAATAGTTGTAGTGTACTGCTCATCAGCTTCTTATGTTACATAGGTTTATCTTGTTTCTGATTTACCTGTATTATGAGTTATTGTTGTGTTAATAAAGGTGTTCAAAAAAGGGTGAAAAAAAAATCTGATTTTCTCTTAGAAACACTATCACATTCATTTTGTAAAATGATAAATTGGCTTGCTTCCATTTATTTTGTTTATGATACAGCTGCTTTTCCTTCATCTTACTTAACACTTTATGTTATATTACTTATTTCATTTTGAAAACTGGTTAAGTGAACTGGTCTGGAAACCAGTTTCACCCATGGCCTGACCCCCAAAGGCACAATTAACAGTTTTATAAGTATATACACAGAAGCAAGTAGCCAGTTTCAAATACACAGCAACAAGCACATTTAAAGCACAAAACAAGCATATTTGCAGTATAAAAGGTAAAAACAGAAATTTCACAAGTTAGGCATTTAGCAAGATTAGATTTTGGAATATAGCTGTTTTAAAGACAAGTAATGAATTATTTTATGAATGAGATCCACAATTGGCTATTTTCTTGAAAGCATGAGCATTTGGAGTCTGTAGACATATGCTCTTTTAGTTTGGTTTTGGATATCTGTAGAGTTTCTTGTTGCCTCACTTCATCTGGAAGTTGGTTGGTTCCAAATGTCTGTGCTCATGTTACAGTTTTTTTTCACCTGTAGTGGTTTTGAAATGGGGTCTTATTTGATTTAGTGTCTTCTCCTGAATATACCTCGAGTTGTAATTCATTTGCTTAACTTGAAATGTTGTTTTCAAGGGGAACAGTGTTCCATCTTTAACACTTTATAGATGTGTGAACAAAGGAGCATGGTTGTTCTTTAAGTAATAAGTAGCCAGTTGAATTGGTGTCTGGTATTACGTCAATCCAGGAGGTTTGAATAGTATAGCAGAGAGGGTTCATAGGTCTGTACTAAGCTACTGGCCCTGGAGCCTTTACAAGCCTAGCCTATACAAGTGCCCTGGCATTGTGCCACCTGACTTTATTTCCCAGTGCCTCTATCACGTAGAGCCACTAGAGTGATCCCTGGGTTGAACTTTATATTTCCCATCCACTCATCAATATTTCTCTTGAAGAAGGCCAATGAGGTGCTTTGCTTGACATGTATGAGAAGTCTATTCCAGAGTATCGGCAGTTTCTGGGTTATGAACCTGTTCCTCCAGCATGTTCTGTTGATTGTGGTAATGAGGTTGAGGTCTTTGGAGTGTGTGGTGCAGAAGGATTGGGATTTCTTTAGATGTAGCATTTCTAACAGAGATGGGTCAGACATGGCTTTGTAAGTCAAGCAGAGATTGCCTCTTAGTAGACAATATGACACAGAGAATAGCTGGAGTTTTTTGAGTCTCTCCATGTAGGATATGTGTTTAAGGCCTAGGATCCTCTGAGTAAGGTAATATTGTGGCTTCTACAGCTGTTGCAGGTGTCTAGTGAGGTACATGCCAAATGGAGCATTATACTCTATGATTGGTCTGATGAAGGAAGAGTAGAGAGAAATGGTGACCTCTTTCTTCCTGGATGCAAAACCCTTCGTAATGAGATGTGCCACATAGAAGGGCTTTCTGACCACAGTGGCGATGTGGTGGTCAAAGGAGAAGTTGCTGTCAACCTGTGTCCCCAGATCTCTTATAACACCTTCAGTGTTCAGTGGGCTTCCATCGATGTGGTGATTAGTGGGAACTGAGTTTTTCCCAAAGTGGATGATAACGTATTTTTTGGCATTAATCTTAGGCCATGGTTTTGACTCCACTCATTGGTCTTAGTGAGGCCTTTCTGGAGGTTGTCTGCATCACTTGGGGAGTTAATAATAGCTCCCAGCTTGCAGACATCTGTAAACTTGGTCAGTCAGAGACCCTCCGTGTTGGTCTGGACTTCGGAGAAGTAGATGCCGAACAGGAGAGGACCCAGAAATAATTCCTGTGGGACTCGAATCTTGATTGGTCGGCAGTTTGACTTGGAGTCTGCTACCTTCACACTCTGGGTTCTATCTGTGAGACAATTTGCACCCCACCTAATGATACAGGGGTTGATGCCTAGCTTGGTGAGTTTATCAATAATCCCTGAGTGAGGAATGGTATCAAAGGCTTTGGCCAGATCGAGGTAGGCTGTATGAACTGCCTTACCTCATCCACAGGTCTGGTGACTGACTCAAAGAAGTCAACTAGGTTGAGCAGGCACGATCTACCTTTCACAAAACCAAATTGCGTGGGATCTAGAGTTTGGAGATTCCCTATATCTTTGTTAATTAGGTCCATAATGATGCGCTCTATAGCCTTACATATCAGACTCGTTAGGCTAATGGGGCGATAATTTCCAGGGCCTGTAGTCATTCCTCCTTTATGGAGAGGGATGTCTGTAACAGTGTGCCATTCAGTAGGGACAAGGCCTGAGGTGAGGCTGTGAGTGAATAGGGCACACAGATGTGGTGCCAGTTCACTTTGTAATTCATGTAGAACACAGCCAAGGATATTGTTGGGTCCCATGGAAGCTGTATTCTTGGCCTTGGACAATGCAGCTTTAACCTGTGCTGCAGTAATGCTGGGTACCTGGCATTTTTTCAGTGTTGAGATTGCTCCTTTGGGGGGGGGTAAAGTTGGCACTTAATCTATAGGCCAGTATGTTGGCAATATCTGTTAGCTCAGTATAGGAAGTACCATTGTGCAGTAACTCACAGCAAATCTGGGTATTGTCATGGAGATTCTTGATATACCTATAGAAGGCTTTGTGGTTGATTTTAGTGTCTGCTGTAATTCTGCCTTCATAGTTGGCTTTGGAGGTTTTGATGAGGGATCTCAACTTTTTGTTCAGGCTAATAAGGGAATTTTTCCAGTCTTGGGATTTCACCTTTTTTTTGCAACAGTTTCTTCCTTTTGTTGCAGAGTTTATTAATGGCAGGGGACAACCAGATTTGCTTCCTTTTTTTGGAGGAGAGCATCTTGGTTCTGTTGGATATGGCTAGTTCCATGCATTTATATACATGTTTGTATAGTGCATTGGTGTATGATTTGTCAGACATGCATCTATTTTCCATTGACATGGTTACCATGAAGTTAGCCACCTCTGTTTTTAAGAGTCCAAGGTCAGCTTTGGAGAAGTCTTTCATGGTGGATACCTTTGCGGGGGGTGTGGGTGAGATGTGGATTTCCATGGTAATTAGTTTGTGTTCGGATCTAACGAGGGAGGAATTGACTATTGGTGTAGAGCAAAGGCTGCCCATGTTAGTAATAACCAGGTGAAGGATGTTGCTTCCTCTAGTGGGGGTAAGAATAAGCTGGTCCAGGGCATTGGAACTGATGAATTCCAGGAAGTGTTGGGCCAGTGCATTGGTGCATGAGTAGTTTTCCCAGTTGATAGCCGGGTAGTTGAAGTCACCTAGTATAAGAGTGTTGGGTTGGATCTTAATAGTATCCAGGGTGCTTAGGAATGTGAAGTGAGAGTCTTGGGACATGGTTGGAGACCTACAGCAGGCTATGACCTGAATCGCTGTCTTACCCAATGTTAGTTGTACCTGGAGTATCTCAGATGTGTTATGCTGTATAAAGACACTACCACCTTTGGAGCTTTGCTCCATGTTCTGGGGCCAAAAGGTGTGGAATGAGTTATAGCCTAGTAGTGCAGGGGTACTTTCTGCTACTTTAAACCATGTCTCTGTTACAGCACAAATGTTGATGTTCTCCATTATGAGCAGTGCTTCGAGTGAGTGCATCTTGAGATTTAGACTTCTAGCGTTGAGCAGCATAACCCTCAGATTGCATTTATTTATAGCTGTTACTGTGGTAATTTGGTCTTTGGAACACCACGTAAAATAGGCACTATAGTGGTGGCAAGAGCCATTGCCAGTATCCGGAAATCCAGGGGTGGCGGATGCAGGCCATCTCTGGTAAAGCTTGGAGGCCTGTCAGTCATGGCATCCCAAGCAGACAGATACTGGATCCCCTTAGAATGACACCAAAAACTTAGACAATTGTTGAAGTCAATCATTTTCTGTTTGTACTGCGGTACCATTCTGGGTGACAGTAGGATGCTGCTCAGGGCTGGGGTCATACCTGCCTGGGCCACATAATCCGTCTGCGCAACAGTAGGATGCTGCTCAGGGCTAGGGTCATACCTGCCTGGGCCACATAATCTGAGAGCTCCTCCATGTCTCTTTTCATCTAGTTCAGGAAGGTGTGTCTCAGGTCATACACACCCACATGGACAATGACAGAGTCATATTTGTACTTGTTATGGAGTGACCTGAGTGCATGTGTTATGTGTCAGATTCTGTCACCTGACAGAGAGCTAATTGTTACTTTCTCCTTATTCAACCTAGTGAGTGGGACATCAGTGTGCCTCACTATTGAGTCACCTATGATTGTTGTATTGGGCAAGCTGTTTTGCCTTAGGGGCTTAGGGGTAGGGGCACACTGTGTAAGTGAGCTATGTGCCTTGTGGTTTGTGCTGTGTTGTAGTGGTCAAGTGTGTTTCTGCCTTGGAGGTCTCTGCTGTTTGGGTAGACTTCTATTGAGAGCCTCCGCGAAGATAGGTGTGTGGTTTGTGTTTTTGTGTGAGGGTGGAAGGTGGTTACAAGTGATGATGCTGGGGTGTATTTTAAATATGGTGGACTATTCATAGGTTCATAGGTTCATAGGTTCATACTAGGCTATCTGCCATAGGGCATTTATAAGCCTAGCCAGAGTGTGTTTGGCTTTCGCCACCCATTTTAAATTAATTTTGCTATGCCTTTTTTTGAGGTTAGTATACTGTGCCTCTGTCTAACAGTGACAAAGAAGTGATAGCTGGGGTAAACCTACGATCTCCCATCCACTCATCAAGATTCCTCTTGAAGAGAGTCAATGTGGGACTCTGCCTAACCTGGACTGGGATTTTATTCCAGAGTGAAGGGAGCCTCTGGGTTATGAATCTGTCCCTCCAGCATATCCTATTTATTTCAGTGCTGAGGTTCAAGTCTCTCGAGCGCGTAGCTCGATGTGATTTGGATTTTCTGAGGTGCAGCATGTCCATTAATTCTGGATTGGACATGGCTTTATACGTCAGGCACAGATCGCCTCTGAGCAGGCGGTATGCCACTGAGTAGAGCTGGAGTTTCTTTAACCGGGCAACATATGGCATCTGTTTGAGCCCTTTGATCCTCTTGGTGAGGTACTTTTGGGGTCTTTCCAGTTGCTGCAGGTGTCTGGTAAGGTACATCCCAAAAGGGGCATTGTACTCAATTATGGGCCTGATGAGGGATGAGTAAAGAGGTATGATGACCTCCTGATCTAGATGTGAATCCTTCATGATTAGGTGGGCTATATAAAATTTTTTCTAACCACTTTGGCCACGTGGTTGTCAAATGAGAGATTGCTATCAACTTGGGTCCCCAGGTCCCTAATGACTTCTTCTGTACTTAATGGATTACCACCTATGTGGTAATTTGTGGGCACTTTGTTTTTGCCAAAGGGGATGACTATACACTTTTTGGCGTTTAGCTTGAGGCCATGGCTCTGGCACCAGTTGTCTGTTTCTATGAGGCCCTTTTGGAGGATGCTTGTGTCGGCTGGAAAGTTGATTATGGCGCCCAGTTTGCAGTCATCTGCGAACTTGGTCAGCCACAGTCCTTCCGTGTTGGCCTGTAGGGCCGAGAAATATATACCGAACAAGAGAGGTCCCAGGACTGAGCCTTGTGGGACGCCACTTGTAACTGGTTTGGAGTCTGACATGGCTCCAGCAATTCTAACCATGTGGGTTCTGTCCTTGAGCCAGTTTGCAACCCATCTACTGACATAGGGGTTTATATTTAAGCTGGTGAGCTTATCTATAATGCCCGAGTGGGGTATTGTATCGAAGGCTTTTGCGAGGTCCAGGTAGGCTGTGTGGACCACCTTCCCTCGTCAATGGCCTTGGTGACTGTTTCAAAGAAATCGACCAGGTTTAAGAGGCAGGATCTGCCCTTAACAAAGCCAAACTGGGTAGGATCCAGTGTCTGTAGGTCCCCAATATCTTTATTTATGAGGTCCATGATGATCCTTTCCATAGCTTTGCAGACCAAGCTAGTCAGGCTTATGGGGCGATAGTTTCCAGGATCCGTTGAGGCACCACCTTTGTGGAGAGGGACCACTGTTGCTGTCGCCACTCTTTGGGTACATATCCTGTAGTAAGGCTAAGATTGAACAGTAGTTTTATGTTTGGGTTTAGCTCTTCTTGGAGTTCATGTAGGACGCAGCCCGGGACACCATCTGGTCCCATTTATGCTGTGTTTTTTGCTTTGGAGAGGGCGGCTCTTACCTGAGCATCTGAGATGTCAGGGGTGCAGCACTCTGTTGGGATAGATATTTGCCCTTTTGGTGGGGAGGGGGGAGAAGTTTGCAATGAACCTGTCAGCTAGGATGTTGGCAATGTCTGTGGGCTCGGTGTATTTTTTGTCATTTTGGACTAATTCTGAGCATATCTGGGAATTCCCACCCAGGTTCCTAACATAACTAAAGAAAGCCTTGTGATTATCCTTAGTATCCTGTGCAATTTTTCTCTCGAAGCTGGCCTTAGACGATTTTATGAGTGCCCATAGTTTTTTGCTAATACTGATCAGAGATGCCTTCCCTTTTTGGGATTTTGCTCTATCATGTGGTAGCTTCCTCCTTCTATTGTATAGTTTGTTTATGGCTGGGGTCCACCAGACAGGACGCCTGCCTTTGGAGGATTGGGTCTTGGTTTTATTTGGGATTGCATGATCCATGCATTCCTGAAGGTGTTCATAGAATGCGTTTATAAAGGATTCTGCGGTCTGGGCCGTATTTTCCACAGGCCCGGGGGCTTTGAAGGATTTCGCCTCTGTTTTGAGGCGTGTGAAATTTGCTTTGGAGAAGTTTTTCACTGTGGTTTTCTGGGCAGGGGGTGGGGTCGGGATGTGAATATCCAGTGAGATTAGTTTATGGTCTGATCTTACCAGTGAGGGATACACTTCTGGTCTGGAGCATAGTGTCCCCATGTTGGTGATGATCAGGTCCAGTATGTTTTCCCCTCTTGTGGGAGTGGTAACAAGTTGTTCCATAGCATTTGAGTTTATAAATTCTAGGGACCTTTGGGCTAGGGTGTTGGAGCTAGAGTAATGCTCCCAGTCTATGTTTGGGTAGTTGAAGTCGCCCAATATAATGGTGTTTGGAGAGACCTTCATATTTTCCAGTATTCTCAGGAAGGCCAAGTGGGGTTCCTGTGTTTGGGAGGGTGGTCTGTAGCAGGCTATAAACTGGAAGGCAGTTTTACCCACAGTTAGTTGCACATGGATAGTCTCTGATGCTTCGTGCTGTGCCACCAACCTGGAGGTGTGGGTATCTTTGACGAATATTGATACTCCCCCTCCTTTTGTGGTTCGGTCCAAGTTTTGGGGCAGAAAAGCATGGTATGAGGTATAACCTGGTAGTGCTGGGGTGCTCTCGGGAGCCTTGAACCAGGTTTCTGTTACTACACAGATATCGATGTTCTCCATGCTAAGGAGAGTTTTGAGTGCGTGCATCTTGAGGTTTAGACTTCTGGCATTGAGTAGCATTACTCTTAGTTTCTTATCCCTTGTGATACCTATGGAGGTGGGTTTGTCTTTTGAGCCTTGCCTAAAAAAGGCACTATGGGGTAGCAAGAGCCTTTGCCAATATCCGAAAGCCCAGGGGTGACAGGTGCAAGCCGTCCCTAGTGAAGCATCGTGGCTTGTCGAGCATGTCATCCCAGGCTGACAGGCATTGGATCCCCTTTGAATGACACCAACACTTAAGCCAGTTGTTGAAATTGATCATCTTGTCTTCATATTGTGGCATCATTCTTGGTGAGGGTAAGATGCTACTCAAGGTCAGGGTCATACCGGCCTGGGCTACATGCTCAGAGAGCTCCTCTATGTCTCTTTTCATGTAGTCCAGGAGGTACGTCTCAGGTCATTCACACCAGCATGGACAATGACTGAGTCATATTTGTACTTGCCTTGGAGTGACCTGAGTGCTTGTGTTATATGGCGGATCCTAGCGCCCGACAGGCAGCTCACCATGACCTTCTCCTTGTTCAGCCTGGTGAGCGGGACGTCAGTGTGCCTGACGATAGAGTCACCTATTACAAGTGTATCAGGTGTGTTGTTTAGCCTTAAGGGCTGTGACTGTTCGGCCCACTGGCTTTGTGAGTTATGTGTTGCACGTGTTTTGTTTTGGGGTAGCGGTTGCTTGGTTGTCTGCTTTGGAGGTCTCTGCTGCTTAGGCAGATTTTTATTTAGAGCCTCGAGTATGTTTTGTGTGTTTATGTGTTTGGTTTGTTGTCGTGGTAGGTCTATGTGAGACTGGAATTGTAGTGAGTGTGGTTTCCTTCTCCTCCTGACTGGTTACGCCAGTACTGAGTTGAGAGAGCTTAGCCTCCAGTTTGGCTATATGGTTGCATCTCTCACATGTGTTGGAATTTGTTGGGAGGAGGAGAGGGTTGTCTGTTTACATGAGGCAGTTGTAACATTGCCTCAAGATTCCCAGATTCACCTGCTGGACCGGAGAGGAGATTGACAACTGACCTTTGGACATGCTAGAATAGTATTGGGAATTCCTTTATAATTGAAAAAAAGGGCCAATGGGGAACAAGGTTCAAGTGAATCTCATCTGATGAAGTTTGTTTATTACAGGTGAAAGCACTAACCTTGGTTGTTTTAGTAAATAAAGTTGGTTTAGTTGCAGTCTCTGGGTCCTGCCACTTTTTATTGTGCTGTTATTGTAGATTTTACAGTTTGTGGTTACAAGTGTTCTGTGTCCTGGTTGACCAGTATTTTATCCTTGGCAGTCTCTTTGTTTTTGTTTCTCAGTCTGTATTTCGAGTTCTGCCATCCCTGTGCATGTTTAATTACTAGTAAAGTAAATTGACTAAAATCAGGACAGTGAAAGCTCACTAAGGTGATTCCATCAGTTTTCCACAATTCTTTTTCCAACAGTTTGAACATTATGGGTCTCCAAGTATTCATTATAGATTAATAAGAAGCTATGTTTGTCTAATAGGTAAGAGTTATAATTCTGAAATGTATCAAGCAATGATAAGGATTCATATACATTCTAAGGGCTGGAATGTAAGGGATAAATCAGCTAAGATAAACAAGCATAACTTTTCCAAAAACAGAGACTTGTGCATCACCAAAAAGACACCCCTATTATGGAATAAACTGCCTTATTAAATAAATTCTAACATGTATGGAGGAGTTTAACAATAATTTAGATAAGTGGATAGGTGGTCATAAGTGTATCCACAAAGTCAAGGAGTCAGTGTTCCTTGATGGTCATAATGCTTGAACACTGGACATGGGAACTTAAAGAACTTAAAGAACTTATAAACAAGCTATAAAATGGGAATAGGTTAATCATAATAAAACAACTTTTGTGAGATGTTTATGCCACTGTTTAAAATTCCATTTCAGCAAAAGAGATTACTACTAGAAAGATTTCGCCTTACCCCATGTCGAAGCATTCCAAGAGATGATTATATTACCTCTGGGTATGCATGTGACCTCACAACCCTCCCTAATCATAACTACTGAGAGGCTTTGCAAACTCAATGAGGTTAGCTAAAAGCTAATCAAATACAGTATCAATCAATTTAGTTTTGATTAAAACCATATTTGACATTGTTCTTTTCATACAACTTAGCAAAGCCTAGATCAAATCACGTACTCCACTATTTCCTTTGGTGTGCGTAACTAAATATTTTCAATTCTCTCAGTAAACTATAATGCATCTCGACTATATAAGGATTTACATTTAGCTGTTTGTTTGACTGCATTGCACAAGCAGATATTGCCCATGTTTGTTTACAGTCTCTCATATGAAAGTATGTGTATATGGGTTCAGTAACTGTAGTGAACTAAACCTTTTCTAAATTTTGTTTTTCTTTATTCATGGTGAAGGAATTCTGTGACTGCTAACAGGAATTAGTCTTTCTTTATGAGTCTTACAGTGACTGAAATAAAAGTACACAACCAGGGAACCATGTACACCAGTCTTTCTTTGTAAATATTCTCAAGCAGGAATTAGCTTTTCCTCTTGTCACTGTAGAAGGTCATAGTTGTTTCGGTGTATGGAACCTTCAAAATCCAATGAAGGACATTTAGTAGAATACACACATATAACATCTAGCTTGAACTGGCTTGCATGGTCAAATGTATATGACATCTAGTGGTGTGAGAATGCTGTAGTCAAAGTCTTGTTCATCTAACTAGTATAAATGTCATCAGGCAAAAATAATACATAGTTTGCCTTGCTTTGTCATCCTGAGCAATTGTCTGCAATGTAGAGTCACCTGCCAATGATTGCCTGAATTAGAGATTGATACAGTTGACCTTTTTAAAGCAAATATTTGCAGTAGTTACGATGTCAGGAAATTAATATATTTTTTTCAAAACATTAAATGTAACATGTAAAACACAGAAACTAATAAATTATAAAAAGCTAACCTAATGAAAAATTACTATTGCATCATCTTTTACAAAGATACTCAAACTTAGATCATTCATATATACACTAAGCTGAGCATAGTTAACCTAGCAACTGGTGCAGATGCTTTAGACAATATTTTGCTCAGTTCAAACTCTGAACTTCTGTTGAGTTTGATGCCTGCAGCTTTCATTTACCTGTTGTATGAGTATGGGAGCCATTGCTCCTGGGTTAACCCTAAAAAAAGAGCTCTGAGCTTATCCAGTTGAAAATAATTTTTTTATGTTAATATTGAGGGATATGCTTAAAGTTGCTAGCCAAGTTTTTTTAGACTCTGGTTTGTTTTGTATGGTTATTTTCAGATCATCCCATTCACTACATGCTGTATACTGCCATGAATAGAGTGGGAAAGATTCTCCATTTTGACACTTGAATAATTATTTGTGCATGTGAACACAACATGCACTCTAAAGACGAAATAGTGTAATTAGTTAAAAACACCTGCAGGGAATCTACAGGAAAAAAACTTACCAGCAGGTCCACGCAAGCCCATTTCACCTCTTTGCCCAATACCAGGTTCTCCTCTTTCACCTTTGGAACCTCTTTCACCTGTAAACGATAAAGCATAACATTTTAGTGAATCAGTACTCTTTCATGCATCAGAGAGACTATGCTTGCAGGAGTGTTATATTTTCAAATTCTTAATGTCACTGAGAACATACACAACTCTTATTTAAGCAACTGTGCTTCTTCACCCTTAAAATGTATGAACAATCTTTCTATCACAGAGTGTTTATAGCAGAATTACATATTATGATCACATCTCAGAAAAAGACTCTTATCTGTGAAACTTTATAATTATTTGGAAGTGTCATCAGAATATATCAAGGATTTGAAAGAAAACTGGATTTTTGCAGCGCCAATTTGACTATGTAGTGCCTTTTTCACCACATTAACCCCATTGATTTCTCAATGTTAACCAAAATTGTATTCCACATCACCCAGTAGGAGTTTTTCTGTTTTCTATAGGGTCAATTTTATTTCAACAATCGTATTTATTGTTACTGTTGTGGGAGGCAAAGAGTTGAACAGCAGGAAGTTGTCAGTAGCTGGTGAAGATATATCTTTGGGTGTGGGTCCTATTTCACAGTATGCATCTGCAAGTCAGATGTGCAGAGAATACAAATACTAGCCCCATTAGGGCTTTTTTATTCTCAGTGTCATGTTGAATATGTACTATTTTCCATGCACATTGAACAAAAGGTGTACATACTTACAACTGGCCTTCTAGTTTCCATCAGGAAACAGTTCTGACAGATAACTCCACCACAGTCTCTTAAGACAGGACAGATAGGCATCTGCTTCCCAGTTCTATCACTCTTTCCCAGTGCTCCATCTTCCAGTTATATCGCTGACCCCCCCATCACCTGCTCTTTTTTCAGGTCAATACCTCAATATCAACCAGTGTAGCATAAAACGAAACCATGCTTGGGTAAATATACCATCAAGTACTCCGATTGTAAGGATGAGGTAAACATTATAGTTAAGTGCATCATTGCTTGCTAGATAGGAATGCACACAATAAAGTAAGGAAAATGGTCTACAAACATGGTGATGTGACACATGATGTACAAAGAAGGGATCGTTAAAAATGACTTATACATGTAGTTAGCACTGGAAAAAGCACATTTTAAACACACCATACAGAGATGATCAGCAAGATGCAGTGCAGTGTTATGCAACACAGACAAAGGTTCAGATTATAACAAGGTCTCCCTTGTCAGTCTCTCCAAGATGGTGAACGTGATGAAAACAGCTGGTTACTTATCTTCTTAAAAAGTAGATGAGGATTTGGCAGTTTCATTTTACTTCCGTAATATCACTCATTCTACTTCTAAATGAACAAAAAATGGAGGAAGGGAGGGTCTAAAGACCTTAGGAAAATTTGGGACCATGAGACTATTGAACAGTTACAGAAAGAATTAGAAAAGCAGGTAACACTAGAAGCCATCTGGGGTGAGTTCTGAGATATGAAGAAATCACTGAAAGGTAATCTATTAGCCCAGGAAAAAACATTAAAAGAGGTTGTGGATGGTTTGAATGAAAAATATCTATACTTCCTATTTTAAAGACCAAGGCACAGGAATTATAATAAAAATTTTTTATTAAACTTTCTTAAACACACTGGGTTAAGGACAGAGATCCACCATGTGATTTAACTTTTATTCAGGTTTTGTGCTTAGGCATTCTTGTAGACTTATATAATACAATATACAATGAATATAATGAATAACAAAGTTTGTTAACAAATATTGAATTACACTTGATATACATAAAAATATTCTTGTAAGGTTTTAACAGTTTTTAAACAGTTATTTAAATACATTTTTTCTATACTTTTCCCATTGTTTATTTTTCCATTTTTGATGCCCATATATTAGGTTCATAGGTTCATAGGTTCATACTCGGATATCTGCCCTAGGGCATTTATAAGCCTAGCCAGAGTGTGTTTGGCTTTCTCCACCCATTTTAAATTAATTTTGCTATGCCATTTTTTGAGGTTAGTATACTGTGCCTCTGTCCAACAGTGACACAGAAGTGATACCCGGGGTAAACCTACAATCTCCCATCCACTCATCTAGATTCCTCTTGAAGAGAGTCAGTGAGGGACTCTGCCTAACCTGGACTGGGATTTTTTCCCAGAGTGAAGGGAGCCTCTGGGTTATGAATCTGTCCCTCCAGCATGTCCTATTTATTTCAGTGTTCAGGTTCAAGTCTCTTGAGCGTGTAGCTCGATGGGATTTGGATTTTCTGAGGTGCAGCATGTCCATTAATTCCGGGTTGGACATGGCTTTATATGTCAGGCATAGATCGCCTCTGAGCAGGTGGTATGTCACTGAGTAGAGCTGGAGTTTCTTTAACCGGGCAGCATATGGCATCTGTTTGAGCCCTTTGATCCTCTTGGTGAGGTACTTTTGGGGTCTTTCCAGTTGCTGCAGGTGTCTGGTAAGGTACATCCCAAAAGGGGCATTGTACTCAATTATGGACCTGATGAGGGATGAGTAAAGAGGCACGATGACCTCCCCTGATTTAGATGTGAATCCCTTCATGATTAGGTGGGCTATATAAAATGTTTTTCTAACCACTTTGGCCATGTGGTTGTCAAATGAGAAAATGAGAGATTGCTATAAACTTGGGTCCCCAGGTCCCTAATTACTTCTTCTGTACTTAATGGATTACCACCTATGTGGTAATTTGTGGGCACTTTGTTTTTGCCAAAGGGGATGACTATACGCTTTTTGTTGTTTAGCTTGAGGCCATGGCTCTGGCGCCAGTTGTCTGTTTCTATGAGGCCCTTTTGGAGGAAGCTTGTGTCGGCTGGAGAGTCGATTATGGCACCCAGTTTGCAGTCATCTGCAAACTTGGTCAGCCACAGTCCTTCCGTGTTGGCCTGTACCTCCGAGAAATATATACCGAACAAGAGAGGTCCCAGGACTGAGCCTTGTGGGACGTCACTTGTAACTGGTTTGGAGTCTGACATGGCTCCAGCAATTCTAACCATGTGGGTTCTGCCCTTGAGCCAGTTTGCAACCCATCTAGTGACATAGGGGTTTATATTTAAGCTGGTGAGCTTATCTATAATGCCCGAGTGGGGTATTGTATTGAAGGCTTTTGCGAGGTCCAGGTAGGCTGTGTGGACCACCTTCCCCTCGTCAATGGCCTTGGTGACTGTTTCAAAGAAATCAACCAGGTTTAAGAGGCAGGATCTGCCCTTAACAAAGCTGAACTGGGTAGGATCCAGTGTCTGTAGGTCCCCAATATCTTTATTTATGAGGTCCATGATGATCCTTTCCATAGCTTTGCAGACTAAGCTAGTCAAGCTTATGGGGCGATAGTTTCCAGGATCCAGTGAGGCACCACCTTTGTGGAAAGGGACCACTGTTACTGTATGCCACTCTTTGGGTACATATCCTGTAGTAAGGCTGAGATTGAACAGTAGTTTTATGTTTGGGTTTAGCTCTTCTTGGAGTTCATGTAGGACGCAGCCCGGGACACGGACTGGTCCCATTGATGCTGTGTTTTTTGCTTTGGAGAGGGCGGCTCTTACCTGAGCATCTGAGATGTCAGGGGGGCTGCACTCTGCTGGGATAGATATTTGCCCTTTTGGTGGGGGGGGGGGGAGTTTGCACTGAACCTGTCAGCTAGGATGTTGGCGATGTCTGTGGGTTCGGTGTATTTTTTGTCATTTTGGACTAATTCTGAGCATATCTGGGAATTCCCACCCAGGTTCCTAACATAACTAAAGAAAGCCTTGTGATTATCCTTAGTGTCCTGTGCAATTTTTCTCTTGAAGTTGGCCTTAAACGATTTTATGAGTGCCCGTAGTTTTTTGCTAATACTGATCAGAGATGCCTTCCCTTTTTGGGATTTTGCTCTATCATGTAGTAGCTTCCTCCTTCTATTGTATAGTTTGTTTATGGCTGGGGTCCACCAGACAGGACGTCTGCCTTTGGAGGATTGGTTTTATTTGGGATTGCGTGGTCCATGCATTCCTGAAGGTGTTCATAGAATGCATTTATAAAGGATTCTGCGGTCTGGGCTGTATTTTCCACAGGCCCAGGGGCTTTGAAGGATTCCACCTCGGTTTTGAGGAGTGTGAAATTTGCTTTAGAGAAGTTTTTCACTGTGGTTTTCTGGGCAGGGGGTGGGGTCAGGATGTGAATATCCAGTGAGATTAGTTTATGGTCTGATCTTTCCAGTGAAGGATACACTTCTGGTCTGGAGCATAGAGTCCCCATGTTGGGGATGAGCAGGTCCAGTATGTGTTCCCCTCTTGTGGGAGTGGTAACAAGTTGTTCCATAGCATTTGAGTTTATAAATTCTAGGAACCTTTGGGCTAGGGTGTTGGAGTTAGAGTAATGCTCCCAGTCTATGTTTGGGTAGTTGAAGTCACCAAATATAATGGTGTTTGGAGAGACCTTCATATTTTCCAGTGTTCTCAGGAAGGCCGAGTGGGGTTCCTGGGTTTGGGAGGGTGGTCTGTAGCAGGCTATAAACTGGAAGGCAGTTTTATCCACTGTTAGTTGCACATGGATAGTCTCTGCTGCTTCGTGCTGTGCCACCAACCTGGAGGTGTGGGTATCTTTGACGAATATTGATACTCCCCCTCCTTTTGTTGTTCAGTCCAAGTTTTGGGGCCGAAATGCATGGTATGAGGTATAACCTAGTAGTGCTGGGGTGCTCTCGGGAGGACTTGAACCAGGTTTCTGTTACTGCACAGATATCGATGTTCTCCATGTTAAGGAGAGTTTTGAGTGCATGCATCTTGAGGTTTAGACTTCTGGCGTTGAGTAGCATTACTCTTAGTTTCTTATCCCTTGTGATACCTATGGAGGTGGGTTTGTCTTTTTTATGCCTTGCCTAAAAAAGGCACTATGGGGGTAGCAAGAGCCTTTGCCAATATCCGAAAGCCCAGGGGTGACAGGTGCAAGCCGTCCCTAGCGAAGCATCGTGGCTTGTCGAATATGTCATCCCAGGCTGACAGGCATTGGATCCCCTTTGAATGACACCAATACTTAAGCCAATTGTTGAAATTGATCATCTTGTCTTCATATTGTGGCATCATTCTTGGTGAGGGTAAGATGCTACTCAAGGTCAGGGTCATACCGGCCTGGGCTACATGCTCAGAGAGCTCCTCTATGTCTCTTTTCATGTAGTGCGGGGAGGTACGTCTCAGGTCATTCACACCAGCATGGACAATGACTGAGTCATATTTGTACTTGCCTTGGAGTGACCTGAGGACTTGTGTTATGTGGCGGATCCTAGCACCCGACAGGCAGCTCACCGTGACCTTCTCCTTGTTCAGCCTGGTGAGCGGGACATCAGTATGCCTGACGATAGAGTCAACTATTACAAGTGTATCAGGTGTGTTGTTTAGCCTTAAGGGCTGTGACTGTTCGGCACACTGGCTTTGTGAGCTATGTGTTGCACGTGTTTTGTTTTGGGGTAGTGGTTGCTTGGGTGTCTGCTTTGGAGGTCTCTGCTGCTTAGGCAGATTTTGATTTAGAGCCTCTGAGTATGTTTTTGTGTGTTTATGTGTTTGGTTTTCTGTCATGGTAGGTCTATGTGAGACTGGAATTGTAGTTAGTGTGGTTTCCTTCTCCTGACTGGTTATGCCAGTACTGAGTTGAGAGAGCTTAGCCTCCAGTTTGGCTATATGGTTGCATCTCTCACATGTGCTGGAATTTGTTGGGAGGAGGAGGGGGTTGTCTGTGTACATGAGGCAGTTGTAACATTGCCTCAAGATTCCCAGATTCACCAGCTGGACTGGAGAGGAGATTGACAACTGACCTTTGGACATGCTAGAATAGTATTGGGAATTCCTTTATAATTGAAAAAAAAGGCCATTGGGGAACAAGGTACTCAAGGAGAGTTTGTGAGGGTGTAGTGCTTTTAATTTTTTAGTGCTGACTTAGTGAGGAAGTGCCAGGTAACTTAAATGCAATGTGTTACAGGTAACTTAAATGCAAAAATGACAAACAGTAACTTTCTTTCAAGTGAAACAAGGAAATAAGTACAGTAAGCAATGCAGATATCACTAGGGATCCACAGAAGTGCTGAAAAGCTGTGTTTTAGGTGGAATTAGCGTTTCAGGGAAATAACAAGCAAACAAACAACAAGCATACAAACAAAGCTAGATTCAGCAGGCCTGGATCTAGTCTATGCTACAGCAAACAAGGTGTACCAATTTCAGTAAGAAACAGTTCAAATATGCAGGCACTATAAGCCTTTAACCAGAAATTCCCAGCTTAGAAGGGCAGAGTCCAGCCTATCCTCCCACAATAGTGCAGACCACGAACCTTCTTAATGTAAAATAACTGGCCTGAAGCCCAAGTGCTTAAACCTAGAACTAATACACTTTTAGAATAACAGACACTGAGCCCTTAATCAGCAGTTCCCAACTTAGAAGGATGTAAGCTACCTGTCCTGCCACCACAGTGCAGGCTACAAACCTTCCTAATGTAAAACAACTGGTCTGAAGCCCAAGTGCTTAATCCAAAAGACTTAGAATGATAGCTACACTTTAATCAAGTTACTACCAAGCAGTAATAAATACAATTGAATACTTTAAAGAATGCCTGGATTAATGCTCAAGTTTTCATTATATTCATTATATTATTTTGATTTATGTCTTTTGTCATATTTTAAAATAATTTTTAATATAGAGGTTTTATTGGTTACCTGTTCCTATTTATCAGTTAGGGTCTATTAAGTATTTTTAATTAATTATGTGGTCTATTTAAATTCTATAAACTATTTGTTAATTTGTTCTGAAGAAGTCCTTACACTTCAGGGGATGAACGCGCTTGACCTTTCAATAAACTGTAGATGTGATTGAGTCAATATTAAGTTGTTATTTGGGAAATACAGACCCTGGAATTCAATAAATTGTGTCCACTTCTCCTTAGCTTTACCAGCAGCGCGCCTTGCATATTCATGAAGACATGCTACTGCTAAGGCTAAACGGACACGAACCCTACTGAGTGCATTGAGTATGTTTAATTAGTACACGCACATCTAGCATATCCCCTGCACTAAAAAAGTGCTGTACAGCACTTTTTAAAAGCTTTTCAGTGTCCGCAATCACTGAAATCAAATAAAATAGTAAAATAGTGTCCGTGGACACTGAAATATATAGGGATCAAGAAATTAATGCAGGGGGTGTGTGACATATTCTGTTGCACACCCCTTGCAATGTCAAAGTGCTGTACAACACTTTGCTAGTGCTTTCAGTGTCTGCAGACACTGAAAGCAGAAAGTATGGATAGGAAGCAATGCAGGGGGTGTGTGACAGGTACTGTCACACACCCTCTGCATTGCAAAAGAGCCATATGGCCATACCCCTCAACTGTACTGTTTTTTACAGAATGCCCAAATGCCTGCCTCCTATACCTCTCAACCTCCTGGAGCAAGAAATCTGTACAAAGCCATAAATAATGGGGGGGGGTGGGCAAAGGACCAAAAATAGGGACATATTTTAAATATTGCTCTTACAAACTTAGAAAGTTGATAGAATAACAGGTCTTGATTAGCATGGACATCCTGAAGGGTCTTAAGTCTGAAAATCAAATGACTGTCATTGTTGACTTAAACCCTGAGTGATTTGCCAATAATTTGCTAGAAAACCACAGTCACATGAAAAATGGATCAAAAATATGATGAAATACGCTAGACATTCTGCAAAAATGTGTACGCTTAAGAAGTATGCTACCTCATGTTTTTGGTGTGTTCCTCCAAATATCTGCCCCTACCTGGAAAATAGCTGAGGACTGGAGTCATTAAATAATGACAAACATTTGAGTTTAAGACTCCACTTCCGTCGGAAAAGTCATGCTAATGCAAAACCTATTATTCTATTATTTTCCAAGTTTGTAAGAGCAATATTTAAAATCTGCCCATATGTGTCTGATTACAATTGCCTTGACTGTGACTGACAAGGAGTATTGCTACATGTACATAAAGTGGTTTTATAAATATCACTTTTATGATTTTTTTTCCATTCTGAGGTATGTTTAAGTGTAGCTGAGCAGGTTTGCGAGTTATGGCCCTCTCCTCTGCACTGCTTAAACAGCCCATAGGAGATAAATAAAAATATACAGCTAAAATCATAATACCAAGATAGCATAGTGGTTAGAGTCCTGGCATTGCACATAGGCATTTATGGTTTAAGTACCAAGGCAGGTAGTTTATTTTTACACAGGAAAGCAGTGTTAAAATTATTATTTTTATTTTAAATTATGTAGTAATTGATATTTGTCAACCAATTTAGTGTAGCTGGCCTAAAATGGAAGGGTGAGTGTGTATAACATGTGAAATCACCAATGCATACACAAGTGTCCCATACAGTATAGTCATACCCCATGGTAATGGAATGAAAGCACATAGAGGGATGTCAAGTAAAGAAAATCATATACACTTACTAATATGTCAGTAAAGATTAAGTCATTATTCTGATATTTTTTTTAAATGAAAAGTGAGCAATGGTTAGCAGTGCTCAGTGATGCTTAGCCAATTTAAGCATTGCTTAGATGTAAATGCTAAGCAGCAGTCAGCTCAGCTAAGCAGATTTGTGCACTGTTAAGCAGTGCTTAGCAATTACCGCTTTAAGCACTGCTCAAATTGGCTTAGCGGATTTACTTACCACTTAGCTGTGTTCAGCATTTTCAAAATGGTCCAATAACAGCAAAGGACAGGAATATAGCTTTATGTAAATGACACAGGAAGAAATACAGCCAGAATATGTTGTAGCTTGCTCTGAGTACTAAATATGCCAGGCATTGGTGAGGGTTCACGCTTTTAGGTGGAGCACTGGAGTATTTTGGAGTCCAGAGTCATGGCTGGGCTCCTTGTAGCAAACCATGATTGCAGACTGCTGCAGGGCCAGTACCAGAGCTCACAGTATTAAGGGGAGGTTTGGGACCATCTGACATGCAATGTCACCAGTGCCACTGGTATCCCCCAAACTGGTGAGCTGGTATGGTATCACTATGCCAACCTAAAAAGGGGGTGCTCTTGGTCCAATGGATCCAAGATGCTCAGGGCAACCATGCTCTAGCAGTTTGTAAGAAACTCATACTCTCACCTTAAAAAATGGGCATCTGTCCCACAAAAAAATTGCCCCATATATACAACTACATTTCCCCCCATGTACCAAATTCCTGCCTGAGTATGTGATAGACAGGTATGCATAATGTTTGTTTTCTCCCCCTACAGCTGCAATGGAGAGGGCTAGCAATGCTGAGGCCCATGTGGACAGACTGACAAGACTGCGCCAACAGGCTGGTGAGTACAGATAAACCTTGTAGTATATAGTGAAATAAATAAGAAGAAGTACATTGTTTAGTGTGTTCTGTGTCTAACGATTAAAGAAAAGTTTGCTAGACTAATAGTGACCTACAACATATGCAGTAGTAGAGCACTGTGTCATATAAGTACAAGAAAAACCTAAACCACCAAATTGTGTTTATTCTGGTATGTTGTTGTAGAAATAGAATGTGTACAGGTTCTGCAGAGAAAATATGGCTTTGACAGCATGAATTAACAGAGAATGTTCCGAGAACCAGCTATTATGCAAGACAGTCAATTGTGGAGCTGTAAATCAAGATATACATGAACTATGACATATGTTATCCACTATCTGAACCCTGAATACTAATGTCAAATGTATTATAGTGTTTCCCCTGCTACAGTGCCTTGTGTTAACCTTTGCTTTCCAAATCATATTATTTCAAAGGATTACTACACAGTACACTATCTGTTATGCATGAATCTCAGGATTATAAGGTCAGCCTGCCTAACCCACAGAGTATTAGGCAGAAAACAGTCAAATGAGAAAGAGCAGTTCCCCAGTAGCCCAGTGTGATGAGAAACAGCCTTGTAGTTCATTTTAGCACACCCAGACATGGTTCGAATCCAAGGAGTGGTACTGAGATGTGTGCATATAATCTTGAATATTTGTAGAAACAGTCAGATAGTGGTAACAGATATTTTCTCCACAGGTCTTACAGGTACAGAAATGCTTGTAGTAGCTGATTGAACGGTATTACAATACACCATGTACAACTGTCCCCCTGTCCAACCACATGCCAGCAAATAACAGCAGGATAGGTGCATACACCATTCCCTCTTTCTGATACATGACTCTCAAGTGTCATACTGTCATGGCTAGTAGTCACTGCTTCCAATCTCCTTTGAAACAGACAGGAAACCAGGTGAACTATGCTAGTAGCAGACTCACACAACATCATTGTAGGGTACCCCTTCTTTGTCAAGTATGTAACCCTGACATGTACAAGCCCCCTCCATTAAAGTAGCCACAGTTCACCTAGTCTGCCCCATACCATTACAGATTGACAGTCTAACAGGTATGTATGTGCCACAAAAGCTATGGGCCATAGGTAGATGTAAAGTGAGGGCAGACCTGTAGAATATTGAGCAGTAATGTTGTGAAAAATAGAAGCCTATACAGTTGTTAATGGACTTTTTTCTATCCCACCACCAGTCATCTGCATCAGTAATTATTATTCATATACTACAGTTATGTTGTTCACAAAACCTATTTTTGGGACATGTGTTCTATTATTGTTCATATATTTCATTGGTTACATATTAACATACCTTGTTCATATACTATTTTTGGTGGCCTGTTGCCATCAATGTAACTTGCATTCTGTTAAAATGCTTACTGTTGTTTCATTTATGCATGTATTCTGTTTGCTATGCAACTGTTTCAAATCTGTTGGTTTGGGTTAATTGGGACATCCATGCATGTTATTATAACTAACTTTGAAATGTGTTGTTTATGACTAACCAATATATATGGGAAAACCACAACACCATAGCATGTTTGGAAAGGCAGATCCTGGCAGATCCACCTGTCCCACCCCATCTGGCCATGGCACGGGGCCCCAGAACTTCTGGGACCCAACCTGGAACATCCTCTTCTGCTGGTCCTGCACCTGGGCACAGGCATGGATAGGAGCCCGTCACTCGCAATATGTTCCAGGGTATGGTGCGCAGCATCATCCACACTGAGTTGGATGGGTGGCTGTGCCAGATGGAGGGCTGCCTGGTGTACCTGGAGGGGAAGGCTGTCCCTGTTGTCCAGTCCCCAGCACAGCCACCTTTTGGGCCATGAAGGTGCAGTGGTGACTGCCCAAGGGTGGGGACCTCAGTCCCACTATATCCATTTGGGGGCTCATGGGCCTCTGACTCCCAACTCTCCATCCAAGGTGTTTAACCCCCTCATGTGTCATATACCACCCCTGTCTGCTGTGTTGTGTGTCTTGTCTGTCTGCAAATGCTACCTATCCTACCCAACCTACCTCCCCAAACATACCTACAGCCCTTCTCCAACATCCCACTCTCACCTTAAAAAATGGGCATCTGTCCCACAAAAAAATTGCCCCATATATACCACTACATTTCCCCCCATGTACAGTGAAATTAATCAATCTAGCCACAAATTATTCTACAAATGTCTGTTGCCAAGACTCCTCTCTGTGGGGTGTAAGGCTGTAAATTCCAAATTCTACAAATTATTCATAGCTGTTGTTGCAGAAGAAATGTAGAGCTATGGTCCTTTCCTACACCCTTCCTGCACATCCCTAGCTGGTTTTCCTAATGTTTTAACCCCTGCTTGCCCCCATTTCACAACTTTCCTATCACCCTTTTTTCTTTTCTTTAAAATTAGCGTGGATGTAAGCGGGGGTTAGTGTCACTAAGCGAAGTTAAGAGGACTTCACCATCTGTTAGCATTGCTTAGCTTCATGCAAAACCATGAAAACCCATTTACAACTCCTTAAAAGTGTTTTAATCACTCTGTCTCCATCAGCCCTTGTTCTGCCCAGCAACAAAATAATCAGCCTGCCAAGTCTCAAACCCAGGATGCTGTGCACTACAATCACAACAATATGCCACTACACCATCTGAGCTGAGAGGATTTGTAATGCTTTTACAAACATATCATGCATTATGGTCATTTAACATTAATGAAAACAAGTCAATACCAAGTCCTGAAACCAGGACCTTGAGTACTACAATCACAACAATGTACCTCTATACCATCTGAGCTTTAGGAATTCACAATCCCTTTATAATCATATCATGCACTACAGTCATTTAACATAAGGGTAAAATACATATCCATAGTACTCTTATAGACATATGTATGTATATATATATATATATATATATATATATATATATATATATATATATATATATATATATACATATATCTACAGATATATACTCAACCTCTTACTGCAAGACATATGCCAAAAGCCTGACAAAGTGGGCACAAAAATAGCAAGCAATAGTGACATATTTGAAATATGGCTGTTATTAGCGTAGAAGTCTGCTAGAGTAGCATGGTTGGTTTTAACATATATTTTCTGATAGATTTCAGGTCTGAAACACAAATGATTGCCATCATGTACTGATGTCATTGCTCACATCATCCCAGTGATTAGTCATAAACCCACTACTGTTATGGAGAACAGACCAAACATATGAGCCACCCATCTGGACAGTGTATAAACATCTGCACAGTGCAGAAGGGGAAATCACTGAGAGCTGCCAACAATTTCACCCAGCACTTTCCAAACTACAGTCAGACCCTACCGCAAAGCAGCTCTGGGGAATTACTCATGCATTTGCAAATATATCATGCACTACAGGGATGTAACTGTAGGGGAAAGCAGACAACGGTGAGAAATTGTCCACCCACAACCATTTGCACCACAGTCACAGCAATATACCAGTATCACAGCTGATCTCTAGAGTATATGTCTGAACAAATATTCTGATTTCCAGTCACATACTACACCGACACATACTGCCCCAAATCACAGTCTACTGGGATACCTGAGGTGTTACAGGACATTTCTCAGTCTGCCCCTATGGACATATACAGCTGATAGACCACCAGATACTGTAGCAGCATGCACTGTCAGATAGAAAAGTATCTATGACACCCACATCTGCCACTCTCCCTTCTCAGCCCGACAAACATAGGTTCATAGGTATGTACTAGGCTATCTGCCCAAAGACATTTATAAGCCTAGCCGGAATGTGTTGGTTTTCACCACCTCTTAGATTAGTTCTCTGTGCTTCTGTTCAGCAGAGCCACTGAAGTGATTCCTGGAGTAAACTTTCTGTTTCCCATCCACTCGTCAAGGTTTCTCTTGAAGAGTTTTAGTGAGGAGCTCTACCTAATGTAGATTGGAATCTTGTTCCAGAGCATGGGATGTCTATGGGTAAGGAATCTATCCCTCCAGCACATCCTATTTATTGTTGTGGTGAGTTTAGATCCCTAGAGCATGTGGCTTGAGAGGATATGGTTTTCTTTAGGTGGAGCATGTCCATCAATTCTGGATTGGACCTGGCCTTGTATGTCAGGCAGAAATCACCTCTGAGTAGGCAGTATGCAACCGAGTACAGCTGGTGTTTCTTCAGTCTAGCTGCATAGGGCATCTGTTTGAGGCCAGTGATCCTCTTGGTGAGGTACTTCTTTGGTCTTTCCAGCTGTTGCAAATGTCTTGTAAGGTACATCCCAAATGGGGCATTGTACTCTATGATGGGTCTGATGAGTGATACGTAGAGGGGCACAATGACCTCTTTTGATCTGGATGCAAACCCTTTTGTGATTAGGAGGGCCACATAGAAGGATTTTCTAACCACTTTGGCAATGTGAATATCAAATGAGAGATTACTATCTACTTGGGTCCCCAGATCCCTTATTAAGTCTTCCGCAATTAGGGGGCTACCACCTATGTGGTAGTTTGTGGGTACTTTGTTTTTCCCACAGGGGATGATTATGCACTTTTTGGCATTTAGCTTGAGGCCATGGTTTTGACACCAGGTATCTGTCTCAGAGAGACCCTTTTGGAGGATGTCTGTGTCAGCTGGAGAGTCAGTTATAGCCCGTAGTTTGCAGTCATCTGTGAACTTGGTCAGTCATAGTCCTCCTGTGCTTGCCTGTACCTCTGAGAAGTATATGCCGAACAGGAGGGATCCTAGGACTGAGCCCCGGGAAATGCCACTTGTAACCGGTTTAGAGTCAGACCTAGCTCCCGCAACTCTTACCATGTGTGTTCTGTCCATGAGCCAGTTGGCAACTCATCTTGTGACATAGGGATTTATGTTCAGGCTGATGAGCTTGACTATAATAAAATAATAAAATTACTGTGTTGCAGCCAAAACTCTCCGCAACCTTCCAAAGGTATCAAACATTTTATTGAGACATAAAAATACAGCTTAAAAACATTTATAAACATCTAAAACCATGTTTACTGCCATAAAAATAAACTTTTTTAAGCTGTATTTTTTAAAAAAAACGTGGTTGTGCCTTTAAATGCATTTGTGTGGCTGCGATATCATCAACACATTGGGCTATAAATATTGGACTTAATTGTAGGCATGTATTCTGATGAAGCCCTCACTCTGAGGGGATGAAAGTGCTTAATTAATACTTTTTAAACATTTTTATGTCTCATTAAAACATTTGATACCTTTGAAAGGTTGTGGAGAGTTTTGGCTGCAACACAGTGATTTTGTTATTTTATTTTGTTTTGGTTGTCACTGGGGTCATTGTTTAAACAGGTTTGGAACTTGTCTATCATACCAGAATGGGGAATAGTGTCGAAGGCCTTTGCGAGGTCTAGGTAAGCTGTGTGGACCACCTTTTCCTTGTATATAGCCTTGGTACCTGCATCAAAGAAGTCCACCAGGTTTAGGAGGCATGATCTGCCCTTAACAAAGCTGAACTGGGTAGGGTCAAGTGTTTGGATGTTCCCAATGTCTCTGCTAATGAGATCCATGATGATGTTCTCCATAGCCTTGCAGACCAAGCTAGTCAGGTTTATAGGGCGATAGTTCCCGGGGTCTGTTGTGGCTCCACCTTTGTGGAGTGGAATAACCGCTGCTGTGTGCCACTCTATGGGCACATAGCCTGTGGAGAGGCTGAGTTTGAACAGTGTGTTTAGGTGAGGGGTCAATTCATCATTGAGCTTGTGTAGGACACCACCTGGGACACCATCCAGTCCCATTGATGCTTTGTTTTTGGCTTTGGAGAGGGCTGTTTTAACCCGAGTGTCTGTGATTTCAGAGGCATTACAGTCTTCTGGTATGGTTATGGGTCCTTTTGGGGGTGAGAGGGGGTGAACTTTGCACTGAACCTGTCTGCCAGGATGTTGGCAATATCAGAAGGTTCAGTGTATTTTGTGCCATTCTGCACAAACTCTGAGCAGATCTGAGAATTGCCACTTAGATTCTTGACATAGCTAAACAATGCCTTGTGGTTATCTTTGGAGTCCTTGGCAATTTTTCTTTCGAAGCTAGCCTTAGATGATTTTATGAGGGATCGTAGTTAATTGCTGATACTGATCAGGGATGTCTTCCCCTCTTGGAATTTTACTCTTTTCTGTACTAGTTTCCTCCTTCTATTGTATAGCTTGTTTATGGCAAAGGTCCACCAGGCTGGTTTCCTTTTCTTGGAGGAGTGAGTCTTGGTTTTGCTTGGGATAGCATGATCCATGCATTCTTGTAGGTGTCCGTAGAGTACATTAGTAACGGATTTTGTAGCTTGGGCAGCGTTATCCTTTAGCATTGGGGATCTGAAACTTTCCACCTCAGTCTTAAGTAATGTGAAGTTTGCTTTTGAAAAGTTTTTCACAGTGGTTTCTTTGACCGGGTGTGGGGGCGGAATGTGGATATCCAGCGTGATTAGTTTATGGTCAGATCTAACCAGCGAGGGGTTAACCTCAGGTACGGAACACCAGTCGCCCATGTTCATGATGACCAGGTCCAATATGTTGTCACCTCTGGTGGGGGTGTTGAGCAGTTGATCCAGGGCATTTGAGTTTATAAATTCTAGGAAATGTTGGGTAAGGGAGTTAGTACTTGAGTAGTTCTCCCAGTTAATGCTTGGGTAATTGAAATCACCCAATATCTGAGTGTTTAGTAGGACCTTTATATTTTCAGTGTTTCCAGAAATGTGGAATGGGGGTCTTGGGACATGGTGGGTGATCTGTAGCAAGCTACAATTTGAATTGCAGTTCTGCCCATTGTTAGTTGCATGTGGATGATCTCTGAAGCATCGTGCTGTGCCACTAACCTGGAGGTGTGGGTATCCTTGATGAATATGGATACACCCTCACCTTTTGTATTTCGGTCCGGGTTTTGTGGCCAAAATGTATGGTATGAGTTCTCTGGATCCTTAAACCAGGTTTTTGTTACTGCACATATATCAATTTTCTCCATACTGAGGAGTGCCTGCATTTTAAGCTTTAGACTTTTGGCATTGTGTAGCATTACCCTCGTTTTTTTGTTACTTGCGCCATTTACCGCAGTGGGTTTGTCTTTGGAGCCTTGCCTAAAAAAGGCACTATGGAGTGGCAAGAGCCTTGACCAGTATTCGAAAGCCTAAGGGTGACAGGTGCAAGCAATCTCTAGCGAAGCAGCGTGGCTTGTCGAGCATGTCATCCCAGACTGACAGACACTGGATCCCCTTTGAATGACACCATAAGCTTAGCCATTTGTTGAAATTGATAATTTTTTCTTTATACCGTGGTAACATTATCAGTGAGGGCAGGATGCTACTCAGGGTCAGGGTCATACCAGCCTGGGCTATGTGATCAGAGAGCTCTTCCATGCCTCTTTTCATGTAGTCCAAGGAGGTATGGCTCAGGTCATTTACACCAACACGGACAATGACAGAGTTATATTTGTACTTGTTCTGGAGTGACCTGACTGCTTGTTCAGCCTAAGTGGGACGTCAGTGTGCCTGACTATAGAGTCACCTATTACTAGTGTGTGGGGTATATTATTTTTCCTTAAGGGCTGTGATTGCGTGGCATACTGGTTTTGTGAAGTATGTGTTTCATGGTTTGTGTTGGGAGTGGAGGTAGCTTGGATGTCTGCTTTGGAGGCCTCTATTGCTTTTGCAGATTTTTATTTAGAGCCTCTGAGTATGTTTTTGAGTATTTATGTGTGTTTTTTGCCGGTGCTGGTTTCATAGGTCTATGTGAGACTGGTGGTGTGATTCAAGTAATTCCCTTCTCCTCTTGACTGTCTGGTTCAGTCTTGGGTTGAGGGAGCTTAGCCTCCAGTTTGGCTGGATAATTGCATCTCTTGCATGCATTAGTGTTGGTGGTAGGAGGAGAGGGTTGTCTTTGTACATGAGGCAGTTGTACCATTGCCTCAAAATGCCCAGATTCACCAGTTGGACTGGAGAGTGCACTTGAAACTTCCCTTTGGACATGCCTGGATAGGTACAGTGAGCTGTTTTACTGATTGGCTGGTAACATCGAATATAGAGCCTTGTCCTTTTCTACAGTATAGGGGGGTCTAGTGCTAAAGTTTATTAGTGCTTTATATGAGTTTTGAGCAAGTGTCAGGCTGAGAAGTGAATGGTTTGAGTGCTTAAGTTGAAAGTTTATCTAGTTCCAAGGGAAGAATTGAAGAGTAGAGTTTGTGGAGCTGGGAATAGTTATACCCTAGCTTACCAGCACTGCCCGGTGCGCAAAATCATGCTAATGTGGGTTTTATAGCAGGGAAATGAAACAGATAGAAATTAGTTCAAAATGGCCAATAAACTACTAATGTCTGGGCTGAAACCACTCCTCCAGGGGCAAATAGACTGCTCAAAGCTCCCCTCTCTCACAGGTGAACAGAGAAATTTCCTTCTATCCCAGTAAGGTATGGGCAACCACAGAAACTTGTAACACAGCCCTAAATTCAGCACTAACCTGAAAACTGGACTATACTAGCTTAGAAAGGCAAGACAACAAGTATTTTTTTTCAGAAAATAAAGCAGATACAATCAAAAAACACTTTAAATGCACAGAAATTGCTATCACACTTGGGTGTGTAGCCTACAACAGTTAAAAAGGTAATTTAAACACAAAAATGACTTTGTTAAAGTGCAGGCTGTAAAATAATTACAATATGTAGCTGAAACAAGCTTTTTAAATCACAGAAACTCTAAAAAATTAAAACATTTACAAACTACACTGCTATACAATCTTGACAGTTGGGTAACAATGGCCAGACATACATAACTCTCAACTGTACAGATTTTCACAGAATGTCAAGGGTGTGGGACCATATTTATGGCCACTGCCACATACCACTTCCAGCAGTCTAAGTCACTGGGATGGTATCAGGAGTGACATCACTACATCATGATATACCATACCTCTGAACCTCTTACTGCAAGAAATCTGGACAAAGCCTGACATACTTGGGGGCCAAAAAGAAGGACATATCTTACACAATGGTGTTACAAACTGAAACAGTTGCAGGTGTTACAGGGTTTGTTGTTACATAACATCCCTGAAGGATATGATGTCTGAAAAAACCAAATGGATGTCAACATTTACTGACTTCACTCCTCACATTATCTTACTGATGTCTCAAACAGAAATTGTCTGGGGAACAGACCAAACATAACAGGCATATCTGTGGGCATTATGCAGACATCTGGACAGTTGAAATTTATGTCAGAAACATACCATTGTCACATGTCAAGTCACACAGAAAATGCATGTCCAGACAAACCTTGTTAATCTATCAGTCTTATATGTGTATAACAGCAATACTTATAACCTATACCCAATTCTGGAATTTTGTCCCCCGTTTTGTTGTGCTGTCTCCACATTTCTTGTTCTGAGAGGTATTTCTACTGACCTTCTGTGAAGCTGTAGCCCTCACACCTCCATAGTGTTCACCTCACAGACAAGGAAAAGGGGCAAGGACCACATGAAGGACTTAATTATAGCACTGTGTTGCTATGGCATTGGCTAGTGAAAAGACAACACAGCTGCTCTGGATGCAAGTAGCAAGTGGGAGACACCTATTGGTGCATAGGCCATCACCTGCTCATGAGGATTACCTGCAAAAGGCAAGCTGCTACCTATGCAAAAAAGGTCTGAACCTGTCTACACAAAGACAGACTGCATCTACACAAACCTAAACATTTGCATTATTCTGAGGAAACTCTTCAGCACTATAACAGGTATGTCAATTAAGCATGTAATGGAATGCAGAAGGGGGGATGCAATAATGTGACATAGGAAGTTAAACACTAGGTCGCAACACTTGTTGGACTCACATGTTGCTGTCCAGCACTTATGGCCATTCCTGCTGGCCCTATCTGCAGTGATATAGAACACAGCTCTAGCCCCTGAGTCATCCCAGCAAAGCTCAACTCATGCATGACTACTACTGGAGTGGCTGTTTTCCACTACTGACTGTGACACTGCTAGGCCAGCTACCTGGGATGTTGTAAATATTCATATGTCACCTGTGAATGAGACTTCTATAGGGTATGTCCATAGTAAACAACTGGTGCAGAAGTGTGTGTTGAACTGTATGTTATATACTGACCTCATACCTTTCAACTGTCCAGAGTGTTGCAGACTGATCACATGTTTGCCTCATATTTGTACTCAATGCCTCATACACTTTTGTATTTTCTGGCCAGTAAAGACTGAAGCTATAACATAATAGCATACATTTGAATGTCAAGACGTAATATCCTGAGGAGTATTCCTGTGAATACAACCGTCTTTGCTAGCAACTAAGTGTTTTACAGCTAGATTTATAAAGTATCACTTTCTTCTGGCCTTTGCCCACCATTGATGTGTGCCTTTGTGCATATCTCTTGCTGTAACAGGAGCTAGGAATGTTAGCATGAAACTCATGTGATTGCAAGCGTATCTTGTACTGGAGGATGCTGACATCTGTGCAGTCACTGACACCTGGTTTGCAGCTGTGGAGAGCACACTAACCTTGCTAAGTTACTCATCCCACCATACATTTAGACCCCAAATGGAGGGTTGCAAAGCCACAGGAGGTGGAGTGTTGAACATTATCATATACATACACACCTTCAGGTTGGCCAAACAGTATGACTCATGGGAGACATCCCAAGTGCAGTTAACTATTGACTAAACATCTACTCAGATCATAGCTAGCTACAGACCTCCATCCATGACTCTGGACACCCACTACACCTATCTGGACTTGTTTGAATCTGTCAGGGTTCAACCATTTACCCTGCTCCTGGGTGACTTTAACTACCCAACCATAGTGTGCATGACCTATTCTACTTGAACATGAATGCACAGAGGTTCCTCGGCTTTGTCAATGGCAATGCATTGGATCAGCTGGTCAACACTCCTATGACAGGTGGAAATATCCTACCTGATCCTAACCAACATAAGTAGCCACTGTAGCACTCCTACAGTGTCATCCTCTTTGGTAAAATCTGACCACACAGCCATCACTGTTGAAGTCACCATCTCCCCTGCCCCCCCCCTCCCCATCAGTGTCAGACAAAATAAACTTTCCAAAAATGACTATAAATCTCCTCAGAGCAGGTAGAAATAGCTTTACAGCCACTGTCCAGTCATTTGAAACAAGCAGTAGTGTCCAAGCCCACACCACAATACTATGTGAGCACCTGCATAGCTGTCTGGACTCAGCAATACCTGACAGGACAACATCATCTCCCTCAAGGTAGGGTAAACCTCTTTGGGAGACAGCAGCAATACACAAATATCATAATAGGTGGAAATAATTGCTGGACAGGGCCAAGAAGGAGCAAGTGCCTAACTGGACGCAATGTCACCTTGGTCTGAACAAGCAAATAAGGTCACAGGTGAATTACCTTAAGACTATCTTTGAGTTCAAATCTGACAACTCCACCAAGGCTAATCAGTAGGGCTTCCACACACATGTCTACAATCCCTGAGGCCACATCTGCTCTGTAGTGGTGGTCAATAACACCCCATACACATATGGCATAGATATAGCCAACCTGCTGCAGACATGTTAAGTGTAAACATCACCCCTGCCCCCCCCCCATCGGCACACATGGACATGCACAGCACCTGCCCCCCTCCCCTCATCATCAGGAAGCAGTTCTGTAATGCCCTCTTAAAGGCAATACACAGAAGTCTCCATATGCCTGATACCATCTCTGGCTACATCCTACATAAACTCAGGCATGAGCTCTCAACTTCATTACACATTGTAGTCAACCAAAGCCTGAGCACCACTGTCATCCCAATTGCAAAGAGGACAGCCACTGTCATCTCTACAGACAAAGGCGCAGCAATCCACTGACCCAGACAATCATATGCACATCAGCCAAACTAGCCTGATCTGCAAGGCCATGGAAGGCAATATCAAGGACCTTATAAACAGGGACATTGGCAACCTCAAAATGGTTGAGCCCACACAGTGTGTTATTGTGAAAGGGAGATTAGGCCTGTTAAACCTGGTTAACTTCTCTGAAGCAGTCAACGAACACAAGGACAAGGGGAAGATGGTGCACAGTGCCTACCATCACCTAGCCCAAATCTCATACAATAATCAACAGGTGGCCATGATAGATAAGCCTACACAGCTAGCCATCAACCTGTATGTTACCAGATGGGTAGCTAACTGGCTCAATGACAGTACCCATTCAGTCAAAGTAGTGGAAGCCACCTCTTTTAGTAGACCCTTACAGAGTGTTGTATCCCAAGGATTGGTCTGGGGTCCTCTACTGTTTGAGATACATGTGTCTGAGGTACAATACAAAACCAGTGGTCTGTGGCTGACCAGGTTTACAGATGGTTGCAAGCTGGCCATGTCTTACATTCCCCTACTGATGAGAGCATCTTCCAAGAGGCCCATACCCAAATTAATGACTGGTGCAAGAAGCATTGTCTCAAACTGAATGCCAGGAGATGCATGATTTTCCTGTTGTGTTATATGTCATCCACACCAATTATGACAGTAATAACAATGTACTGAGCATGCAGTCAGGTGTGAGGTGAGTTGTGCAGCGAGGTTGGTAGCAACCTGACAGTTTTCCACCATGCGGGCATCATTGTATGGAAGGCTGTCTACATGGTCCACCTTACAAATATGGGTATGTCATCCAAGAACCAGGAGGCCACAACATCCCTGTACTTCACCCTTATCAGATGCATTACCGAGTACAATGGCTCCTTTGGCATGCACCTTGCCAAGTAAGTGCAGCAGTTGCAGAGACCACAGAGGTTCCTGACCAGACAAATCTAGGGTCTGCAACACCTATCCTATAAAGATAGGCTGAAAGCCATGTCCCTGTACCCAGTCTCATACAGACTGAACATAGGTGACCTGTGTCTGGCATACAAGCCCTTTTCCAAACCAGCCTTGATGATGTTTCAGGATATCTGTAAGACAAACCTCAATTATGCAACATACACGCAAGGCCTTCACCTGGTCTGTGACATGTGTAGTACTTGTTGGCAGGATAATGTAGTGTCCCACACAGTACACGGTCTGTAAATACACTCCATCCCCATGTGTAGCAGAGTATGTGTGTAGCCTTCTTGAAGAAGCTGGACAACTGCATGGTAAATGGATAAGACACCCCTGGGATCCTGCGTGTGTCCTAGTTGTACAGGAGAAACAGATGCTGCCTTTCAAGGAACATGGGGGAATGTATGGGCCAAGCTTATGAGGGCATTAAGGCCAATAGCCTTGTATCATCTTATGAGGCCATGCACCTAATACTGTACATGTTTCTTTGTATGCATTGCAGACTGTCCTGCAATGTTGTCTGACATGAATCCCTGTGAGTCTGAACTGTGTAGGTACTGCAGTGATAGTGTATACTCTTGTGCCCTCATCAGTTATCATCACATATCGTTACACCTTGTCATTGTGTGTGGTCTTTCTAGCAGCAAGTCAGCTCTTACAGTACATGCATATGCACTTGGTGACACTGTATTGCTCACTCCAATAGCCTTGGTCTTGGTCCCAATTACCATTCTGCTAATAGGCCCATCACATGGTAGGATTTGTCACCCTTTGTTGTGCGCCTTAAAGTAGCTGTGAAAGAGATGGACTGTGGCAGGCAGAACTACCATAAGGTCTGCCCTAAAGGGCCCATAGATGTCAAAGCTATGCCAGACTGTGTGTGTGTGTGTGTGTGTGTGTGTGTGTGTGTGTGTGTGTGTGTGTGTGTGTGTGTGTGTGAGCAAACATAATACTGCTGGGTATTAATTTGCATATGTTGTCTTCCCCTCACAGGTGAACATGGGGGTTGGTGCCTCTACCCCTCACAACCTGATGTCAGTGTCTTAGCAGACTCCCATGATGATGGTCATAGTGAAGCGCAGGTGGGATTGCTGGTGCCTGAATCTGTGCCATTGTTTGGTATCCCACTTTCATCCACCATGTCCCTGCACACAGTCAGTATGCCCATATATACCCAGTCCCAAGCACAAATGGATAATGGACAGGTGGGGGGTAATGGCATGGAACAGGCTAGTGTGTTGACCATGGTGAGTGTGAGTGTAGACACCAGTCATAGCCAGAGAGCAGGCAAGGTCACACACAGGCAGAATGACAGGGTTGCTCGACTGAGGACTGCTGCCCATCAAGCCCCTGTTGCAAGTGCCACAGCGGGCATCACCAGATGCAGGCTATGGTCCATCATGGAGGCACAAGTGTGTACTGACCACAACACCAAACAGATGCTTAGGGTCATGAATGCAGCACTTCCTGCCATGCATGACAATCTCCGCAGCATTTGTGATGCCATACATCATCTTGCCGATGTTGTGGATAGACATTGGGGTGAGACATTGTCACCGTTCGACTGTGCAATGTCTGTGCTTGACCATGTGGTGGGAGTAGGGCATCAGCCAGGTGGATGTAGGTCAGCAACACGATCAGCAGAGAGCCTACGTGGCTGTGCACATTCACAGTCCCATAGTGGCAGTACCAGCAGCAATACCAAAAGGAGGGTGCAGTCCACACCACACTGGAGCAGGCCATAGGCACATTGCTCTGGCCAGTCCTATTAGGGATGCAGTTCCAGCACATAGCAGTCACTATCTGGAAGTAGTACTGCATTTGTCCTTGGGCCTGGTGGTGCCAGTGATACACCTGGCAAAGTCAGCTTTCATGTCCCTGTTGGGAGACAGTGAACCATACATCCTGCCATGTACGGTCCATAGCTATCCAACATAGCCCTGTCTCAGGCATCCACATGGGTTGATGGTGTGCAAACACTCACACATCCCTATCACAGGCCAGTCACCACCAGACATGCACAGCTCCTCTGCATGGCCCAGTTGAACACCACCCCTCCACACACACACACACACACACACACACACACACACACACACACACACACACACACACACAATGTCAGCTATATTGCCCAGCCTAGGCCTCTGGCAATCCAAAACCACACCCTGTGCATGTGATGATACTTGTGCCACAACCCTGTTATCCATACCATCAATGCTTATATGGGTCTGATGGACAGGGTGACTATAATACAGTGTAGCAATGTCATAGTGTGTAAGGTGCTGTCTGCTGGCAATAGTTATGGGTACACATTGAGGTGTATGTACCTTGTTAGCCATGATGCACTATTGCTGTTAGTACTGCTGACAGACTGCCATGTCACATACTGTATTCTGGGTGTGTTCCATGTGTCTGTGTGTCTGCAGGCTGTGGGCCTGCTAACAGTAGCAATGATGAGTAAGATGGAGAGGAAACACAGTGACCTTTACATAGCCATAGTCTTTACAGCTGTATATGTACATGTTTACCAGGTGTTTTTACATGCAACAGTGTCTGAGAGGCAATTGTGGAAGACAGTGTGACCTTGTATACATACCCTTGACACAGCCACCTAGCCTTCATACATGTCACCTGGGTGTACTGTAGGACTGCAGGGTCACACATACAGAGGAGGTTACTGGAGTACTGTCACTAGGTCCCTCACAAGCTTTGCCATTACTTTAACTGCAACAGATTCTGCTATCAACATCTGTTGCCCCTGACATTTCTGTCCCATCCACTCAACTGTCTTGCATTTGATGAGGGTATGCCAGGTATTGTGTATGAAAGGTTTGGGGTATGTATTCCAGACACAGGCCAGCCTGTGTTAGTCTAACCTGACAATCACCAGCATGTGTGTGTCTACTATCTCATATGCATGTCTGGTCTCTCGTGCTGCTAGTGCACACAGACTCATAGTCCCATACATGGGGCAGCTGGCAATGGGCTGACCACAGTCCCTATCTGCACAGTCTTATGAATGATAGCGCTAGATACATAATACAAATAGCACAGCGGTACTGTAGTGTGGCAGTATCTGCCACTACTATTAAAGTGGATGACAATTGCAGGGGCTGTTAGGATTACCAATGGTGGGTTGAGAGTCCCTTAACATGTTAGAGCCATCTGACACACACACGCACATACACACACACACACACACACACACACACACACACACACACACATACACACACCGCTGCATGGGGACATGCATTGAAAGACACATGCACACGGAGGCGACACTTCTCAGACTAGATGACCTACCCATCTATTAATGTACAATACACAGTGATACAACCATTGCATGCACCATAGTGGCTTGGTGTTGGAAACTGTGCTTGTACGGTGGATGACATCTGCATGGGCTGACACTAGGTTGGCAATGGGGGAGTTCACAGGGTGGAATTGACACACAAAATGGTATAGCCATCACATACAGACACTAAAGACAGCCACAGGGGCAGTGCATATAGAAACACGTACACAATTGCCAATAGACATATTGATAACCCTATGTATCCAGTTCTATGTACTATAGTGCTGCGTACACATGACATGCTCTACATGGATTATATGCCTGGGGCATAATACACAACCTCTTACAACAGGTAATCTTGTGAATACCTTCATGAATGGAGGGATAACCCACCAGACATAGTGATTGGTCTTGTCTACTGCTCCTATAAACCTACACAAGTGATAGAGTGACAGACTTTGTATCAGCATGATGTGTCAGTCAGGTACAATGTCTGATGCTGGCATGTGTGTCACTATGGTAACTGTGACATATTTGGCAATGATATTATAGGAATACTCATTGTTAGGGGATACAGGCCACATATACCTTGCAAACATGTGGATATTCCATGTACATCTGTACAGATGACTGGTATGGGCTGTATAGTGTCAAATGGTGCATGTGAGGCAGATGCATTAACAGGCTCTTTAAAGTAATTTCATGGGTAGGAAGTCAACAGGCCTTAAAATGGTATAACCTACACACACAATAGCCATCGGGAATATGGGTCACACACACTACTATAGTTGTCAGTACTGAGATTATAACCCCTACCTTTCTAATTATGTCTACTATAGTATAACGCAGTTATTGCACATGCTACAGAGCTCAGAGGACTGACAAATGTATACAGGTACATCTAAGGTGAATGACATCAGCAGGCCTTGTAATGTAGGGCAATGGGATGTGTACTGGGTGGTACATGCCTCAAAATGGTATAACCCACACCCCCAGAGGATATGATTCTCGCCCAAACACATACACACATGGATGATGTGATTCTCACACACACACACACACACACACACACACACACACACACACACACACACACACACACACACACACACACACACACACACACACACACACACACACACACACACACACACACACACAGTTACCAGTATTGAGTTTAGAACCCATACCTATTTAGTTATGTGTACTACAGTGTTAGGCAGTTATCACACACACCACAGAGCTTACAGGATTTAGTAGTGCCGCAAGGTATGTCTAAGGTGATTACATTAAGAGTAAATGCACTGGGTGGAAAGGGCATCTGAATACATTACTCTACCAACATACGCACACACACACACACACACACACACACACACACACACACACACACACACACACACACACACACACACACACTTACCGTGACTGGGATTAGAATCCTTACATATCTAGTTACTTGTACTATAGTGTTACGCAGTTATTGCATGCGCTACAGAGCTTATAGAGATGACAAGTGCCCAAACATACTTCTAAGGTGAATGACATCAGCAGTCTGCTAAAGTAGGGCACTGGGAAGTGCTGTTTGTGGGAAAGTCCTCAAAATACTTCATTGTACAAACATACACACTTTCACATTTGCCAGAACAGGGAAGAGAACCCCTGCATAGCTAGTTATATGTACTATACTGTTACATATTTATTGCACACCCCCCGGAGCTTATAGGGTTGGGGCTGGACAAAGATACTTCTAAGGGAAATGACATAAACAGGACTGCTAAAGTAGGGTACTGGGAAGTGTACTGGGTGGGAATGACCTTAAACTGTTTCATCTACACACACACACACACACACACACACACACACACACACACACACACACACACACACACACACACACACACACACACACACACACACTAGCACCCCTACCTATCTAGTTATTTGTATTATGGTGTTACACAACTAACACACGTGCCACAGCACTTATAGCACTGAGAGGTGTCCAGTGGTACTTCTAATGTGAATCATAGTAGCAGAGCTTGTGAAGTAGGGCAATGGGAAGTGTATTGAGTGGGAACAGCCTCCTAATACTTACACTGACAGACACACACACACACACAAATGCAGGTGATGTGATATCATAACTCCCACCTCAGTACTATTGCACAATGGAGCTCACCTTCATGCTGGCATGTGAGACTGGTTACGACCGGTATGCCACTGTCTGTAGCAGGACATCACTCTATGCCATTCAGGGTATCCCTGCATATGACTCACTCTCTGCGTGTCCTCCTGTGTGTCTCTCTCTCTATCACTGTCTGTCTCTCTCTTCTCCACATCTATGTGTTTGTGTATGCTTGAAATAATATTATATGTTGCCCATATATATATCTGTGTATCACATGCAACAGATGCAGATATGTCACATATGGGCCACCTACAGCTAGCTGAGTGCAACCTGTCTGATGGGTGTGTGTGTAGGGACAGTTAAGGTGTACATAGCTATTGGTATGCCTGACATATATGCACAATACAGTTATATAGTCTTTTTATTTTCTCCAATTATTTTGGGTTTCTAATACCATGATGGGAATGAGCTCCATTCCTAAGTCAAAGTATGATTAAAGTTTATGAAATCAGTATTGTCAGCCAGTAGTGCTTTTCGCAGCACCTGCAATGTGCCCAGCAATGACTCCTTCTGCAATTCGTATGGGGTTACATGGATTGGTAACATATCCAAATATGATTGTAAATCCTTTTTTATAAGACCTATTGCTCCTACTACTGTTGGAACTGTCTGGGTATCTTTCTTCCACATGGCTCTCATTTTTGCCTGCAGATCCTGGTATTTTATGACTTTGTGCCTCTCTGTACGCAAGACACTGTAGTCACTGGGTGTGGTGATTTCAATGATCAATGATACTTTTGTCTTCTATTCTTGGACCACTATATCCAGTTTTCTAGCATCTGTCTTTTGAACTGTTGGTAATGGGTGATCCCATGTGATATAAACCATCATTTTCTATGATACATTGTGGCTCATGTTTTCACTGTTTTTCAGTCACTTCAATAACATAATGTTTGCACAATCCCCAGTGCAACCATCTCACCACATTATTATGTCTTTCAGTATACAGTCCTTCTGCCATTAGTGTGTCACAACCAGCAACAAGGTGTGTGACAGTTTCCAATTTGGTTTTACAAAACCTACATTTGTCTGTTTCTCCCACATGTTCAATTGACTTTGTAAATCAGTGTGTACGTAGCCCACTATCTTGGGCTGCCAATATTAACCTTTCATTTCCTGGTTTGAATTCGCCTCTCCTTAACCATTCCTATGTTCGTTCTTGATCAACATGAGGCTCTTCCAGAAGTTTTCTATATTTGCAACTATATGTTTTTTCCACATTTCTTGCCTTCTCATCTGGTCCTTCACCTTATATTCTTTACTTTAATTTTTGGCACATTCAGTTGCTGGCTAGTTTTTATCCACTTCTGGTTTGATTTCCATTCCTGCTTGATGTCAATATGCTTCTGCTAGATTAAGCAGAGACATCATCTTAGATTTATTCTCCTCATGTTTCAAAGCTTTCACTACATTTGGATCTTGTGAGGTCAGTGGATATGTGTGGAGTTCCATGATTCAAGATCTATATATGTAATCAATTCGGGTCCCTATAACATCATCGGAACTGTTTGAATGAATCGGTTTTGTGAGATTTCAGTACAGTGAAGATAAGAAAATTCACCCTTTCCTCACTAGTGTGATCTTGGAGTTGGTATATATAATTAGTGGGGGTCAAATCCGATTTCGAGGTCCAGAATATTCGACTTTTTAGCCGTTCGACAGATTGCCTTTTCATTGTTATAATAGGGACCCATCAGTTTTAAGGAGGCACATCCCTCCTTCACAATGGGAAATATATAATCTTGGTATACACTGATTTTTATAAATCATTAGGTGAGCATGAAGCATCCTTCTTGTTTTAATATCCAGTCTATCCAATACTTTTTGGGGCCATTCAATCACTCCAAAACTGTAAGTTAGGACAGGAAGAGCAAATTGATTTATAGCTTGGATGTTTTTCCTAGATGTCAATGCTGTTCTCAGGATTAATTTAAGTCTTCTAAAGTATTCCTTACTGAGTTTTATTTGCATTTGTTCATGTTTTATTACTGATCCTTCATCACTTCCCAAGTATTTATACACTCCCTCTTGCTCATGTTCTTTATATATCACATGCTTATCCCAAACTGATGTTTTCCTGGTGCTGCAGTTTTCCTTTTTTTAAAGGTTGCTTTTGCACATTTATCAAGACCAAATAACATTCCAATATCATCTGAAAAGGTTTTGATAACCTGCAGAGTCATTAAACTTTGTTGTTTTCTAGGAGCCAAATTGTAGCTATGGCATAAGCTGTTAAGTAAACAGCTTAATGGATTAATGGCAAGGCAGAATAGCAACAGTGACACTCACCCTGAAATATCTCCCTTTGAATTTTTATCCCTGGGATAATAATCTGTCCTTTATCATGGCTTAATTGCAAAGTGGTCTGCCATTGTTTTATGGTTACTGTAATGTAGTCAATCAGTGTGGGGTGTATGTTATACATTTTAAGCACTCTTTTATCAGTGAATGTGGAATACTATCAAATGCTTTTTTGTAGTCAATCCATGCCATACTTAGATTCTTCCCCTTTTTACAGTTCTCCACTATAACTTTATTTAACACCAAATGATCCTTTGTTCCATATGACTTTCTTTTATTGCTCTTTTGTTCTACTGCCATAATTGAGTTTTCTTCTAAATGACTATAAACTCTGTCAGGGTCAATTCCCATGTACAGTTTATACACAGTTGGAAGACATGTTATTGGTCTATAATTTTTAGGGTAGTTTGCAGGTTTACTCTTAAGTAAGAGCATTGTTTTTCCTGTTGTTAACAAGTGCAGTGTCTGTTCGGGGTGTGCTTATAAATAGTTCTTACTCATAGCTAAATCCTCGTGCAATGATGTTAATACTTTCTGCCAAAAGTTAGGTACTGCATCTGGACCTGGTGTTTTCCAATTAGAAGCTTTTCTTAATTTAGTTTCAATCTCTCTGGCTGTTACTTCATCCCATTTCATATCCTGTACCTTTAACCCTCTTTATTTTTTCTTTTACTTCTAGTATCTATTTAGCATCTTTGTTATGTTCTACGGGATCTTCATAGATACTTCTCCAAAATGTATCTATTTCTTAATTTTTTGGCAGTATTTCAATTCCTTTTACCTTATTTCCAAATTCTCCATAAAATTTTTTTGGATCATCAATAAATTGCTTATTTTGTACTTTTTTTTTATATTTATCTTCGTATCTTTTAAGTCTTTCCGCCTGTGCCGAAATTTTTAGTCTGTTATTTGCGATAGTACATGATAGATCCTGGTCTGTTCTTATACTACGCATTGCTTTTATCACATCTATCTGTCTTAGTATTTTTGTTGATCTGTTCCCTCTTCTATAATCTTCTAACATTGACACTTCTTGTCTTAGCTGATTTATACTTTTCTCTATTTGATATTTCCATGATGGTATTCGCTTTCGCCCCTTCCTTTCCCTTGCTACCCTGTGTTCCTGTGGTACAACTTTATCAGTTACTAATTTAGCAGTACAGTAATTTATTCTGTTTATTTATGTTATATCGTATGGACCTCCATAGACAGTCTCAGTTACTGCGGTCATTTGTTTTATCAAACTTCTGACTTTGGGGGCTTCATTAACCTTCTGCAGTCTATTTCTTTCATTGATCTTGATGTATCTGTCTATGTCTATTAAATCAAGCACTCTTCTCTTAACTCATTTTCTTCCAAACTGAGGGCACATCCCTTATTTTCTGTTTCCTGCAGGCATTCTATAAAAGATTCTATAGCATCTTCCCATGGCACATTCTCAACTTCATCCTGTGCCATACATTGCTCTTTCACATGGCATATCACTGGCCTATCACTCCTCAACATTGACTGCATCAGAGTTTCCACAGTTTCCTGTTCCTTCCTTTGCTGTCTAGCTTCAAGTGAAGGTTTATATTGGTTTCCTGTGGTAGGCACTAAAATATCTTGAAATGGCACCTGACAAATTGCTTCTTGTTCCACTGGTTTCCCCTTAATTTGGATATCCATTGCTCTATCCTGTTGTGGTGCTTTCTGCATTCAATTTTCTACACAAAATCCTTCTCTTTGCAGCTGCACCATAACCTCATTTTCTGTTTCTTTGACTTCTCCATTAATAATCTCTTTTTTTTTACTTTTCCTCAATCTTCTTATTTTTTGTATTGTAAATTTTTCCATATCTGGATTCCTTTTGCCTGTCATCATCACCTTCTTTCGGTTGTTCCCATTAGGGGTCGCCACAGTGGATAATCTGTTTCCATTTCATCCTGTCCTCTGCATCTTGATCTGTCATACCAACCACCTGCATGCCCTCTCTCACCACATCCATAAACCTTATCTTAGGCCTTCATCTTTTCCTGTTACCTGGTAGCTTCATCCTTAGCATCTTTTTCCCCAATATACTCAGCATCCCTCCTCAGCACATGTCCAAACCAATGTAATCTTGCCTCTTTGTTTTTTTCTCCAAACCTTCCAACCTGGGCTGACCCACTAATATACTTATTCCTAATCCTGTCCACCCTTGTCATACCTAGTGCAAATATTAACATCTTTAACTCTGCCACATCCAGCTCTAACTCCTGCCTTTTTGTCAATGCCACTGTCTCCAACCCATATAACACAGCTGGTCTCACTACCCTCTTGTAGACCTTCCCTTTCACTCTTACTGCTACTCATCTGTCACAAATCCCTCCTGACACTCTTCTCCACCCACTCCATCATGCCTGTACTCTCTTCTTCACCTCTCTTCCACACTTGCCATTACTCTGAACTATTGATCCCAAGTATTTAAACTCATCCACCTTCACCACCTCTACTCCTTGCATCCTCACCATTCCTCTATCCTCCCTCTCATTCACACACATATATTATGTCTTAGGCCTGCTGACCTTCATTCCTCTTCTCTCTAGAGCATATCTCCATCTCTCCAGGGTCTCCTCCACCTGTTCACTACTCTCACTACAGATCAAAATGTCATCTGCAAACATCATGTATTTCTCTTCAAATATCTTTGGTGCTGCTCTTTTTGTTTTGGTTAGTTTTGCTTTCTCCTTTGCATAAATATTACACCATATTAAATCTCTTTTCCTTTCCCATGTCCATATTTCTTCTTCACATGTCTCCTGATCTTCTTGACTTTCCTTATTCTAGGTACTCACTCCATCATGCTATGATGTAGTCTGTGTTAGACCTTCTACGTTAAATCCTTCAATTCGCAGGCACTCCATAACTTCAACTACTATTTCTTTAACTTCTGCTTTACTAATCTTCTTTTCCACATTACATCTTTATGCTATTAATTTTTTTATCGTGACATGTTCCATATCTGGATGATTGTGCCTGTTTTTCTCTTTGAATATCTTTGAGACTGTCTTCTCTATATTAGTTAACTTGGCTTTCTCCTTTGCATAAATATTGCACCATATCAAATCTCTCTTTACTTCCCATGTCCATATTTCTTTTTTATATTTTTCAAATATCTCTAGGTTATGTTGTTTATATTTTTGCACTTCCTCAGATGCTTCCTTTTCCAAACAGATCAAAGTTTCTTGATCTATATACTGTTTTTCAAAAAACTGTTGTATTAATGAATGCAATTTTTTATTTGAAGCTTCTGACAGTTTTTCTTGAGGAAGTATTTTCTTTCCTCTAATTCCTCTCTTAATATTTTTGTAAATCTTGTGTCAGGAAATGCTGGGCTTTTTATATAATAGTAACAATACATAATTTCTTTCTTATCCTCAATAGTCCATTCTATCATCTTTATGGCTCTTCTTTGGGCAATCAATTTTTGTGATTTTTGTGGACTGCTACTTCCTTCTACAACAGGGGAGCCATCTTTCCCCTGGGTCTGGCCTAGCCCCATTGTAGGAATGTTTCCATATTTTGAGGATTCTACACTGTCATTTTTCCAGTCCTGGCACCTACCAGGATTGGGCACTTTTTTATCCTGGGTCTTGTGCACACAGCTATCTTTTTTTGTTCTTGACTTACTTCTGTCCATGATATATGCTATATAAATACAGTCTATATATCAGTGTCGCCTTGGTGAAATTTTTTGAAAAACAGGGACCACCTTGCAAAGGTACTCACCAAGACTTGAGGATGAATTAAATTTCAGCACTACTACTCTCCTTTGCTTGCTGACTTTTCATCTCTCCGTTAGGACCCATTCATCTCTCCATTAAGTCACATGTGAGTTCCAACATGCCCTGTGATTCTCTAAGTGTAGGAGCATGCCCAGTATGACCTTCTATAGAGAGAGTGGGACTCTATTTCAGAGATAGTTGCACTCTGGTCTGGGGTTTTATGTGCTACAGCCATACCTCTCAAAAGTAAACAGGGCTTTCCTAGAGGTATTGGGCTTGTTTTAGCAGATATTTTCTGACATATCTGAAGTCTGACACTGGAATGTATTGTGTCATTAGTGACAGATATCCTCAGATCATCACAGTGCTTTACCAGAGGAATACAAGATGTATGATGCATAGACCAATATTATGAGCCCTACTATATACATTCTTGCCCAAAAAGGCAAGTTGAGAGGTGTGGCTACAGCGGGTTGACTGATGAAGTTGTGTAAACAGTCCATCAACTTGGTGATATACTGGCCGGGGATCTCCTGCTTGTGTGGTATTCTTCTTACCTGAGAAGTCAAATTCTGGTGTCGCCATACCTCCGAAATGTACATTTTTTGGCAGATTGTCCAGGTGTTTGTCTAGAAGTTCCGTCCAGTCTACATACACTTGTGTTTTTATGGCAAGTTAGTTGCATATAATTGAAGACTGACATTACAAAATAATGACGGACATTAATGTTTCAGACTTCATAACCTTCAGACAATTCCTGCTAATGCAAAATCTGTTATTCTACCAACTTTCTCAGTATGTAAGGGCAATATTTACAACATGTGTCTATCATTGGGCCTTTGACCCACTTTTATTTATGACCTTGTCCATATGTCTTGCTGTCAGAGGTTGAGAGGTATGGGTATGGGTACAGAGTGCATTCTACAGTGCAGAAATGTCCATTATATGTGTAGTATATTCCACATAGCACAGTGACATCCAGGTATGTCAGTGGCACAGCAGTACAGAGTAATGTAGTGAACCACTGACAGCTGTGTTTAGGTTGATAGGTTGCTATGACATTAGTAGGGTATTGGCCTTGAAGCCCTTATATCCCACACAGACAAGAGTGTAGCCCATGTTATGACATGTCAGCACACAGAGCCCCTGTCCAGCAGAGACACAGGTGAAATCACAGGACTGTATTTTGTGTTTCCCATGCACTTATACAGGGAGCACAGCACTAGGGGTATAGAGGCAATTGGCTTGCTGTTGACAGGGAATGTATTCTACAGATGGGGGTGTGTGTGGTACACATGTCTGTCACACCAACAAACCTTACTGATATCACAGCCCAGGTTGATGCTGTACTTACAGGTTGATGGAGTGGACCTTGAGTTCCAGATGTGCAACAGTCCCATCAAAGCAGGGTCTGGATTGCTTTGTATGCCAGACAGGGGTCACCTCAGCAGAGTCTGTATGGAATGGGGTAGAAGGACAGTGCTATTAGACTGTCTGTGTGGGGTAGGTGTTTGGGGTAAGGCCTTAGTGTTTTGCAAGACCCTGGTGTATAGAGTCTACATGGTCTGTGGTGTGTAGGTTTGTGGAGTTCTCATGTGATTTTGCCTCTGAGGTGTCCATTGCTTGGGTTTATGTTTTGTTGCAGACCTCCACTTACATGGGTGTGTGTTGTGCATTTGCAGGTGATGTTTACTGACTCCATACACTGCATGGCACCTATGTTACTGCATAATTTCTTCTGGTGTGCACATTCTCCATTTGTCTGGTCAGTGGTTCCCTTGCTCTTATGTGTATCTCTTTGTCCTGCTGTAGTCCAGTCACTGGCTTTGGCCACAGTGGCTGCTGTTATGTATTTGTAATCTTGATTTAAGCAGGGAACATGCCGTTACATCACACACAAGGTTGTGGACTTCACACCTCTAAGTGTACCTATTTAGTAGGTTGTCCATCATCGCACCACTCCATTTGTTGTGGTACTTAGACGGTTTGTGTTGCTATATGTTATTATGAGGCTACATGTGGGCCTAGCTGTCATACCATCACAGACTGACACCTGGACAGACCCAAATATGACAGTCAGACAAAGGCCCACACCTGGGGACAGGATGTTAATAGTGTTCTACCAAACACAGACAGTTGGGAGACATGTTTGGTAATTGCTTGTTTGCTCTTATGGGTATGATGTCTGCTTCCCCACTGAGTGACATTGCTGTTTTGACATGAACCTTTCTTATTTTATAAATAGTTGCCAGGCAAATGTAATGTTAGGGCAAGCAGAACAGATATACAAGGCATACTTGTGCTCCTTCTGTGACAACCTCTGTCATTCCAGAAGAATGGCTGTTGGCCAGTGACATGTTGTCAGTGCTGACACAGAAAGGAAGCAGCCTTTTATAAACTGGCACTAAACTGACCTTCAGGTATCTGCTGTCCTACTAGGCACCATATCTCTCAACTTCTGAGAGCCAGACATCTGGACAAAGCCATAAGTAATTGGGGGACAGAGGCCTAAATATAGGGACCATTTTTACTTATTGGCCTTACAAACCTAGAAAGATCATTCACTAACAGGTTTTGCATCAACATGCATGTTTCTATATGGTATGAAGTTTGACACTACAATATGTCATTATTTTCTGACCTTAATCTTACGTGATTTGCCAATGAATTGCAAGACAACCACTATTTCATGATATACAGACCAGAAATATGATGCAAACCTCTGGACATTCTGCAATAGGTCTGTACAATTGAGAGGTATAGTAGGCACTGTGTAGGTTACTCCAAGCTGTGCAATGTCCATATGTGTGGCCCCCTGTCCATGACCTGTCCAGCTTTACTGCATTAATAGATATTGATGTCTGGACGGTGTGTACAACTCATACCGTAGGTGTAGCTAACATGCAGAATAATTGGCACTGCAGTTCTTGGAACATGGCCTGTCAAGCACAGTACTGTACCTAGGCCACTAGGACACAACAGCTGGGAGTAAGTGCTGGCCACATCATGACAGTATTAACCACACATATACATAGCACATTGACCCCTGCATATTGTGGACATGCAACAAGTTATCATGTTGATTGGGACAGCCCTGGCAATGTCTGCTCTGCTGCTGTTACCCTACAAACATACATGTTACTGCATTTCTAGGGGAATATGGGTGTGGGGTGGGGCACAACTGTCATCTGTACACATCTGCACAGACTTTGCTGATATTTGCTTTATATTTTGGTTCCATGTAGCATAGTATTCTGCCCTGTCTTGGAGACTAGAGGCATTTCACTAAAGACCATAAGTCAGAATGTAATGGCATAATTTGAGTTTCAGACTTCTTACTCTTCAGAGCCTTACTGCAACTGTAAGACCTGCTGTGCCATCATTGTGTAAGTCTGTAGGGGAGTATTTCATCATTGTTGACATTTGCGGGCCTTTGCCAGACATTTCTTTATGGTTTTCTATGGCTGTCTTGCTGGGTGAGGCTGAGGGGTGAGTATGGGATCCCACGCAGAAATCCATGTCTGTGACCTATGACACCCCAGTCACTTGGCTCCCCCAAATATACTGCAGTGGAAGTTGTCACTGTGGGTACTACTGCATATTGTGGGGAAGCCAGAACTGACATTTCCTGGTGTCCCGCACAGCTTTCGGTTGTCTGCTGCTATCCCAGTAGGGCACCCCATTCCCTTGAATGCATGCAGTGATACCATAGATATGCTACCAGAAGATACTACACCATTCATTTATTGCTAAGAAGACTGCCTAACCTTGTGCCTGTGGCAGTTGCGAGGATGGTGCTTGAGGGCTGCCTAAGTTGGATGCACACAATACACTGCCTATATATGGTAATGTATAGGTAGTGTGATATGTGTGGCATCCATTTTATTGTGTGTGTGAGTTGGAGAGAGAGGTGTCAGTCCCTGGGTCCCTACAGTGTCACTGTGTGTGCTATGCATTGCCTCTTTGCCAAGGCCAGGGCATACTGGGTATGCCTCCATCTGCCTACAGAAGCTGGCTCAGGAGGTTCCTCCTTAGAGTCCCTCTGTGCCTGTGAGAACCTTGGCAAAGGTGGGGGGCTGTGTGGCCCTTCCCGTGCTGTTCCTGCCACAGCTGTTTCTGCAGGATCATATTGTGTAGCATGGCATATACTATGAACATGTGTGCACATGTGGCTGGAGAGTACTGCAGGACTCCACTAGATATGTCAAGGCAAGGGAACTGTGACTTGAGCATCCCACACACATGCTCTATAATGATCCTGGTTTCTGCATGTGTGTCATTATGGCATTCTTGAGTGGGTGTGTGTGCATTTTTATGGGTGTCATCGTCCACAGCTCCAGTGCATAGCCAGCATCCCCCACCAGATGGCCATATGGGATGTCCCCCCTGGCAAATCCCTGGTACAGCTGTGAGGAATGCCAGATGTGGGAGTCTTGATAACTTCCAGGCTGCCAGCACACACACTAATGATAATGCCCTAGGCATTGCACATGACCTAGCAGTTGATGGTTCTTTGATGTGGATGTGCGTGCAGTCTATGGTGCCAGGTACCTCCAGGTAGTCTGCTACAGATTTATTATTAGGCTACAGGTGGATACTGGGCATGGCCTCACTGATAGAGTTTCCATAAAACCCTTCTAGAAGGATAGACCCCTGAGACACTAGACATTTTAGACCATCAAATTTCCTTATAGATATTGCCACATATATATATATATATATATATATATATATATATATATATATATATATATATATATATTTTTTGATAATATGTATTAACATGAATTATGTTGTTTTTACAAATTCATTAAAGTTAATAGAATCTATATAATTTTATAATGTATCTTTTTATATAATTATACGTTTTCCTATATTTGTATTAATTCATGTTCATTCAGGGTAGATTTTAATGTATTACTGATTTTATATGTTAACTTTTTATGTTAATTGATATTGTGACCAATTGAGTGTTCTCATTGGTTAGTAAGATATTTATCCAGGAGTATTTAATGGATGAAGTCTTTTAAATTTATTGAAGTCTGAGGAAGCGCCCAGTGAGGCGTGAAAGCGCTTACTGAAATAAAGGATTGATTAACTACAAGGTTTACTTCGATTGTCATGGTGTGCCTTTCATTCTGTTTGTGGATATAGTCTGCTACATGGTGGAAGAGGCACATATTGCTCGTCCTCTCCTCACGGGTGATGGGGAAGTAAATGTGCTCACTGGCATGTGGTAGCATGGCATCCAGGAACTGGTGGAATACCCTGGATGCAGATGCCTGTAAGACCCACATGATGTCCCCATTAGGTCTTTGGAAAGTACCTGTAGCTAGTAGTCTTAAGGCTACACATACCTTGGAATCCATTGGGATGGGTTCTCCTTTGTTGGCTATGGGTCTGAGGTGAGGCTGGCACAGCTCCATGAGTCACTGAAGTATGTCCCTGTCCACCCTGTCATGCTCTAGTATCTCCAAATCATGTAGCCCCTGGCAGGTCACCCTGGGTCTGAACACTCTTCTCCTCCTCCTCAGTCTGGGCCAGTTGTCAGCATTATCCTACTCATTGCCCTCAGCCTCTAGCACATGCTGATGTATCAAAATTACAGCAGCCTCTACATTTTTTGGTTAAAATTCCCCCAAGTGTGTACACCAATGGTGCAGTTTGTGGGAAAAAACAGACTGAAAGTTGTTTGCATGGTTTATACTGTTGTGCTGCAGATGCTGCCTGTATGATTGGCTGACTATGATACATTCCACCTGCCAGCTATATTATATGTACTTGATTTGCTTTTATTCTGCTATTTCACATTTTTTTCCCTTCCCATTTCTGCCCCTTTTAAGCCCTGCGGCATGCCGCACAAACCCGCCGCCCAAATGTAAACAGTTTTGCTATTTCCATTTTTTGTTGGGTTTTTTTTTTTTTTTTTTTTATTTTATTTTTAAGAGCTGGTACTCTCCCTGCAAACCCATTTAGCTAAAGTAAACTCTTTTAAACAGAAATGGTCCTACCCTGGATGCGAACACGCTCCCTATTTCATGGAATAAGTAAATACAGCCTCAAACACACCCCCTTGCTTAGCTGTGCTTAGCTAAGCTCAAATGGAAGCCATGGAGTACTAATGTGCTTACACCAAGCATGCCACGCCCCTTTTCATGTCAGCTGGCTCTCCTGCTTACACCACTGCCTTATAGCTCCTACATGGTTAGGTGCATCCAGGCAATGGTCTTCCATTTTACAATTCAGTAAATTTTGCTCATTTGCATACCCTACTGCCTTAATCCCATGTTACACCACTTCACCAGAGCCTTTCTCCTTAGCAACCAGTGTTACCTGTTATTGTTTTTTATTCTGTATGCTACCCACTATAATGCCAAAATACAGATTTAACTTAAAATTGTCTTTTCACATTTTTTTTATTTTCTGCACAATCTCATTTGTGCACTTGCTGTGCTACACTTAAAAGGCTGAAACTGGCCGAAGAAAAATACATTTTTACTTTTATTATTTTGCAACTGTTTTCCATGCCAATGGCCATATTTTTGGCCATTGGCATGCCTAATGATCATAATACATGCTTTACTTTGAGCTGTCATGCCCCCATTTTGATTTTTGCAGAAATGTACACGGTCAGTAACACAATATATTTCTGCAATAGACACTGTTCTGGCCTGCCTGCTTACTGAATCACTAATTCACCTCATTTGCATGGCTTTCACCAGCAAATGAGGTAATTAGCATTATTTAGTAGTGTCCATGCCCCTAGCCTTGTTTACTGAATTGCTCGGAAGCCATATTCTGTGCAGAAGCTGCTGCATTATTCTGGCATGGAGAAATCACTTTATTGAACCCAGGGGAGAGACTACAAGTGCTGGATCTAGAGAGAGTAGCTGGCAGTTAAGCCTTTTTAACCAGTTACAGGCTTATTGCTGGCTTTTTTTGGTGCTGACTGTATTGGTTCCTGATTCTATGAATGAAACCTCCACCAAAATTCAGGATTTGCTGGCAGAGAAGTAAGTGTGTAGTGCACGTGCTGACACTGTGGATGCCAGGCTAGACTGTTTGGAGGTGAAGGTCATTGATTTAGAGGTCAGAAGTAGGAGAAAAAATATTAAAATAACTGACAGACAAAAATTTGAGAGTTGATTCAGCAAAGACAGTTAAGGACTTGCTTGCTAAATGGTCAGTGGTTACTACATCTGAAATTTATAACCAAATAAAAGTTTCAAAGCACATGTTGGTCAGCCAGTAACCAGGAAAATATATGTGCAACTGAGTCTGAAATTCACAGGGATAGTACATAATAGTACCACTAAAAAACATTTAATGAACACCATAACAGGCTACAACTCATACCATACATTTCGGTCACAAAACCCAGACTGAAATACAAAAGGCGGGGGAGTATCTATATTCATCAAGGATACCCACACCTCCAGGTTAGTGGCACAGCACGATGCTTCAGAGATCACCATGTGCAACTATCAATGGGTAAAACTGCTATACAAATTATAGCTTGCTACAGATCACCCACCATGTCCCAAGAACCCCATTCCGCATTCCTGGAAACACTGGGAAACATAAAGGTTCTTCCAAACACCCTGTTATTGGGTGATTTCAATTGCCCAAATATTAACTGGGAGAACTGCTCAAGTACAAACTCCCTTGCCCAACATTTCCTAGAATTTATAAACTCAAATGCCCTGGATCATCTGGTCAACACCCCCCACCAGAGGTGACAACATATTGGACCTGGTCATCACCAACATGGGCGACCGGTGTTCCGTACCAGAGGTCAACCCCTCACTGGTTAGATCTGATCATAAACTAATCACTCTGGATATACACATTCCGCCACCAACCCGGTCAAAGAAACCACCGTGAAAAACTTTTCAAAAGCAAACTTCACGTTACTTAAGACCGAGGTAGGAAGTTTCAAAGCCCCCATGCTAAAGGATAACACTGTCCAAGCTGCACAATCCATTACTAATGCACTCTACAGACACCTACAAGAATGCATGGATCATGCTATCCCAAGCAAAACCAAGACTCACTCCTCCAAGAAAAGGAAACCAGTCTGGAGGACCCCTGCCATAAACAAGCTATACAATAGAAGGAGGAAACTAGCACAGAAAAGAGTAAAATCCCAAGTGGGGAAGACATCTCTGATCAGTATCAGCAAGAAACTACATTCCCTCAAAAAATCATCCAAGGCTAGCTTCGAAAGAAAAATTGTCATGGACTCCAAAGATAACCACAAGGCATTCTTTAGCTATGTCAAGAATTTATGTGGCAATTCTCAGATCTGCTCGGAGTTAGTGGAGAATGGCACAAAATACACTGAACCGACTGATATAGCCAACACTCTGGCAGACAGGTTCAGTTCAAACTTCACCCCCCCTCTCACCCCCAAAAGGGCTCATAACTATACCAGAAGAATGTAGTGCCCCTGAAATCACAGACACTCAGGTTAAAACAGCCCTCTTCAAAGCCAAAAACACAGCATCAATGGGACCAGATGGTGTCCCAGGCTGCGTCCTACACGAGCTCAAAGATGAAGTAACCCTCACCTAAACACACTGTTTAAACTCAGCCTCTCCACAGGCTATGTGCCCACAGAGTGGTGCACAGCAACGGTTATTCCACTCCACAAAAGTGGAGCCACAATGGACCCCGGGAACTATCACCCTATAAGCCTGACTAGCTTGGTCTGCGAAGCTAAGGTTCATAGGTTCATACTAGGCTATCTGCCCTAGAGCATTTATAAGCCTAGCCAGAGTATGTTTGGCTTTCAACACCCATTTTAAATTAATTTTGCTATGCCCTTTTTCGAGGATAGTATACTGTGCCTCTGTCTAACAGTGACACAAGTGATACCCGTGTAAACTTTTGATCTCCCATCCACTCATCAAGATTCCTCTTGAAGAGAGTCAATGATGGACTCTGCCTAACCTGGACTGGGATTTTATTCCAGAGTGAAGGGAGCCTCTGGGTTATGAATCTGTCCCTCCAGCATGTCCTATTTATTTCAGTGCTGAGGTTCAAGTCTCTCGAGCGTGTAGCTCCATGAGATTTGGATTTTTTGAGGTGCAGCATGTCCCTTAATTCCGGGTTGGACATGGCTTTATACGTCAGGCACAGGCCGCCTCTGAGCAGGCAGTATGCCACTGAGTAGAGCTGGGGTTTCTTTAACCGGGCAGCATATGGCATCTGTTTGAGCCCTTTGATCCTCTTGGTGAGGTACTTTTGGGGTCTTTCCAGTTGCTGCAGGTGTTTGGTAAGGTACATCACAAAAGGGGCATTGTACTCGATTATGGGCCTGATGAGGGATGAGTAAAGAGGTACGATGACCTCCCCTAATCTAGATGTGAATCCCTTCATGATTAGGTGGGCTATATAAAATGTTTTTCTAACCACTTTGGCCACGTGGTTGTCAAATGAGATTGCTATCAACTTGGGTCCCCAGGTCCCTAATTACTTCTTCTGTACTTAATGGATTACCACTTATGTGGTAATTTGTGGGCACTTTGTTTTTGCCAAAGGGGATGACTATACACTTTTTGGTGTTTAGCTTGAGCCCATGGCTCTGGCACCAGTTGTCTGTTTCTATGAGGCCCTTTTGGAGGATGCTTGTGTCGGCTGGAGATTCGATTATGGCGGCCGGTTTGCAGTCATCTGTGAACTTGGTCAGCCACAGTCCTTCTGTGTTGGTCTGTACCGCTGAGAAATATATACCGAACAAGAGAGGTCCCAGGACTGAGCCTTGTGGGATGCCACTTGTAACTGGTTTGGAGTCTGACATGGCTCCAGCAATTCTAACCATGTGGGTTCTGTCCTTGAGCCAGTTTAAAACCCATCTAGTGACATAGGGGTTTATATTTAAGCTGGTGAGCTTATCTATAATGCCTGAGTGGGGTACTGTATCGAAGGCTTTTGCGAGGTCCAGGTAGGCTGTGTGGACCACCTTCCCTTCGTCAATGGCCTTGGTGACTGTTTCAAAGAAGTCGACCAGGTTTAAGAGGCAGGATCTGCCCTTAACAAAGCCTAACTGGGTAGGATCCAGTGTCTGTAGGTCCCCAATATATTTATTTATGAGGTCCATGATGATCCTTTCCATAGCTTTGCAGACCAAGCTAGTCAGGCTTATGGGGTGATAGTTTCCAGGGTCCGTTGAGGCACCACCTTTGTGGAGAGGGACCAATGTTGCTCTACGCCACTCTTTGGGTACATATCCTGTAGTAAGGCTGAGATTGAACAGTAGTTTTATGTTTGGGTTTAGCTCTTCTTGAAGTTCATGTAGGATGCAGCCCAGGACACTGTCTGGTCCCATTGATGCTGTGTTTTTTGCTTTGGAGAGGGTGGATCTTACCTGAGAATCTGAGATGTCAGGGGGGCAGCACTCTGCTCGGATAGATATTTGCCCTTTTGGTGGGGAGGGGGGGGAGAAGATTGCGCTGAACCTGTCAGCTAGGATGTTGGCAATGTCTGTGGGTTCGGTGTATTTTTTGTCATTTTGGACTAATTTTGAGCATATCTGGGAATTCCCACCCAGGTTCCTAACATAACTAAAGAAAGCCTTGTGATTATCCTTAGTGTCCTGTGCAATTTTTCTCTCTCGAAGCTGGCCTTAGACGATTTTATGAGTGCCCTTAGTTTTTTACTAATACTGATCAGAGATGCCTTACCTTTTTGGGATTTTGCTCTATCATGTAGTAGCTTCCTCCTTCTATTGTATAGTTTGTTTATGGCTGGGGTCCACCAGACAGGACGTCTGCCTTTGAAGGATTGGGTCTTGGTTTTATTTGGGATTGCATGATCAATGCATTCCTGAAGGTGTTCATAGAATGAATTTATAAAGGATTCTGCGGTCTTGGCCGTATTTTCCACAGGCTCAGGGGCTTTGAAGGATTCCACCTCAGTTTTCAGGAGTGTGAAATTTGCTTTAGAGAAGTTTTTCACTGTGGTTTTCTGGGCAGGGGGTGGGGTCGGGATGTGAATATCCAGTGAGATCAGTTTATGGTCTGATCTTACCAGTGAGGAATACACTTCTGGTCTGGAGCATAGAGTCCCCATGTTGGTGATGACCAGGTCCAGTATGTTTTCCCCTCTTGTGGGAGTGGTAACAAGTTGTTCCATAGCATTTGAGTTTATGAATTCTAGGAACCTTTGGACTAGGGTGTTGGAGCTAGAGTAATGCTCCCAGTCTATGTTTGGGTAGTTGAAGTCACCCAATATAATGGTGTTTGGAGAGACCTTCATATTTTCCAGTGTTCTCAGGAAGGCCGAGTGGGGTTCCTGGGTTTGGGAGGGTGGTTTGTAGCATGCTATAAACTGGAAGGCAGTTTTACCCACTGTTAGTTGCACATGGATAGTCTCTGATGCTTCGTGCTTTGCCACCAACCTGGAGGTGTGGGTATCTTTGATGAATATCGATACTCCCCCTCCTTTTGTGGTTCTGTCCAAGTTTTGGGGCGCATCATCATGGATCTCATTAACAGAGACATTGGAAACCTCCAAACACTCGACCTTACCCAGTTCGGCTTTAAGGGCAGATCATGCCTCCTAAACCTGGTGGACTTCTTTGAGGCAGTTACCAAGGCTATAGACAAGGGAAAGGTGGTCCACACAGCCTACCTAGACCTCGCAAAGGCCTTCAACACCATTTCCCACTCAGGTATTATAGACAAGCTCACCAGCCTGAGCATAAACCCCTATGTCATGAGATGGGTTGCCAACTGGCTCATGGACAGAACCCACATTGCAAGAGTTGCAGCAGCTAGGTCTGACTCTAAACCGGTTACAAATGGCGTTCCTCAGGGCTGAGTCCTAGGACCCTTCCTGTTCGGCATATACTTCTCAAAGGTACAGGCAAGCACAGGAGGACTATGGCTGAACAAGTTTGCAGACGACTGCAAACTAGGAGCTACAATTGACACTCTGGCTGACACAGACATCCTCCAAAAGGGTCTCACTGAGACAGATACCTGGTGTCAAAGCAATGGCTTCAAGCTAAATGCTGAAAAGTGCATAGTCATCCCCTTTGGAAAAAACAAAGTACCCATAAACTACCACATAGGTGTTAGCCCCCTAAATACAGAAGACGTAATAAGGGATCTGGGGACCCAAGTAAATAGTAAACTTTCCTTTGATAATCACATTGCCAAAGTGGTTAGAAAATCCTTCTATGTGGCCCACCTAATCACAAAAGGGTTTGCATCCAGATCGAAAGAGGTCATTGGGCCCCTCTATGCATCACTCATCAGACCCATCATAAAGTACAATGCCCCATTTGGGATGTATCTTACAAGATACCTACAACAACTGGAAAGACCACAGAAGTACTTCACCAAGAGGATCACTGGCCTCAAGCAGATGCCCTATGCAGCTCGACTGAAGAAACTCCAGCTGTACTCGGTTGCATACCACCTACTCAGAGGTGATCTCTGCCTGACATACAAGGCCATGTCCAACCCAAAATTGATGGACATGCTCCACCTAAAGAAAACCATATCCCCTTCTAGCCACACACTCCAGGGATCTAAACCTCACCACAACAATAAATAGGATGTGCTGGAGGGATAGATTTCTGTCCCAGAGACTTCCCATGCTCTGGAACAAGATTCCAATCTACATTAGGCAGAGCTCCTCACTAACCCTCTTCAAGAGAAACCTTGATGAGTGGATGGGAAACAGAAAGTTTACCCCAGGGCTCCCTTCAATGGCTCTGCTGGACAGAAGCACATTGAACTAATCTAAGGGGGCGGCGAAAGCCAACACATTCCTGCTAGGCTTATAAATGCCTTTGGGCAGAAAGCCTAGTACCTACCTATGAACCTATGAACCTATACATTTGATGTTCAATAAATTATTTTAGTGGTATTACTGTGTACTATCTCCGTGACTTTCAAACTCCATTGCGCACACCTGAAATTCACATTGTGCAAGTTCATTGCACCATGTGACAACCTAGCCAGGAGGTATCCAAGAAACCCAGGCTGATGATTGAAACTTTTTGTCCTTTGAGATGAAGGGGAAACTACAGAAATAACTGTGAAAGCCTGGAAAAAAGGATAAAAATTTGAGGACATTCCCATCTATGTGGATTATGATTATTTCTTTGAGACAAAGCATATGCAGAATGCTTTTATTCTGGTGATAAGATCCTTTAAGGACAAAGGGATGAAATGGACGATCATATACCCATCATGACAGACACTATGGACTTTATCATGAATCCGACCAATCCAAGGACGAGCAGGCATTGTAGGCCAGGCAGAATAATTGTGACAGGAACCAAGGACAGAGGAATGAAAGGCCTGAAGTTCGATAATGTACATAAGTCAGCTACTTTCCCCTTTTCAAAGAGAGGGAATGACAATAGAAGATGGACTCAATCCAAGAGACAAGGAAGAGAGCGATCTCTCAAGGTGGAACAGATGGATCAGTTAGTTAGTTAGTTTATTTTGTTATTTGGACTGATTGGACTAGGACTGGGAAGGGGGGGTAAGATGGTGTTTGATATATGCTTGAGGAAATTGAATTGTTTTATGCTTATGTACAGTAACAAGTACATGCAGATATGTCTTTTGTCTTCTGGACTGATAAAAAGAAGGTGGGTAAATGATTAATGCTTTTTTGGGTTACTGGGATGGCATTATTAGTATCAGCCTTTGGAACAAGATGGTTTGAAGGAATTACACTGGTATTCATTTTTTTTTTTTTTTTTTTTTTGAGTGGTCCTCTTTTTTTTTTTTTTTAACGTGTCTTTTTAGAAAGCTTTGAATATTTATGTATTATTTAACAGTTTTCCTATCAGTTTTCTGTTGTGGTTTCCAGTAGATAATTTAGAAGGGAAAAATGAAATATCAGTATATGTATATGAAGGAATACTGATTAACAGTAAGTTTCTAATTTACCTAGCTCTAATCTTTCCCTGACACATTGTTTTTGTTTTTTTTTTTGTTTTTTTTTTTTGGTTTAATGTGTCTCTGGATTGGAAATGACATTTGGAATCCTAGTGAGCTGAGACATACCAAAATACAGATACCAGAAGGTAAAAGACTGGACAGGGTAATAAGTGTAGGCATTGTTATTTGGTTTATTTTGTGTACTTTACTTTTTTTGTTTTCTTTTCTTTCTCCTGAGGTCAAAAGCAATCTTATAGGATATCTAGGAAGAAATAGTGCGGAATGGGGTGGGGGGATTAAACAAAGGTTACAAGTAAACTGTGGCAAATTGAAGATGGATCATGGGGGTTATTTACTGTGACAGTATGATTCATCTTATAGCATAGAAAGAGGGAAATGTATTAAAAAATGGTGTGCCCTACCTTTTTTTGCTTTCTTCTGTTTGAAGGCAAGAGAGGCAATAAGGGGGCAGACGTTTGGGATTCCCTTCTGCATTATCTGCACTGCCATTGTAATGACAGCGAGGGTAATGAGCCCGCATATATCACACAAAGATATGAGGAGCAAAGCAGTTACAATCATGATAATAGCAGTACTCCTCTCTCTAAATACTAAAACTGGTATGTTAAGAAGTAACTTGGGGATTTTATTGGGTTCCAGTAATGAAGAACAGTTTGTATTGGTGACTGGAATAAAGTGACAGCTAGAGATGGGACAGGCAGCATGCCGAGAGCTAGGAAGATTACAAAATAAGGTAGAGATATATGCATGACAATACAAAAAGTGCCCAATAACCACCAAATACCTCTGCAGAAAAGCTTGATACAGACAAAAATCCAAAAAAGAAAGCTGAGGTAAGGCTCCAGTGTCCAAATAAATGCAGAAACCAGTCTTCAGGCGTTGTATAAAATGAAGTCTTCTTTAATGTCACACAAGCGCTTTCACACAATGCTTCTTCAGGTGTATGAGTAACATAATTAACTACACCTATTTATATACCTAATTTAGTCACATGACCTAACAATCTATTAACATTAAAGTTATACAGTCACACAATGAATTAAAAATAAATGTGTATGAAAGTGCTAGCATCAACCATCCTATTATTTCATTAAAGATATATATATGTATATACACATAAAAATATATATTTATTCACATAAAAATATATATAATAAAACATTTAAATGCACATAAATATGTGAGTCTTACTTATTAAATAAAAATACATATATAAAAAATATATATATAATCACAACAAACCTAGTATCATATCTATCTACGTAGCCCCCTTTTTCTCAAGATGGGTTTGATGGGCATGCTGTCATTAAGCCCATGGCCGAAATTAGCTCTCAACATAACTATCCATTTGGCCTCTATCTCTTCAGTTCTATCTCTAATGTCCCCACATTTCAGGTTTTCATATGTTCTTGCAACTATCATAAACTTGAATGTGTGCTGTTTACCTACTTTAGAAACATGTTTAGACAAGGCATTATTTTCAGACCCCTTCCCTATGTGGTAAATGTACTCCCTAATTCTTTCTTTTAAACTACGATCTGTTTTGCCTATATAGAAACTATTGCATAGACAGCAAGTAGCAAGATATACTACATGTGTAGTCACACATGTTCCACTAACCCTGATATCAAAAACTTTACCTGTATCTGGATGTCTAAAACATATATCTTTATTAATAAACTGACATTGCTTACAATTACCACATGGTTTTGTGCCGATGGAGTTAACTGCTGTTACACTATCTCTACTGTTACATAGCCTTCTTTTAAGATTCTTTTTATTTTTGAAGGTAAACTGTGGTCTCGAACCTACCACCTTACTGATGATAGGATCAGTAATAAGAATCTGATCGTAGTTTAAAAGAAAGAATTAGGGAGCACATATACCACATAGGGAAGGGGTCTGAAAATAATGCCTTGTCTAAACATGTTTCTAAAGTAGGTAAACAGCACACATTCAAGTTTATGATAGTTGCAAGAACATATGAAAACCTGAAATGTGGGGACATTAGAGATAGAACTGAAGAGATAGAGGCCAAATGGATAGTTATGCTGAGAGCTAATTTTGGCCATGGGCTTAATGACAGCATGCCCATCAAACCCATCTAGAGAAAAAGGGGGCTACGTAGATAGATATGATACTAGGTTTGTTGTGATTATATATATATTTTTTATATATATATTTTTATTTAATAAGTAAGACTCACATATTTATGAGCATTTAAATGTTTTATTATATATATTTTTATGTGAATAAATATATATTTTTATGTGAATAAATATATATTTTTATGTGTATATACATGTATATATCTTTAATGAAATAATAGGATGGTTGATGCCAGCACTTTCATACACATTTATTTTTAATTCATTGTGTGACTGTATAACTTTAATGTTAATAGATTGTTAGGTCATGTGACTAAATTAGGTATATAAGTAGGTGTAGTTAATTATGTTACTCATACACCTGAAGAAGCATTGTGTGAAAGCGCTTGTGTGACATTAAAGAAGACTTCATTTTATACAACGCCTGAAGACTGGTTTCTGCATTTATTTGGACACTGGAGCCTTACCTCAGCTTTCTTTTTTAGAGATATATGCATGCCATGAGAATGAAAGTCAAACTGAGAATATACAAGGGACAGGGCCTGTCTTCATGTTAGCCATCATAGTTCTACAAGTTGGACAGAACCTACTTGACAGCAGAACATGACCATTTACTAAAGAGACAGGAAAAAGAGAGGAATATGCTTACATGTAATGTTACGATTAGTCATCAGACAGGTTGCTGTACTTGAGAGGCACTGCTGATTGTCACTGATTTTATTAGCTAAAGATAAGTGTGATGCCACAACACTGGACCAGTAATCAAGGAGCCTCAATCTTCACCACTGGCAACAGTGGGGAATGTACACACTGGGAGGATGACAAATACATACACAGTAAAGTGCAATTTCCCTTAATAGCATGATCACAGACAATCTGGGGATGGTTTCTGCTTCTTTCTCCAGATCCTCAATAAGACTCCCCACTGGTACAGCTACAGGGTTAAGATCTCAGCTGAGTGGCCAAACCAAGATCTCCAGTACCCTCTCTGTCCAACCAGTGCTTCGTGTCCCTGCCCAACCCTTTTGACCAAGGTACAGCAGATTTCACTGAAACATGTAAGTACAGAAAGATTTTTCAAATACCACAGGAGAAAAATCACTTTCACCCCAACAATGTAAATAAGCACAAATAAATAAAATGACATTTCTTTATGGGGAAGGTTCTCTTCACACATTATATAAAACAAACTTCAAAACCATATTTAATAATGATTATGAATTTTTTGAAGATTATTAGAAACAGACCAGTTTTGGTAAACTAAAACTGCTTAGAATGCATACAGCATTTTATAAAATTTTCAAAATGGAAAAACATGAAAATAGTTGCAACTGGAATTTACCAAAACAACTACCACTAGAGGATGCGGTAAGCACCTTCAGCACTACCTTCCTAAACATACTAAACCACCACACACCACCCAGAACTATCAGAATTAAATCCAATTACACACCCTGGCTAAATAAGGAATGTAGATCACTGCTAAAGGCTGGAGACAAAGCATGGGAAAAACTTCACAAAAATAAAACCCAACTAGCTAAACATAAATACCTTGAGTTACATAACAAAGAAAAACAATTAGTGATATCAGATAAAATCAACTGCTACCACAACATTTAGAATATACATTCTAAACAGCCTCAAAAATTTTGGACAGCAATTAATAACATACTTCATCCAGGTAAATCAATTACCCCTAACTGAACAACAGTTAACAATACCAACAATATAGCAACTCAATTCTAATAAATACTTTACAGAAACTATTCAAGCCCTGGCAAACTCTCAGGATAACATCAGCAACCCTGCATCTCTCCTCCTTCAACTCAGTACCTTCTCCCATAATAATATCCCACACTTTAGCTTACACCCAGTATCTGTTAAATACATAAAAGAAGTACTTTAAAAACTGAAACCAACCACACTAGCCACAGATAATCTCCCTACTGACTTTCTAAAAATTGCTGCTGATGTTATGTCCTGCCCAGTAGCCATTCTCATAAAAAGGTCTATATCTGAGAACCATGTACCCAGTATTTGGAAAACCTCCCACATACTGCCACTACACAAAGGAGGTAATTCCACAGAATTCACAAATTGCCACCCTATAGCCATCCTATCTCCCTTATCCAAAATACTAGAAAGAGCAGAGCATACCCAACTAATGAACCACCTTCTCACACACAAACTACTGTGACATATCCAACATGGCTTTCGACCACATCACAGCACCACTATCACACTAATGTTCTTTACTAATATTGTTAACCAACATAGAAACAATGGACAATATGTATCTTCCATATTCTCAGACCTTTCCAAAGCTTTTGATATGGTAGATCACAATACGCATATTAACATTCTTTCCACCTCAAACCTTAGTAACTCTAGTATTATATGGCTCCAAAACTACCTAACAGGATGACTTCAAGCTGTACATTGGCAAAAACAATTTTTCCCTCTGCTCCCAGTTCTCTTAGGGGCTACACAAGGCTTCGTCCTTGGTCCTCTACTGTTCTCTATAATTATCAACCAACTCTGCACCTCCACACCTTATGCCTCGATAGTTCAATATGCAGACAACTCTACCCTAATATGTGCAGCACTCACACTACAATACCTCCACACCTTAACCCAAGATTCCTTCCTATCTGTTGAAACATGGTTCACTTACTCCAAACTGATTCTGAATCCCAATAAAACTAAACTCCTTCTCTTTAGCCCAACTAGATCTCATTCAGCTTTACACTCATTTACTATCTTGTCCAAAAATAAAACTGTGATCAACACAGTATAACACACTAAACTGCTTGGGGTAGAAATTGACAATAGCCTAAAATGTGATATACACATAGTCCAACCCATCAAGAAAATCCACAAGAAACTTGGTCTCCTATACCGAAGCAAATAATTTCTAACAAAAACGACAAAAGCTGCCATAGCCTGTACACACCTCCTATCATCCCTCCTCTATGCCTCCCCAATACTAACCAACCTCCACAAAACAGATGTAATCAAACTAGAAACTTGCTATAATAATAGCAAAATTTGCAACAGGTGTCTCTTATAGGTCACATCACTGTACATCTCTTAAACAACTAAATTGGCTTGAACTTCCTCAGCTTTTATGCTTTAACCAACTTACCCTTGCACACAAAATTCTTCACAAGCCAAAATATTACACACTCATATAAAAGCTCTCATTGTCTCTGGTCTGGTAACCTGCAACTTTTAAATACTACTAAAGTCAGCAGCCATGCAGGGACTTCTCTTTTCTAACTACATTCCCAAAATATGGAATACGTTTCCAACCCCTGTAACCACAAATAGCTCTATTTCACAATTTAAAAGACTCCTTAGATCATACTTCAAAGACGCTTGGCTATGTCCCTGTTGCTCCTGGATAGATCCCCCTTTACTCTCTCTGCTAGCTTAATATCCCTTGAAATAATGTAAAACAAAACTCTCACTAAAGCAAACAACAGCACCTATAGGTAAACTACCTTTTTGCATCTCTAAACTGTGTTTTTCCCTGTGGTTGATGCACTCTTTTTGGATGCTCATGTGAATGTTTCTAACTATAGAGCTTAGTCATTTTTATATCTCAGTTTTACTAGCTAAGTAATCCATGTAACATACTTTTGTGAATCTCCGCATAAATCTCTAACTTTATTGACTGTTTCTCCCATATATGTTGATGAAAATGTACTGCTTTTTACTGCTTCTCTCTTAAATGTTTATGCATTTCTAGTCTTTGTATATGTATTTGTATTTTCATATTTGTAAATTTTTATTACTGGAGCTTTTCTCCTTGGGCATCCACTGAAAAAGGACCTGTGTCCATTCAGACTTTCCCAAAATAAAATAAGTAAAATGTAAGTAATTTTAACATTTTTCAAGCATCACGTTTTCTGATTTAAGGCTTTCTCAAGAGCTATATTCAGAAATATCCCTAAATCGGCATGCGATACGCCTTGCAAGCATGGTTGAAGGGTATAGTTCAGAGTTCATGTTATTCAGAGATGTACATAATTTATATATCTCTATTCATCAAAACTCCTCAATCCAGTTTTCCTGTATAGCTATTCATAACTGTGGACTTGTATATGTTTTATTGTGTAAGGTTAATACAGGCATGTGTTAATAATAATTCACACTCATAAGTACAGTGCAGCCTCACAATGGTATCTATGCTAGTTTACTTACGTCTATCATTTACTAACATGAGGTAGGTCATAATTTCCAACACACACTACCTTTGTATCCAAGTAGCCACATCTGTCACAATATTGCATCAGCCTCATGCATGACATATTTCAGTCAGTCTCTTTTATATGAGGCAAGTCCTGGAGCATTTTGTGTGTATAGTACAGTGGTAGAAACATGAAAACAGGTATTTGATAATAACTTCTGGTTGCCATACTCTTCTGTAATGCAAAAAAACAAGTTGCAAAGTCTTGCACAATCGCAAGGTGTTTTTGACCCCTCCCCCATTTTAGCACCTTTTGCCATTAAAGTTAAGTTGCATAAAACTACTGTTCACCTTTTTTACAACTGCAAAGGCAAAACATAATGTATGACCTGTGATTTGTGACTATAAGAACACTTAAACTACAGCATCAAAATGGAAATTATAAAAGGTACTTGGCCTTTGCATTAAGAATCAAGTAAAATCAGCAGTCTAAATTACCTATTTAAAATAAACAATCATAACTACCTCGATTACTTTTATAATGCACATTCTTGAATAAACCATAGAAGGTATAGCTGATTGAGCAAATTGCCATAACAGTGCATCTTTAGGTCAGGCCACCATATTTATAAACTCCATGAACAATCAGTTACAGGGGCTGTGCACAGTGCTTTTTGATTGCAGTGCAAAATATTCATAAAACTGATTTACTCCAGTGTTGTACAGCAGACTGCCAGGCCATTGTCATACAACTTTGTGACAACGTTTGGACATAAAGGCATTGTTGTTAGTAGCCTATACTGATCCACAGTCTCAAAGACGTTAGCCCAAGAATGCTGGACCATGGAAAGTACTGTCCTTGCTAGATCACTACAGCAGGAAATTCAATAATAGCTAGATATAGATGAATAAGTAAAATGTGTTATAGGAGGTATACTACATTATTTATAAGGAGGTTAGCGGAATGGAAGATGTACAATCTGATACCAGAAGTAAGAGCAAGCAGTACAGAAGGAGAAAATTGGAGAAGTGAGGCTGTAAAACAGATGATGTTAGGATGCCTTATGTTAAATGTAGCTCTGCTAAATCATGTTTCATGGGTAAAAGAGACAGGTGATTCACCCCAAGCAACAGTCATACACATACACAGACACATGCATGTACACAGACATTTGTAAATATATGTGCATGTATGCCCACACATGATGGCTTTTATGTAGCACAATATAAGGAACCATTAACAGATGGATTAAAATACAGTTAAATATAAATAGCATAAGCAATTTTTAAGATATGAGTACTAATATCAAATTACATAAAAAAATAACTATAGATATAAAAATAAAGTGATACAGCACCTCTGCCCTTGCAGTCACTCTGTCCAAGGGAACATCAGTACCCACAAGCAGCTCTGGCTCACTTTCAGTCTCACTGCTACAGGGTAGCTCCCTCCCAGAGGTAACCACCTCACCAGTCCTGGCTGTAAGTGTGTGGTCTGTCTGGTCTCCCACAGGCTACCAGACCCACATGCTTGTCTCCAAGTCTGACTGCATATAACTGCATGCACACACAGTACTGCATTATCAAAATCATTCCCTATCAGGACATCTGCAGGGTGGTAGTTTGGTGCCCTTGTTGTCTTGAGACAACCTACTGTTGGCATTTTGTCATTCCCACTTACTGGCTCACCCACCTTTTGTTATCCACCTTGCCTCTGTGGACATCTATATGCTACATGCCCCCCCCCCCGGTTGCATTTACAACATTTATCCCTTCCTCCTGGACATGTACATGGACTAGTGGCTTCCCCTGCTACTGGCAGACTCTGTGGGGGCAGTCTGGGCCACCTACCATTGGCTCCCCTTAGACTCATGGGCAGCACTGGGTGTCCCTTTCCTGTGTAGCGATACCCTGCTTGCTAGGTATAAATCTCTCTTCATTCCCAACTCATCTACAGTAGTGCACTATCTGCTAACCAGATTCTCATGTCCTCAGGCAAAGTGCTAAAGGTATGCTAGCCCTTCAAAAGTGGTGACCTGCCATCCACTCACCCACCTATGAAAATAAATGCTTATTTCAGCAACATATTCAAACACACTTTCCTCTGCCTTGCGTCTATGCTCACTAAACTTTTTCCTATAAGCTTCAGGTTTTAGCTTAAAACATTCGAGCAAGTATTTCTTTACAACATTATAATTTAAACAATCAGTATCAGACAATTTGGAGATAACAGTTACAGCTTTCCCATGGAGTAATGGGGTCAAGAACCATACCCAAAGCCCTTGGTCAACATTATACTGTTTACATACCCTTTCAAGCATATGAATGAAACTATCAAAATTATCCCCCTCTGTAAATTGTGGAAGAAATTTACTGACCTTTGTTGCTTCTGGGGTTCGGATACTCCCTTCCCCATTACCTTCATGACCCTTGTAAAGAGTCAGCATCTCCTTTTCATGTTGCCTCTGCCTCTCATTCTCCTCAGCCTGCAGACTTCACAGTTTCTCACTTTCCTCAGCCTTTAGACACTGCAGTTTCTCATTTTCCTCGGCCTCCAGATGTCTCAGCCTCTCTGCTGCTTCTATTTCCAAATATTTGGCCTCCAACTCAAGCCTCTAACTCCAGATGGATTTTTAAGTCCTCTGTGGAAAGGCTGAGCTGCACATTTTCTGAGAGTTGTACAACTCCATGGCCAATCTGATTTCCTCCTGATTGCTGGGATGTGATTCAGCTGTGACTAAAGCTGTAATCATGTCTGCTTTAGTCAGGTTGGTATGCACCAGTCCTTTACCCTGGCACATCTCAGTCAATTGGCTCCTTGTCAGCTTGCCATACTTCTCTGCTGACATGCTTGCCTGCTCTCCCTGACTAACTAAGTTAACAAAAAAAAATGAATAAAACAATTGTGATATGAACTCTGAATGTTCACTGCGTGACTGAGAGTACAAACATTTTCAGTGACCACTGTACATAGGCTACAGGAATTCAATATCCACATCACTACGAGTTAATTAATATGTGATGTGGCCATCACACCACTAAAAATCATTTAATATGTGATGTGGCTATCCCACCTCTGCCCCAATTAATATACGATGCCCTTGCACTGGTCCAGTAATCAAGAAGCCTCAATCCTCACCACTAGCACCAGTGAGGGATATCCACATTGGAAGGATGACAGGTACACACACAGTAAAGTACAATTTCCCTGAAGAGCACACAGAGATTACAGTCAGTCTGGGACTGGTTTCTCCCTCTCTCTCCAGATCCCCAATAAGACTCCACACTGGCACAGCTATAGTGTTAAGATCTCAGCCGAGTGTTCAAGACAAAACTTCCAGCATTCTCACTGTCCAACCAGTGCTTTGTGTCCCTGCCCAAGTAGCGGACACACACAGTTTGAGATTTGATTTATATACAAACATATACACACAGTCCTGGGGAAGGCTGGCACAAGTTTACTAGCTATGCCCCTTTCTGCCCAGACTATAAGGTAGTACCAGCTGCCACCAGCCACCATTACTTATCAGATACTTTTAGGGTCATTACCAAAGGGTGCCCAATCTTACTGTGTAATGTTACTATTATCTAAATGGTAAGTGTTACCAAGACTTGCAAGGCTATTTAAGAGTGTCTTGTACAGTATCACCAAATACATATGCAAGTACTCTAACAGCTTAAATATCTCTAAACAAATCATCACAATTAAAAAGTTTTAAATATATTTAATAATACATAATAAAAGAACAAGACAATATTCAATAACTCAACACAGTGACTACAGAGTTTAGAATCACAGGAAATATTTTAAAACAACATTGTAGGACAGTCTCAAATAAATAAATACAGAAAACATCTAAACTAATATTTACTATATTCCTAACTATCTCTAAAAGAAACTGTGCTCTAAATGCTTACTTACAGAGCAAGGCAAATGCAGATGAGAAGTGCTGAATGGATGTTTTCAGATCCAAACACAAAATGCACAGTCTCTGAGAGTGTTCTTAAATTAATAATACACATTACTGCTGGGTTAGCTGGGATGACATCACTCTTTGTCACCTGCGTTCAGTTCCCAGTCTTAACATAAACTTAGACTTTAGCACCTCTGTATCAGAGGTACCTATCTCTCAGAAGTTTGCCTAGAACTGGAAGTCGTAAAACAGTTAAACACTTTTACATTTTAAACCTAGTAATTATTTCTGTTTCAAGACAATAGAAAAACCTCCTAGCTCTAGACATCCTTTCTGTTTGCATTAACTAACTTTTATACCACAGTCGTAAACAATTTCAACTTATTTTCTTGAAGTTTTGCAAGTTAACTCTGTATGTTCCAACTTCTACCATTAAAACACGCATATGCACAGGTATATAGTTATATACATTTCTGTTATTTTCCAGCAGGGTACACTGTGGTTACATTCTTGAACTTTAGTATATAACATACAGTTCAACACACACTTCTGCACCAGTAGTTTAATATATACATAACATATAGTTATCTTATATTTGTAAGACAAGCCTATGGATTATATTAATATTCACAAATGACATATGACTATTTACAAAATTCCAGATAGCTGGGCTGGCAGTATCACATTTCTATATAAATCATATTAATATTTTCAAGTGACATATAATTATTTACAAAATTCCAGCTAGCTGGGCTGGCAGCATTTCATTTGTCACAGAGAGTATAAGTGGAAAAGAAGAAAAAAGTAACACAAATAGATTTTATGTTTATAACATACAAAACAAGAGAAAATAGTTTAAGTGGTATCTTTTTTATTTAACAGTATTTGTGTAAGTACAGGGTAAGAAATAACATGTTATACAGGTAAAAGTGTATTTAAAATGCTATAATAAACTTAAAAGGAACAGTGTCTTCCAAAGATGGTAATGATCTGAATACATACAAGCTGTGGACATCCAGGCCAGAAACATTACTAGTGTAATTAAAGGACTGGAGCAGAAAAGTCACAGCAGACAATAACAAAATTATCTCAAGTGTGTTTCTAACCATCCTTTTTAATTGGATCTAAAAGCCCCTTCCTAATCTCATCATCTGGAATTATTTTTGGAGGGTAGCAACCTTTTCAACTACCTTGAGAAGAACTGACTGGCTCAGAGTTTATATGAGGCATACCTCTCTAAGTATGAATTGGCATTTTTGTTTTTACTTTTACTTTTTTTTAATGTCCCTGCCTAGGAAGTATATTTTTGTTATATGTATACATATATATATATATATATATATATATATATGGTTAGAGATAGCATTAAATGTTTACTTACATCAGATATTATTGCAAAACTTGATCAATGCTGTATCAAACTTGCTAAAGTTGCAGCAAATAACCCTTTCAGAACCCACCACTGTATAGCACTGAAAAGCCTAAACTGGTTATAACTGCCACATCAACTAAAATATACACAACTTCTTATCACATATAAAATTACCCACCATCCATCTGCCTGTCCAGCATTAAAAACATTCAAAACAACTATGTTCCCAGTTGGTCACTGTGATTCAGTGACCAAAAACCCATGCCTATCTACAAACATAGCAAATCTTTAGGTAGCTAAGGCCTGGAACTCCTTACCTGTAACCATCAGGTGTATACCCTCACTCCCATCTTTAAAACCACTCTGAAAGACTTTGTAGCTAAAATCTGACTTTGTTCTTGCTCAAAAGAAGAATAAACTATATCCCGAAATGTGAACCTGTATCTTTTCATTCCTTATAACTCCTTACTCTTCCTACCTCACTTACTTCCTTACTGTTATCTAATTCTCTTCCCTGACTTTCTCTCTAAATATATCATAAGTCTGTTTTTCACTCATTTCATATTGCAATTCCTATTAGAATTAAACTAACTTTACCTTTAATTTCTCTAAAAAACTGGCTAAAATTTATCTTACTGTTAAGTGATTGGCATATACCTTGTATGGCTTCTTAACCAGTGTTTTATATTATGTATAATTTATCATAATTACTTAAACTGTAGATGTTTTTGTTTTATTTCTGAAGATTATAAAATTATTCCCCCGGATTCACGAAACCTCCTTGTAAGACTAAATAAGTCTTACTCTGAAACTGCAGTTGAAAGGTATGACATCAGTGTGCCATGCATATTCATGAGGGCATGCTGACTGCACTCCAAGTCTAACACGGACCATGCAGGAAGGCAGGGGGCATGCCCGACTGCGGAGCAGTCCAAACATCTACGTCCCCTGCAAGTGTCTGAGTTGTGCAATGTCAACACACATGAGCGAGTCCGCTCAAATGTCTACATACCCAACACCACACTCCCTCACATTGTAAACCCCCAGTACAGTTATAAAATGTAAAACCTTTAACTTATTTCTTATAATTCCCGATATAGCTGCCCATATTTGCACGTGTTTGGGCAGGTGTGCCCATTGCTTAGCTACAGTTAGCAATTTCGACATCGAAGAGCATAATAAGAAATGTTTATGCAAATTAAGTCAAATAGCAATAGTGTAGTGGTAGAGCCTATGCACAAAGAGGAGGCATTCACGGTTCTAGTCCCCCCACACCCCTTTCTATTATATGTTTTAAATTAGTATATGAAACAATACCTGACATATATGAATAAACTTTTAGTAAAAATCATAGAAATGGCCTACGTGTCAGTGAACAAAATGTATACATATATAAATATAAGAAGGAACTTGACATATAATTGCCCATAGCTAAGCAGCACTTTACCCAGCGCAATATAGTTGCCCAAAGTTAAGCAGCGCTTTACCCAGCACAATGTAGTTGCCCATAGGTACGCAGCACTTAGCCCAGTGCAATATAGTGACCATAGTTAAGCAGTGCTTTACCCAGCGCAATATAGGTGCCCATAGCTTAGCGGTGCTTAACCTAGCGCAATAGCTTTGCGCGGAGCTGGGCACCTCACCAACTAGCGCACCATGAGCAACGTTGGGCAACATAGAGCAAAGTTGAGCAAAGTCACCTAAACACAGCCACACCCCCTAGCCTGTCTGGACAGTAGTAAAATAAAAAGCAATGACAAGGCTCAAACCCGGGGCACTGTGCAGCATAGTCAAAGTACTGAACCACCACACCATGACAGCTTTGCAAATACATGCACTGTTAACATACATATACTTATGAATGGAAGTTTAACCATTGCTAATCAGGTTTGCTGTTAGCCGAGAATTTTACAAAACGGCCAATGACAAATAAGTGCAGGAAATTAGGCATATTTAAGCCCCATAAGTGGGAATACTCACATTAACTGATTGTGGTACCTATTTGCAGTCAGGATGTCCGGAGCTGGAGAGGGAAATCGCTTTAGAGCGCAGAGGTGGGGCATTGAGGAGTTCAAATACATGGTTTGACTCCTAGTCCAATGTCATGAGTGTAGACTCCTGCAGGGCCAGTAACAAGGTATGGAGTTTAAAGCGGAGGCTTGGAACAGGTTAGCTCATGACCTCAGCAGTGCCACAGGCGTCCCAAGGACTGGTGAGCAGGTCCATCACCACCATTCAGACCTGAAGAGATGGAAGCAGGATCAACTGACCCGATGGATCCAGGAGGCCCATCAAATGCCAAATGCCCCACTACTGAGTAGGTAGCCATGGAATGAATTATGTAAGGAATGCTGTTGTAGCCTATATTATGAATAGGAATGTCTCAATATCCCTTCATTTACATTACAGCTGCAGGTGTTCGTGCCACGAATCAGCAAGCCTATGCAGATAGGCTGCTAAGGCTGTGCCACTAGGCAGGTTAGTAATTCTTCTGCATGTATTATTATATAAAAGAAGTGAGAGAGCCTGAAAAAGAGTGCTGTAACCCCTCAATAAAGGTCTAATAAGTCGTGAATAAAGTCTCTGCATGTATTGTAATATAAATTAAGTGAGAAAGTGTGAAAAGTGTTGGAACCCATTAATAAAAGTATAATAGCTTTGGAATAAAAGTATTCTGCATGCACCAAAATATGAAATGAATGAGAGAGCCACTACAAAAGTGTGTAATGCAATTAATAAAGAAGAATGCCTGGACTGTGTCTGTGTCACTTTCTTTTATATGTTGTAATAACCTTGCAGTATGGAGATAGTACAGTTGTATTAAAAGCTGCCAATCCACAATTGGGCATCTCCATATAAAGTGCATGAAGGGAATGCCTGTAGCCCTTAAGCATATATACAGTCCTCAACTGTTGGTTCATGGCTAGTATGTACAGGTTAATCTGGCACATGAGTAGCTTGTGAATGTGATCCCCAGAAATGTCAATGTGTTGCTAGAAATGTAGGAGTCTGTTTAAATGTAGCTGAAAATGTCACCGGAAGACAGCCAGATATGTAGATATATGAATATAAATGAAATATATAAATATGTAGCAGTAACATCTGCATCTGGAACAGTTTGTATGTCAGATACAGGTCAGGTATATGAACAACTATCAAAACCCAATTCACAATTTCATGGACACTGCCTAGTGTAATAATACATGTAGGGTATATATACCTGCTGTCAGTAGGAATGTAGAGTACAGTTATAGGTATATACAAGTTGTTAATGGATTTTTTCAACCCTACTTTATGTTCATAAATAATGCCATTCCACAACTCAATAGGTATGTGTAATCTCAAAAACATTGTTGGGACATATGTCCTGTTGGTTTATAAATATCTGCATGTACTTTGATGCATGTGCCCTGTTCACATACCAAAACCTTGGTGGCCTGTTGCCACCAAACAATCCTGCATGCTGTTGGAATGTCCATTGGTGTTCTAAATATGCATGTGTTATGCTTGCTGTTCAACTGCTGGAATACCTGTGTGTTGGGTTAATGGGAATACTACTGCATGCTGTTACAACTAATTTGTAATGCTGTTGTCTGTTACTAACCCATATTGTCATTAAATCCTGCTAAACATAGAACATATGGGAAGGCCGGACCCAGCGGACCCTCCTCTTCCACCACAGCCCGCGATGGCACCTGGCACCAGCATGTCCGGTGCCCAGCCCAGGACCTCCTCCTCCGGTGGCCATGCGCCACCTTCGGGTGGAAGCGCTGCAGGGGATGGGGCTCATCCCCCCATGCAAGCATGGCTGGAGGAGGGCCACCCATCACCCTCCAAATGGTCCGGGCTGTGGTGCGTAGGGAGATCGAGCTCACAGTCGCTGATCCTCTACGCCAGCTTGAGGCAAGAGTGGTGTGACTCATGGGTGAGCCTGCCCCTCCTATGCAGCCCCCAGCACAGCCACCCTTGGGTCTGTGAAGGTGCAGTGGTGACTGCCCATGGGTGGGGATCTCAGTTCCACTGTTACCATCTGTGGGCTCATGGGCTTGCTATTTCCAAAAATCCTTCCCCGTCAATTGTGTTCATCCCTCCATGTGTCATATTCCGCCCCTGTATGTGTCTTGTTTGTTTACCTCCCCAACCTACCTCCCACAACATACCTACTTCCCCTACCTCACATTCCACTCTCACTTGAAAAAAAAAAAAAGGGCAAGCCGTTCCCACAAAATAAAATATGCCCCATGCATAGCTGCCCATCTCGCACACATGTCCACAGGACATGTAAACTGAGAATTATAATTGGCAGTACAACATACATTGTTGTCCTCACCCCTCTCTCAGGGGTGGAAGTTTTCAAATTTCACTCCAAATTTCTGCAAAATGCACAGCTGTTCCTGGTAAAGAAATGGGCAGCTATGGACCTTCCCTACACCCATCCTGCACATCCTGAGCTGGTTTCCCTACTGTCTTTCCCTCTTTCTGCCCCCTTTTTCACCACTTTCCTATCTCCCCATTTTCTTTTCTTTCAAAGAAATTAGCGCAGGGGTTAGCGGGAGTAAGTACTTTTAAGCAGTAGTAAGCGCTTAGCTAAGCTTAGCTAAGCATCACGCAAACCCGCTTAAAACTGCTTAAAAGTGCCTTAGTCACTCTGTATGTCAGGGCCCTTGATCTGCTCAGCAGCAAAATAAAACACCTTTGTCAGTCTCGAACCCCAGACCTTGGACACACTAAACTGCATGAAGAACCACTAAGCCACAGCAGATTTACAACAACTTGGTGCTGAAATTAATATATCATGCATTACAATGAGTGAATGTAAAGGAAAAATAGGAAGGCCATAACACAAAGCTTGTTCTGTGGATCTTTACCAGCAATTGTTGTGGAACTGCATTACAGGACTGTGATGAGAGAAGCAGCCATTCTTGCAGCAAATAATGTTACAGAAGCACTTTACAACCCACACACAGTATCATAGCAGGACAAACACTGGCATATCTGAATAGGGCGGAGGCCATACTTCCCAACTGTGACTACTTTTCAGGGATGTCCCTGAGTGTGAAAGATATATTAGCTGTGTCCCTCTGAATCCCTCTGAAAAGTACTGATGTTAGGCAGAAAGGTTGGGTATTACACAATGAATAATGACAATAATAACAGTAGACACCGCTTGTACTTCATAAAAGGTGTACTAATCCATATGCACTGCTTCACTCAAGTCTACACTTACTGTCCATATTATTTGGAAGGTGTACCTCACTTTCAACTACCTATCCCAGACTCCATGCAAGTATGTATCTGAGTGTTTCATAGGCCTGGCAGAGGCACAAACACACAGGCATATCAGCTTCACAGCTGTTACACACTCTGCAAAACGATTTGGGAGGACTTCCACAAGGATACCCTTCTGTAGGAGTACAACACATACATACCAAAGGATGTAGCCATGTACTGGTAGCAACTGACTGTAACATTTCCATTGTACCAGTGCTGTAAACACCTGTGGGTTGCACAGACAATGAATAACAGGCTAACATCCGGCTACCATCTGGATCAGTTCACAGTTGGGAACTATGCAGACAGACCACCTGCCTTAGTAAACTAACAGGTACACACTGACCCTTTAAGTCCAGTAAGATAACATTCACACAATAATACATAATGCACTCTGTATGTCTGCACCCCCCAAAAAATTTACAACATACTTGTGTGTTCAGGGTCTACCAAGGATGTAGGTAGGCATACTCAGTACTGGAATAGTCCAGTTCTCTTGAGAATCCTGTGCTAATGTCAACAATAAAAAGCACAAACCCTGCAGAAGTGAGTACATTAATATTCACAGTATAACAGTTCACAAACAGTTCATGTGCCAAAAGAATACACTGCAATAACTTCTTCTGTATGGCAGTTAGTCATATAAGCAGAAAAGAAACTACATACTCACATATATCTTGTGTAAGCATTTGTAGGGGTGAGTTAAACTCTACACTGATATGTCCATATTGTAAGTGGCAACAGTCAGGTCTGAGTACAACAGGTACATCACTGGCTACAAACCTAGCTTCAGATATAAGAAGTATACCAACCTTCTGAATGGAACAACAGTGTCCACAGCAAACAAGCATGGGCCCCACTCTGGAAATCTGAAAGGGCTACGCCTACATAACCTAGCAATATATATAGCAGTGGGTTGCTATGACAGTGTGTACTGCAATTACCACGCAGCAGGCTGTATGCATTTACCAAATGCTGAGCACCAATTGGTGCAGAGGGCATCACATGCACATGCGCAGATACCTATAAAAGCAGACTGTACTTGCTATCCCCACATGCAATCATTACATTGCATGACTTGTAGTCTAGCTACATCCTGGAGTTGAAAAAAATATATAAAAGAAAATTAAGTAAAGCAATATATTACTGAATTACAAAACTAAAATATTAATTAAGTAAAAAAAAATGTAATTAATAACCAAAGGAAATATAAGTAAAAACAACCATAACTGAAGACATTCAAAAGAGACAGTAAACAAAGTTTATAGCTTTGCACACAGACGGACCTGCAAATCACAAACAGGTATGTAACAGATATGTAGTTACCGGCAAGTAGTAGATGTTTATGAAGAGTACTGTACAAACTTTGAAACATGCATATGTGGCAGCAGTTGGTATGTATGCACTGATGCCATGCATAACTACTGCCATGAACAAATTAGTGTATAGCTGTGTGCAGTGGGACATAACTGTGAGAAATGTAGCTCAGCATTAAATGCCAGACATCTGATCATGTTATCTATGGTCTGTACAGTACTGTGCATAATGGCTGTTTGTGGGAGTAGTGCAAACAGCGACATCAACTTGGATGTGACAGAGTAAGACATGCATGATAGTCATATCATGTGTAGCTTAGCATTGCCAACTGCTGTACCAGGCTAGTATAGTAAGGTAGCATTTGCAACTATATCTACTTCCTGTAATATTACTGTGTGCACACATGTGCCAACTGTTCATGTTGTAGCAAGGCCCAACAACTCATCTGTGAGGTGTATGGACTTACAACAGTGTGGACCATGTGGAGAGATATATATGTGTCAGATATATCAGCATCTGTACATGTGCACAGAGCAAGGGACATACTGCAACTGTTTGTGAAGGGTGGACATATATATGTTGGTGAAGGTTGTTATGTGCATATTGTTATGTAGGTTGTAGTGTGTGGCAAACAAGACAGCATACAGTGCTGGTATATGACATGTGGTGTTTAAATGCTGTGGGTATGATTTGTTAGGTTTTTAGTCTTCCAGACAGGGAGTCTTGCTAAAGATACATGGGCTGTGAATACCTTCAATGCATGCTGCACAAGACTGTGCAATAGTATTACATAACTGTATCCCTCACAAACTTTGCATAGTTGGTATTCCCACCATGAAATGTGGACTGTATATCTGCCTATATGTAGATCTATCTGTACACCAATGTATGTCCATATGTACACCCAAGCTCAATGTTGTACATGTATTGCCATCCCTTTTGTTAGAAACCCTGTACCCATGAACTACCACATAGGTGGTAGTCAACTCCACACCGAAAGTGTGAGAAGTTACCACGGCACACAGGTGGACAATAGTGTCCTTTTGTTAAGCACAGTGCCACACTAGTCATGTAAACTGTGTACGGTCCACATGTCATCAGAAAAGGTGTGTCATCCATGGAAAAAGAGGTCAGTGTTCCACTCTACTCATCAGTCATAAAACCCATCATAGAGTACAATGGCCCTTGTGGTATGTACCTCAGAAGATATCTACAGCAACTGTAGACGGCAGCCACATACCTCACAAAGAGTATTACCAGACTCAAACAGATGCCCTATGCAGACTGTTTTACAAAGCCACAGCTACACTGTGTTGCATATCACCTACCCAGAAGCAGCCTCTGCCTAACATACAAAGCTATGCCAAACCCACAGGTGTTGGACATGCTCCATGTAAACAGATCAAAATCCGTTCAAGCTACACACTATACTGATCTCAACCTTGGAACGTCAGAAAGCGGAACACGCTGGAGTGGTACATTCTCATCTCAGACACATACCATACTCTAGAACTAACTACCTATCAATAGCAAAGAAAGGTCCTCAATAGCAGTTGTCATGAATAGTCATGATGAATGGATGTGAGATAGGAAATACAACCCGGGAATCACCTCTGTGGCTCTTAACATGAACCTAAATGACATGGGTGTTGAAGGTCAGGATACCGTATGGCTAGGCTTCTATATGCCTTACAGCTAATAGCCCATTAGCTACCTAGGACCCGATACACACACGCATGTACATGTTGCATTAATTGCTATGTGAGGTTGACTAAGTGTGATGGTGAATGTGTAGGTGAATGTGTCAACGTTGTGTATATGTGTGATAGCCTAGTGGGAAACTGTTCATATCATGGTATGTAATGTTCTAGCTATGATCCCCACAGAAGATATGTATGCCATTGCTAGACAGGAAAAGCAGTATGGCATACGGTGTGACGTAGTCCCATGGTGTTGACTGGAGTGTGCCTTTGTAGGCTAAAGCAGTACATGTATGCTTATTGATTGTTAACACTAGTGAATATAAATCCCGTATGAACTGTAGTACTGCCTGAAGCTGTAGGCCTAAATAGCACAGTATGGTGTATATCCACATTGCTTGGAAACACTGCTTTGTTTGTTACCTGTACTCCTCACACATTACACACCTCAGGCATAAGGTTTTGTAAGTGCTGACACACAGTACTGTATGGTACACAGGTAAAGCTCATCAGGGTTGCCATACTTTTGTGTCTTGTAGGTATGTCTGATGTGTGTGTGGGTATGCCTGTAACATGGCCTCGGTTGTATGTGTGTTACAGGATATAAGTGCATGCCTAGCAACATGTATAGTGTAGTACAGCAGTTTGCCACCTATATTGATGAATGTGCACATATGTTACATAGGGGTTTGCTATCAACAAGTAGTGTAGTGTACTGGTAGTACTGTAACTGTACTTCACACTCATTTCAATGGATGACATTTTTTCTGTATGCATTAGCTTCATATATAGCTCCTGTGGCTAGGTGGTGCATTGTGTCACATACAGTGTGCCATGTACTGTTGTATAGTCTTACATACTGGTTTCACTTTGTTGCTGTGCAGAACATGGTTTAATATATAGAATGTGCCAGACACTGTCAGGCAGTTGTGGGCTGAGCACTGATATGTGGTATTAAAAGTGTGTATCTACTGACAGGCAATTGGTTGTTATATATGGCATTTCATTGATATCTGTACTGTAGAATGTTAAGTGTGCCACATGACTTGATGACAATTTTTTCTCGTCTTCCAGGGACATGTCTCAGCACCGCAACCCTGCTTATTTCCCTGAAGAGGAGGAAGTTATCATAACCAACCTACTACAACATCACACCCTGCTGTTATCCAGAACCAGCCAGGACCAGCATGAGCGCACTGCACTGTGGCAAGATGTTGTCCGTTGGGTTAATGACATAGGTATGCATAACCAGACTTATGAGCAGGTATGCCATGACTGCAGTGATTTAATTCGACATGTCTGGCGGCATGCCTCTGATGTCCGCAGACAACAGCTTGCCACAGGTGGTGGTGCAGCATCACATCAGGCCCTCACCAGAGTGGAAGAGCTGCTCCTCAGTGTGGTGGCTCCTGGCCCACCACTACAACAGACATGTGTCATCATGGAGGCCGGAGTCACCCAGCATGTTGACTTGGAGCGTGCAGGTGAGATGGCATATCTGTAGACTACTGTTAGCTCGATTGTTAGAACATGCATATGTCAGATGTGTACTGTGTATTTAGAAGATGTGAAGCCTGGTGTTGTGCAATACTGATAATGTGGAACATAATCTGTATGCCTGTGACTGTCAACCGTTGTACTACTGTACGATTGCAAACTCACAGCAGCAATGCTATAGTTGTTGACACTGACAAACTGTCTAAAATACTTGTAGGTCTCTCTGGTGTGACAGCAAGACAGCAGACCCATGCTGGTGAGTGTTTTACATTTGATATGGCAAATAACATGTGTATGTCATAGGTGAGTTGTAGGCCATATACACATGTATAACACCTACACATAATGCATGCTCTGCATGTTTTCTGTGGGACTATGCACATCTCAATAACATGAGTAGTTGCCTCAAACACATGCAATACACAAAGCATCCCAAACAATTGTGGTACACTGCAGTGGACATTGTATAGAGTTAATACACATGCACACAACATAAACCACTTTGTCATACGCAGTACGTGTGAATATGATACACATGGCGTATTTATACACCTGCTGTAAGGTCAGACTCCAGTATCCCAAATGTCATCCACACAGCACATATACTATACCTGAGGGGAAGAGGCCTATCATGGGGTGGTGCGACACTCTTCAACACACAACACATTCATGTTAGGCAATGCTCCCTATTGAACACCTTACATACCCATGTAACAACTGCCTGTGAAATGGTTAATGTAGCCACAGTGCTGCAGTTCAGGTACAGCAAGATAGTTGCCAGTGTGGCACACATTTGTGGCCTTGAGTGACTACATGATGCTGCCTGATGACGGCTCATGGTACTACACTACATCCAGTTACAGTAACTACAGTACTACACATACCATTCATTGCTATACACCTGACAGTTGTGTGCATCCAGCCATGGTATGTATACCTGTGAGTGATGGTGCACAGGACATTGAAAAGCATGTAATACTTGCACAGCAATGTTGTGTCCATCTACACATTGTGTTCCAGGGAGAGGCCAATCATTGAACAACACACATGCATCAAAGACATGTATACTGTTATTAACAAGGACTCTCTACACTCGCACTGCATGCTGTTGAGAAACACACATCCTGCATGCTGACACATAGGACTCTTTGGCTTGGGATACTGTACTCCACCATCAACCACTAATGAGTATGTTCTAGATTGCTGTTGGTGTGTGTGTGTGTGTGTGTGTGTGTGTGTGTGTGTGTGTGTGTGTGTGTGTGTGTGTGTGTGTGTGCATGTGTGTGTGTCTACTTTAATGAGTAGTGTATTTGTGTTCATGTGTTCATGCGTGCATGTGTTCATGTGTTCATGTGTGCATGTGGTCATGTGTTCATGTGTTCATGTGTGAATGTGTGTATGTGTGCATGTGTTCGTGTTCATGTGTGCATGTGTTCATGTGTGCATGTGTGCTAACATCATGTACAGATTGTAAAGTGTGTTTCCTGTCTTCCTCTCACAGGTGCTGAGGTTGTGTTTGTTGAGTGCAGCAGGGAACCTGAAGACACTGCCACAAATAGTAGAAATGATGATACATGTGTTGTGGCACAGGCAGGTTTGACAGGGTCTGTTGTAGGTCCGCCAATCGACAGTACTCAGCTTTCCACCCCATCTATGTGCCCATTCATACTGCCAATACATCCCTCATCACCAATGGCCTTAGCTGAGGGACAGCATACAGTAGGCATTGACCAGGATAGTGTGGTATCTATGACACATGCATCCCCTCACAGCAGCCAAAGCCAGATTCCTGGAAAGGTACCACATAGGCAGATGTCCAGGGGTTCTCGTGGGAGCACCGCTGGTCATAATGCCGCTGGCAGACATGCCCACCCACAGGTCTTACACCCTCAGGTATGTTCCAGGCTGTAATGCAGGCACAGGAACATATGGAACGGTACACCAGACAGGGACTAAGGGCACAGAGGGCCCATAACACCGCTATCAATGACAGTATCTGTGACCTTGCCGGTGCCATCCGTAATTACACCGCGGTCATTGATAGATGTTTGGGGGAGAAATTAGATGTCCTCCACAATGTCATGTCCATGTGCCAGGACAGTGCAGGATGGCTGAGATATGGACGTATGCCAGCAACATCATCAGCTGGCAGTCATCGCGGATGACACACAAGTCACAGCCGCTCCCGTAGTGGCAGTACCAGCCCCAGCAATGTTGTGGCTGGGCTGTCAATTGACCATCATAGAAGACCACATGCATGTGGCTCTGGCCAGTCCCAGCAGGGACATGGGTCCATTCGACATCCCTCTGCCTCTGATGATAACACGCAGTCTGGCTTAGTACCCGATATTATCCATGGCATCCCTGCCAGGTGCAGGTACTGTGGCCGTGGCCAGAGATGGTGATCTGTACAGCCTGGCAGGTACAGTCTGTGGCTGTCCCACAACCTCCCATATATGGCAGTTACATGGTGGAACTGTGTACATGCAGACACACACACATAAACCAAATACCTAGGGCTAACACATACACACACACATTACATCAACATAGACCCATGCTGTACTGTTGTCCCATACACACACTCACACACACACACACACACATGTCGCTTGGATGGGTCAATATCAGGCTCTGGCAAACCAACAACACACCCTGTGCATATGATGATACTGTGCCACCTCCTGTCATCTGTCACATTGATGCAGGAACAGGCTAACATGGTGCCGATGCACAGGGTGACTTTATAGCAGTGTATCAATGTTAGCATGTTGTCAACAGTGGAGTGTAATGATATCCTTGTAGGTATATTTGAGCAGGCATGATGCATTAAAGCTAGGATTACCACTGTTGTATTGTTTACACCAGTGTTACTTCCAAAAATATATTGTCCGCCCATGTGCCACTTAGCTGATGTATGTATTTTTGCCAGCATGTGTTGGTGAGTGGACAGTACGTGTGTGATGTGTGCAGTACAGTTTGCAGGTGTACATTTCTGAACATGGTGGAGGTGCACTGTCTGCATGTACGTGCATGCTGGACACATGGGAAGGGTGACATGTCTTATATTACACAGTGTTAACACTTCATAGTTTCTATTGGTGGCCAGTCTGCATTTTACTACACATATGCTTTAACTTGGGTACACATGTGTGTATGACATGGTTTGACACTTGGGTGTGGGTCATACTGTTACTATCTGTCATTGGTTTGCATTCTGGTAGTATACACAACCTCAACAGCCTGACTATATCCAATCCTTAGATGATGTCTTGACAACTGACACACAGATGTAGGACACTCAGTAGCATTTGGATCCTTCCTGTACTATACTATACCAGTAACCACTGGTATTGACCGCCACACATTTCTGCGACCACTCCTGTTTGGCTTATAGCCCTCTTAGGTACAAGCAAACACACTAGGGATATGTCTGTCCACATCCGGAAATGCGTACAGTGGCCTGCAATGAGTTTTCCGGATGTGACACATCCTCCTCAAGGGTATCATACAGACAGGTACCTGTTGTCCAACCCATGCTGTAAAGCTATAAGCCAACTATAGCATAGTCATGCACATTTACTAAACATAGTATCCCAACAGTACCACATAGGTAGTAGCCCCCAACATGTAGAACGGGTACCAATGTGTACATACAGCCAAGTGTTATGTCATCTGTCCTTTGGTATTCACATTTCCAAAGGTATTCTGATGTCCCTCGGTGTATCACATAAGCAATAAGGTGTCTGTATGCATATCCACAAAGTTGTTGTACACCTATAATGACTGTCCATTATTGACAGAGACTTTGTTGTGTTTGAACATGTCTGACATATACCCCAGGTATGAACCCTCACTCACTCTATTCTATGGAAACTGTCATGGGTGTGTGTGACACAGCTGACCTTGGCCACAGATCACTACAGTGGCTGGCCTTGTCACAAACATTCATGTGTGACCTAATGTCTGAGAAGCAGCAGCACAATCTGTCAAAGGTAACAGATGTATTCATTTAGACAGCAGGCTTCACACCTATGAACTAATTGAGGTCACTTGTACATATATGTATATGCTACACAGATACCTGAAGTGTGCAATGCACATACAGTTGTTATACTGATATGTCATACAGTAGTAAATGCAAAACCTACAGCACATTAATCTACAGTGTTACACACACACTCAGCAATTGCAGGATTCAAACCCTTACCTAACTGTGTTATGATACTAGTGAAGTACGCATTACCACGATGCGTTATATGCTTTACTGGGGGTTTTCATTTCCACTGCTATATTTGTAGGATGCTGACATCATCAGACTTGCCAAAGATGAATATACCACCTTTCAGGTAGTTTCCTAGTCTCCAAAAAGGCACTCCTCTCAAAGGAAATCACACAACAACATATTTAAGTAAAAGAGGAGACCTGCACCTGTAACTAAGCCTAGATGACGAAATAACATTTTATTTCTTAAGGGCTGGTTGTCTGTTTGCATTCCATAAGGAATATCAGTCTCTGTATGGATTAGTAAAATTTATTTATTTACAGTTTTCAATGCTTATTAACAAAGCATTTTGCAGACAGTGATAGAAAAACAACATCTCAAAAAGAGAATAAATACTCATATAAAAATAAAAAAAACTTATATAAAATGCAAATCCCAGGAAAGAAAAGAGCTGTTTCTAAATCAAATTGTTGAACTTCAATATTGCACATCTGTTTGGATTAAAATAAAAACTCTTCTAAACAGATGGTAATTTATGGGCCTCCTAAAACAGACTTCTGATTCACAAGCCCTAATGAAAGGAGGCAGCTGATTCCAAAAACAAATAAACAAGGCATGGTTATTTAAAGCATGGAAGGTGGGACCTGATCAGCAGTGCACCTGAACAATACATCCCATCCCCTAAAGACTTCAGGGACTAAACCAGGGAACAGGCAATGGTAGGACCCACATCATACAGGATTCAGTAAGTCAGTAAAAAGATCCTTGAAACTGATGTGTCACCATCTGGAGCCCAGTGCACATCCCACAGAACAGAAGTAATATGGGGGCAAAGAGAGCCGCCCCACTAACTTCCTTATTGTGGAGATTTGAATTCTTTGCAATCATAAAATATCATCCAACAGCCCTAGGTAGAGAATATTGAAATAATCTAAATGACAAACTACAAGGATATGAATCGCTGTGGCAAGTTCCATATGGATTAAAGATCCAGATGTATGTGTGTGTGTGTGTATGTGTGTGTGTGTGTGTGTGTGTGTGTGTGTGTGTGTGTGTGTGTGTGTGTGTGTGTGTGTGTGTGTGTGTGTGTGTGCGTGTGTGTGATATTTTTCAGATGGAAATTTGTGCCTTGGTGATGTATGGTACATGGCTTTTCACCAACAGTGTTAGCTTATGTTCAAAAATGATGTGCAAATCAAAGATTTGCAGCAGAAATTCCATTTGACTTCTCCCATAAATAATGCCAAGGAAAGTGGGACTGGCATAAAAAGAAAATAACTGTTATTGCCTTGGTCTTTGCAGGACTGAGTTTCAAACGATTCACAGACAGACATGCAAGAGTTGACTAAAAAAAATCTTCCAGGCACAGAATCCTGAAAGAAGGAAAGTTAAAACCAAAATTCATGAGCTTAAGAGTAATAAGAAATCTGCCTCTTTAAGAATCTCCCTTACATGCAGCAAATACTCAGTGAAAAACAATAGTGCTAAGACTGAACTCATTAAAGCTCTACATTCCATAGCACCATGGGATACATTAATGGTCTTCGTCTGGGAAATACTGTACACTATTATTCAGGAACAGTGAAAAGGATGCCCCTGGGTACCACAACCTCTCATAGGAGAAATACACAGGATACCATTTATATATTGAAGGTAATCAATAGAGTGATCATGTAGAGAGCACTGCTATCCTGCAGGACACCATGGAGTATACTGTTGGTTCTGAACAAGTCAGCACTATGCTCTGTCATACAGGAATAGTTCACAGGGCACTATGGGATATAGTGATGGCACTCAGCATGGCATTACTTTGCCTTCTCAAAAGCCATAATGTATACAGCACCATGGTGTATTATACTGGCACTCAGCAGTTCATCACTGTACACTCTTATACAGCAGTAGCGCACAGAGGACCATGGGGTATACTGATGAGCCTGAGCATGACAGCACTGTGCACTCTCATACAGCAATAATGCATAGGAAACCATTGTGTGTTCTACTGGTACTCAGCAGGGCATCACTGTGTGCTCTCATGCAGGAATAGCACACAGGACACTCATGGGGCATGGTGATACCACTCTGTATGACAGCACTGTGCACCCTCAAATGTGAGAAGTACACAGGGAACTGCAGAGTATGCTAATGATACTCAGTAGTACAGTTCTGTGCACTCACATGTAGGAAAACAGCAAAGGGCACAACGGACTATACAAATACAACTCAGTAGTGCAACATACTCTATGCTCATGGGTTCTTAGCTATTTGAGGGCAAACTATGCATTTGTCTATGCAAAGGAAGGTTTGTGCAAAATGTTGAGTGTTGCATGTTGTTGAAAAAGTTTTAGAAATACATTGCTCCTTAACTATTCCTGTATACTGGTCTGGCCTTAGGTCAACTGGCACCCTGGTAAAAGGGCTTCATGCCTTCTCTCCCCAATACCCACAGCCAGAACCAGATCATGGTCAAATTGGGCCCCTAGGCAAGGTAATGAATTGTGACCCCAACACAGCAGCCTCCCCCTGCCTTCCACACATACAACACCCCCCAACCACTGCAGCCATTCCAGTGTCCTATTACTTGGCTAATTATCTGTAATTACCAAAACACTGTCCAAACCTGTCAATGTGCATAATATTTTCTTCTTTATTTCTACAATGATTACAGATATTTGGATTTAATTTAAAACTTGTATTTCAAATTTTATAGCACAAACAATGATAGACATTTGCTAAACAAAACAATACAATCACACAATGAAAACAGACAACATTAAAAGTAAACTTGTATCAACAGTGTGTCCTGCTACCCAAAAAAGAAATATACATGTATATCAAAATGTACTGTATTGTAACTGATTAAATTTATACATTTTAACAGAGGATACTGGAAAAGAAGATGCTAATCTTAAACTTTAAAAATAGTTTGAAATTAAACTACCTGGTTAGGCCATAGAGATTGTATCTTACAGTTCTCAGTGCAGCCAGAGACAAAAAGTCTTTACTAGGAAGCTTCCTGCTTCGTCTTTGGGGTGAACTATTTGCTACTCTGGAAGGATGCAGGTATGAAATTATTTTATGATTTCCAAGAGCTCTAACAAATGTTAGAAAGGCTTTCTGTGTGTGTGTGTATTATTGACACATATGTGTTAACTTCTGATAGGTTTTAGGGAAGGGGGCTGGCATGGGAACCATAAGTTTGATGACCAGATGTATGTCATATCATTCTGTAATCAATCAATAAAATGATATTAAAATGATATTTTAATACTAGGTGAGACTGAAGTCTCATTGCACTCTGTTTTAGAAACCTGACAGAGAAGGACCCCTCACCTACTTCATCTTACATTGCTTTAGTAAGTAATCAAGGAATAATTCTTTAGATTAGTCAAGAAGACATAGTTAGATTAGTTAAGTATTGTTTTTATGTAACTGTGTGAACCTGTCCACCTGTGTTATTTTAATATTTCCTGTGGTTGAAACTCTGGTGTTTATTGTAAAAAGGTATTTGGTATTTAAATGTTCATTATTTATTATTAAATATATTTAAACTTTTCATTGTGGCTTATCCTTTAGAGAATATTTTAGCCTTTGAGACCACCCATATCTATTTAGTGACTCTGTGGGCACTCATAAAAACTTTACTGTATTGGCCAAACACTATAATTTGTATTAATTTCACTCAGTGTAATTGGGTACCCTTGCAAGACCCTTAGAGTAGCTAGCTTTGCAGTGTCTTTTGTAGGTGTAATTACCTTATAGTCTGAGCAAAAGGAGGCATAGTTAGTATATCTGTTCTAGCCTTCCCCAGGTGTGTGTGTGTGTGTGTGTGTGTGTGTGTGTGTGTGTGTGTGTGTGTGTGTGTGTGTGTGTGTGTGTGTGTGTGTGTGTGTGTGTGTATTTGTGTGTGTGAAAATCAAATCTCAGAGAGTGTGTGTGTCAGCTGCTTGGAGCAGGGACATGAAGCATGGGTTTCACAGACAGAGTGGCAGAGGACTTGGCTTGGACACACAGCTGAGCACTCAACTCTACAGCTGTACCAATAGGAGAGTCTTATTGGGGATCTGGAGAGAGACAGGGAAACCCAGATGACATACTGAGTATGTTACCCGTGTGCTCTTAAGGGAAATTGTGCTTGATATAGAGTTGCATCTGGAAATACTGGGCATATCCATTTTTGTACCAAGTGGAGGTCCCTCTCCAGTGCCAGTGGTGAAGATTCAGGCTCCTTGATTACTGGCTCAGAGTGAGGACATCACACGTGTCCTTTGATTCACCTTCTTTATTGTGTTAAATTACATTCCTTGTATAATACAGCACAATTTCTTAAGAGTATGTTTTAATTTTTTTTTTGTTTTGAAAATTTTTCCAGTAAGCAATGAAACAAAATGTATGAAACAATGACAAAACTGCCCATTTCAGAACACTTCAACCATAAAAGGCTACACACATTTTTGTTATTGCTAGCCACCAATATCAGTCAATATACACAATCTCTGTAGAAGTAAAAGTCATCTAAATAATTTGACATTAAAAAGATATGTAACTAATGAAGAGGTTGCTGCTAACAGACAGATTTATACTTTGCTGTTTCATCTACAAATTCATTGACTGCTGCCTTTGAAGAATAAATTGCCTCTGTTACATTAAAAAAAGGTAAAATTATAATATTGCAATAGGGAATGGATGGCAAACTGACAACAGGTTCATGGTTATTAGGCATCTCATCCAAAAGAATATACACTGATGACTGCAGCACCTCCATCCACCCACCCTTAAAGTACAAGTTAGTATCAACAATCCATCCATATGATGAGAAATTAGAACCTACAGCCTTCTGCATCAAAAACAGGTATGCTACCTGTTGTGCTACTAGCACTGTTTTAAAATTCTGTAGCACAATAGCAACCATTTACCAAATGAAACAGTTGCACATTGAAAACAGACTTAGCATTAACAGCAGTAAATTGTGAGCAATTTCTTGAAAATACACTGAAAAACTCCCACTTTTTTGAAAATGCACTAAAACTCACAAGTCCTTGAAAATGCACAGAGGCTCACAATTTCTTGAAAATGTAATGAAAAACTCACAATTCATTGAAAATGTACTGAAACTCACAATAGTTATTTATTTTTATTTATTTGACATTTGTTAACCGCGTTAGTCCTACTGGGTAGAGACCCATTTTCAGTGGAGACCCGAGGAGAAAAGCACCACAACAAAACGATAGTAAACTACAGTAGATAATTATAAGATTGCATAACAGGATTGTAAAAATCACATTTGTAAAATTACTAACAGGATAAACAAGATTTAAGTACATCAGAATAATTGTTTTTGTTGTTGCACAGGAGAGACAAGAAAAATTAGAAAAGTAACAGAATTTGCTGTGCATAATGCATTTCTGTTAAAGGTACAACAGATGGAAAGCTGCCTAAAGAATCCATATAGTAATGCAGGATGAAAATACTATGATAATAGCAGTAGTAAGCCAACAAGGAAGACAGGTATAGTGAGATGTTGGATGAAAAGTAGCTACAGAAATAAAAAGTCACTGGTAGTAAGTAGGGGAAAAAGCAGCCCATGTAGGAAGTAAGAGAAGTATAGTAAAAGCAGATTGAACAACAGTCAGCATTATTAAAGGCTAATTAAATTTTACAGATGTTGCAGTTAAGAGAGGGGGAGAAGTAGGCAGAATGCATAGCTAGCAGGAAAAATAATTTATGTTGGGTCATTGCAAGGGCATGACCATGACTTGCAGTAGATATCTTTTAGTGCTATTTTGAAGGAGCTAAAATTAATGATCGATCTGACATGTAGTGGTAGTTTGTTCCAAGCATTTGCAATGGAGTAGCTGTGGAACAGTTTGCCAATAATTTTACTCAATTCCTTGAAAATACATTCAAGTAGTTGGCATAGAGGATTCAGGCTCTTGTCCCTTGTAAACAAAGTACAGGGTATGAGCCTGGGTAAATTATCTAACCTGTCATTCTCAACTAGGACATCACACACACACACACACACACACACACACACACACACACACACACACACACACACACACACACACACACACACAAACACTTTAACTTTCATTCATCATGAAGAAGCACCTTACCGATATATTTGTTATTTCACATTGTGAGAACCTTGTAGTTTAAATTCTATGCATGGAACCGGAAAAGAAGAAGCAAGCAACAAACAGCAGGTGTGGGTGTGTGTACATGTGCTGCATGCATCGACAAACACAGGGATGTAATGGTGTTTTTAAAGACGAATTCCCTTAAAGAAGACATGTAATTGTTTTCCTTACTTTTTAATTAAAAAGTAACTGCTGTAGTAACCCCTTCTGGTCAGTGGGTCCTAGATGACTGCCTAGGTTGCCTGGTGTAGGATCTGGCTTTGCCCATGTCCACACACACACACACACACACACACACACACACACACACACACACACACACACACACACACACACACACACACACACACACACACACACACACACCAGCTGACCTACCTTCACCATATAGATTATTTTTTCATTCCTTTTTCAAAGAGTTTGTCTTACTCTTCTTTTTTTCTCCTGAATTTATTCATTCATTCAATATATTTTTAAGTAGGCAAGACTATTGTCTGAGAGTAGGAAATAACTGCATTAAGCTGCGGGGCTGCAAAAAGACAAGGGGATTTCTAGATGCTCTTCTGAGGTGCATTTTACACAATTTTTTATACAAGATTTACTTCCATTGATGGCCTGAACAAAACACATGATTAAGGAAGGTTTTCCCTCACTCCTTGTAACTTATCCTAACTGACCAAGAATAATAACTGGGATGGAAATGATTACAATAAGCTGGAGATTTGGGGGGATGATAGTTATCCATATGTAATGGGGATAACAGATGCTCCGAGGTGCATTTTACATTTTTAAACAACTTTTTCATCCAATGATGGCCCAAACAAAACTTATGATTAAGGGAAGAAATTCAGCCTTGCTCTTCAACCTTCCCTGAATCCTTTCAATACACTCTAACAGACAAAAATGTCATTGTTATAATCCTGAATCCTTTCAACACAATTTAATCGACTAGCAAAGCTAGGGGTCTACGCGATGCAAGACAGCAGATTCCAAGGATGCTCTGAAGTGCATTATAGAATTTCGTTCAACCTTTCCATTAAATGATGGCCTAAGTAAAAACTCATACATAAGGAAATAATCCAAGGCTTAATTCTCAAAGTTAACCAAATAGCAGTACACTACAATAAATACAGAAGACAAATGCATGGGATGGTGAGAGGCTGATGAATGAAGAGAATGAGAGAGAGAGAAGGTTGGATGATGTGGGGATAGTGAATCAGGAAGTGAAACAGATTAGCAAGGAGGAAGTAAGAGCAGCTATGAAGAGGATGAAGAATGGAAAGGCTGTTGGCCCAGATGAAATACCAATGGAAGCATGGAGGTGCTTAGGAGAAATGGCAGTGGAATTTCTAACTAGATTGTTTAATGAAATTTTGGAAAGTCAGAGGATGCCTGAGGAGTGGAGAAAAAGTGTTTTGGTACGTATCTTTAAGAATAAGGGTGATGTGCAGAGCTGCAGTAACTAAAGAGGGATAAAACTGATCAGTCACAGCTTGAAGTTATGGGAAAGAGTAGTAGAAGCTAGGTTAAGAAGGGAGGTGATGATTAGTGATGAGAAGTATGGTTTCATGCCAGGAAAAAGCACTACAGATGCAATGTTTGCTCTGAGAGTGTTATTGGAGAAATACAGAGAAGGTCAGAAGGAGTTGCATTGTGTTTTTGTAGACTTGGAGAAAGCATATGACAGGGTGCCTAGAGAAGAGTTGTGGTATTGTATGAGGAAGTCGGGAGTGGCAGAGAAGTATGTAAGAGTGGTACAGGATATGTACGAGGGTAGTGTGACAGTGGGGAGGACTGCAGCGGGAGTGACAGATCCATTTAAGTTGGAGGTGGGATTACATCAAGGATCAGCTCTGAGTCCTTTCTTATTTGCAGTGGTGATGGACAGGTTGACAGATGAGATCAGAAAGGAGGCCCCGTGGACTATGATGTTTGCAGATCACATTGTGATCTGTAGTGAGAGTAGGAATCAGGTTGAGGAGACGCTGGAGAGGTGGAGATATGCTCTAGAGAGTAGAGGAATGAAGGCCAGCAGGGCTAAGACAGAATATATGTGTGTAAATGAGAGGGAGGGTAGAGGAATGGTGAGGATGTAGGGAGTAGAGTTGGTAAAGGTGGACGAGTTTAAGTACTTGGGATCAACAGTTCAGAGTAATGGTGAATGTGGAAGAGAGGTGAAGAAGAGAGTACAGGCAGGGTGGAATGGGTGGAGAAGAGTGTCAGGAGTGATTCATGACAGACGGGTACCAGTAAGAGTGAAAGGGAAGGTCTACAAGAGGGTAGTGAGACCAGCTATGCTATATGGGTTGGAGACAGTGGCATTGACAAAAAGGCAGGAGTCAGAGCTGGATGTGGCAGAGTTAAAGATGTTAAGATTTGCACTCGGTGTGACTAGGATGGATAGGATTAGGAATCAGTATATTAGAGGGTCAGCTCATGTTGGGCAGTTTGGAGACAAAGCAAGAGAGATGAGATTGCGTTGGTTTGGACATGTGCTGAGGAGGGATGATGGGTATACTGGGAAAAAGATGCTAAGGATGGAGCTGCCAGATAAGAGGAAAAGAGGAAGGCCTAAGATAAGGTTTATGGATGTGGTGAGAGAGGACATGCAGGCGGTTGGTGTGACAGAGCAAGATGCAGAGGATAGGAAGAAATGGAAAGAGATGATCCACTGTGGCGACCCCTAACGGGAAAAGCTGAAAGAGGATGATGATGATTCATAAAACATATCTGGAAATAGTACTTGCTTCTCTATGTCACCTTAAAAAAAGGTAGTCACTTTCTGTATATCCCTATATAGTGTTAAATTGGGATGAAAATTAAGGGACAAATGGCCACAATCATATATTTCAAATCACTGGTGTCACTTGTTTACACAGCATACCTTCTCACCCCTACCAACAGAAGACAGACACCTTCTTTGTACCTTTCTGAGGTCTCATTTGGACAAAACTGAAGAAACATATAGAACATATTTGCTTTCAGATATATAAACAGAATGCTTCTTTACCCTCCTCCTAAAGACAGCCACCTGTATATGCATCTGATGTTTGACCCTGAGTAGCATCTTGCCCTCACCAAGAATGATGCCACAGTACAAGGAAAAAATTATCAGTTTTAGCAATTGGCTAAGCTATTGGTGTCATTGAAATGGGATCCAGTGTTTGTCAGCCTGGGACGACATGCTCAACAAGCCACACTGCTTCGACAGAGATGGCTTGCACCTGTTGCCCTTAGGCTTTTGAATACTGGCCAAGGCTCTTGCCACCCCATAGTGCCTTTTTTAGGCAAGGCTCAAAAGACAAATCCGCCTCCATAAACAACACAAGAAACCAAAAACTGAGGGAAATGCTACTCAATGCCAGAAGTCTAAACCTCAAAATGCACGCACTCAAGGCACTCCTTAGCATGGAGCAAATCGATATCTGTGCAGTAACAGAAACCTGGTTCAAAGCTCTAGAGAGTACCCCAGCACTACCAGGCTACAACTCATACCATAACATTTGGCCCCAGAACCTGGACTGAAATACAAAAGGAGGAGGTGTATCCATTTTCATAAAGGATACCCACACCTCCAGGTTAGTAGAACAGCACGAGGCCTCGGAGACCATCCATGTGCAACTAACAGTGGGCAAAGCCCCTTTTCAGATCGTAGCCTGCTACACATCACCTACCTTGTCTCAGGATGGACCCCTACTCAGCATTCCTAAGAACACTGGAAAATATAAAGGTCCTACCAAACACCATGATATTGGGAGATTTCAACTACCTAAACATTGACTGGGAGAATTAGGCAAGTACAAACTCCCTTGCCCAACGCTTCCTAGAGTTTATAAACTCAAATGCCCTGGAACAGCTGGTCACCGTGCCCACTAGAGGTGACAACATACTGGACCTGATCATCACCAACATGGGGGATCAGTGCTCCACACCAGAGGTAAACCCCTCCCTGGTAAGATCAGATCATAAACTAATCACACTGGACATCCACATCCCGACCCCACCCCCAGTCAAGGAAACCACTGTGAAAAACTTTTCAAAAGCAAATGTCACACTTCTCAAGACAGAGGTGGAAAGTTTCAAAGCCCCCTTGCTAAAGGATAATGCTAACCAAACCGCAGAATCCTTTACAAGTGCATTCTATGAGCATCTACAGGGATGCGTGGATTGAGCCATCCCAAGTAAAATCAAGACTCACTCCTCCAAAAAGAGGAAACCTGTCTGGTGGTCCCCGGCCATAAATAAGCTATACAACAGAAGGAGGAAACTACTACATGATAGAGCAAAATCCCCAAAAAAGAAAGGCATCACTGATCAATATTAGCAAGAAACTATGATCCCTTATAAAATCATCCAAGGCCAGCTTCGAAAGAAAAATTGCCAAAGTCTCTAAAGATAACCACAAAGCCTTCTTTAGCTATGTCAAAAATTTAGGTGGCAACTCTCAGATATGCTCTGAGTTAGTGCAAAATGTCAAAAAATACACTGAACATCCTGGCTGACAAGTTCAGTGCAAACTTCACCATCCCCTCACCCCCAAAAGGGCCCGTGTCCATCCCAGAAGAATGCAGAGCCCCAGACATCACGGACATGCAGGTAAAAACAGCCCTCTCCAAAGCTAAGAACACAGCATCAATGGGGCCGGATGGTGTCCCAGGCAGCATCTTACACGAGCTCCAAAAGGAACTAAACCCTCACCTAATTTCACTGTTCAGACTCAGCCTTACCACAGGCTATGTACCCAAGGAATGGCATACAGCAACAGTCATCATGCTCCACAAAGGTGGTGCCACAACAGAACCTGGGAACTGTCACCCTATAAGTCTGACTAGCCTGGTCTTCAAAGCTATGGAATGAATCATCATGGAACTCATAAACAAAGACATTGGGAACCTCCAGACAATGGACCCTACCCAATTCACCTTTGTTAAAGGCAGATCCTGCCTCCTAAACTTAGCTGACTTCTTTGAAACAGTTACCAAGGCCACAGATGAAGGGAAGGTAGTCCACACAGCCTACCTGGACCTCGCTAAGGCCTTCGGCACCACTCTGGCATCATAGAAAAGCTCACCAGCTTGAACATTAACCCCTATGTCATGAGATGGGTGGCCAACTGGCTCACAGATAGAACATGCATGGTCAGAGTTGTGGGTGCCATGTCCAACTCTAAACCAGTTACAAGTGGCATCCCACAGGGCTCGGTCCTGGGACCCCTCCTTTTCGGCATATACTTCTCTGAGGTGCAGGCAAGCAAGGAAGGACTATGGCTGACCAAGTTCACAGATGACTGCAAACTGGGGGCCATAATCAACTCTCTGGCAGACACAGACATCCTCCAGAAGGGTCTTATAGAGACAGATACCTGGTGTCAAAACCATGGCCTCAAGCTGAATGCCAAAAAATGCATAGTCATCCCCTTTGGAAAAAAAAAGTGCCCACAAATTACCACATAGGTGATAATCCACTAGGTACAGAAAATGTAATTAGGGACCTGGGGACCCAGATAGATAGCAATCTCTCCTTTGATAATCATATTGCCAAAGTGGTTAGAAATTCCTTCTATGTAGCCCACCTAATCACGAAAGGGTTCACCTCTAGATCAAGAGAGGTCATTGTTCCCCTCTACTCATCACTCATTAGGCCCATAATAGAGTACAATGCCCCATTAGGCATGTACCTTACTCGACACCTGCAACAGCTGGAAAGACCACAGAAGTACCTCACCAAAAGTATCATGGGCCTCAAAGAGATGCCTTATGCAGCTCGACTAAAGAAACTCCAGCTCTACTCGCTTGCTTACCGCCTGCTCAGAGGTGATCTCTGCCTGATGTATAAGCCATGTCCAACTCTGAATTAATGGACATGCTCCATCTCAAGAAAACCAAATCCCTTAGAGCCACATGCTCCAGTGAATTAAACCTCAGCACAACAATAAACAGGACATGCTGGAGGGATAGATTCCTGTCCCAGAGACGTCCCTCGCTCTGGAATAGAATCCTAGTTTATGTTAGGCAGAGCCCATCGCTGACTCTCTTCAAGAGGAATCTTGACGAGTGGATGGGAAATCATAAATTCACCCCTGGGATCACTTCAGTGGCCCTGCTAGACAGAGGCCCAGGAAACTAATTTAAAAGGGAGGTGAAAGCCAACACATTCTGGCTAGGCTTATAAATGCCCTTGGGCAGATAGCCTAGTACCTACCTATGAACCTATAAACCTATGATTGAGACTGTGTGTGTGTGTGTGTGTGTGTGTGTGTGTGTGTGTGTGTGTGTGTGTGTGTGTGTGTGTGTGTGTGTGTGTGTGTGTGCGCACGTACCCACATATTTGTCTGTCTTATCATTTGCATAACTTGTGTGGTGCAGACATACTACAAGTTATCAAAGCCATATACCCACACACACTTATAAAACACTGTTTCTAAATTTAGACCAGAAACATACATCGCCTACCTACTTTCACAGTATGTGCATGCAATAGTTGATTTTTAGCAAAAAAATAAATAAATGTAGTCAGATGGTGATACTTCCTGTTCTATTTTCTTAGTGTCTCCTGTTTCACTTTTCCTCCTTAGAATCTCTACATGCAGTTCCATTCAATAGCAGATAATGATAAATCGGTATGTTATTCTTATTTTACTAATATCATCTAAGCCTCAAAAATGACAACATAGGAAACATTTCCTGCCAGTTACTCCTTACTTTTGGTATATTCATTTTTTGTATTATTGAATGATTAGAACAGCCTTTTGCCAAGAATGAAAGCCTGACTTCAGAGAAGTACTTGGTGGCACTATTATCTCATTCTGTCTGATGTAACTGGATGACTCACATTCACCTTGCCTGTTGAGCACACAGAGAATAAACTCTGTAAACAAAGGGTAGAAGGAAATGTTAATAAGGATGCCAGCTCTGCACAGCTATATAAATGCATTTAAAAAGGGCCATCTGCAAGTTCACTGCAGTAACCTGATGAACTAAATCTCAAAGCTGGAATATGAGCTGGTGAAAATATCTGCTAGCCCATTTATGATTAACTCGTATTGCTGATCAGTAAGGGATTATCAGATATCTGACATTTTGTTCTACCCTGTATTTACAGTTTGTGTTCTCTGTATGCTGAATAAGCTAACTAAGGGTGAGTCATTCAATTACAGCTGACAAAACAATGGATGAAAGCTGCTTCTGCTTTGTCAACCAACAAATCCTCATGTTTCTCCTTTCTGTCACAAAAAACAACAAATCCTAATGTTTCTCCTTTCTGTCATAGAGCACTGCCAGAACTCATTAAAGGGGCTACTACTAATTACCTGTGGGAGGCCCAATGGCTCAGTGGTAACTCTCTCACCCTCACAGTTCTTGTGCCTGGGCTTCAATCATGACATCCTGTATCTGTCAATATGACACTTGCAGGCTCCCTGCAAGTCTACCTGTCAGTCTGTGTAATCTTCAAGAACTGTCATTTCCTTCACCTCCCCAAAACATACCATTTGAGAGGTTAATTTAAACCCTGTACCCGAATCACATTTCATAGGTTCATAGGTTCATAGGTAAGTACTAGGCCCAGGGGCATTTATAAGCCTAGCCACAGAGTGATGGATTTCATCTCCCCATTAGATTAGTAACCTGGGCCTCTGTCTAACAGGGCTCCTGAAGTGATCCCAGGGTAGTACTTACAATTACCCATCCACTCATCAAGATTTCTCTTGAAGAGGATCAGAGAGGAGCTCTGTCGAATATGGATTGGGATTCTATTCCAGAGTGAGGGGAGTCACTGGGACAGGAATCTATCCCTCCAGTATGTCCTGTTTATTGCTGTGCATAGGTTCAAGTCGCTAGAACGAGTGGTTCTGAGGGATCTTGTTTTTTTGATGTGAAGCATGTCCATTAGTTCAGGATTTGACATGGCCCTATAGGTCAGGCATAGGTCACCTCTGAGCAGACGGTAAGTGACTGAGAAGAGCTGGAGCTTTTTTAGTCATGCTTCATAGGGTAATTGTTTAAGGCCCTTAATCCTCTTAGTGAGGTACTTCTGTGGTCTTTCTAGTTGTTGCAGGTGTCTAGTGAGGTACATCCCAAATGGGGCATTGTACTCTATTATGGGCATAATGAGTAAGGAGTAAAGGGGCACAATCACCTCCTTGGATCTGGATGAGAAACCCTTTGTGATAAGGTGTGCCACATAGAAGGATTTCCTGACCGTTTTGGCTATGTGGTTCTCAAAGGAGAGCAAGCCATCTACTTGTGTACCCAGGTCCTTAATTACTTCTTCTGTACTTAGTGGATTCCCATCTATGTAGTAGTTTGTAGGTACTTTGTTTTTCCCAAATGGGATTACTATGCATTTTTTGGCATTTAGCTTGAGGCCGTGACTTTGACACCAGGTGTTTGTCACTGAGAGACCCTTTTGCAGGATGTCTGTGTCAGCCGGAGAGTCAATTATTGCACCCAATTTACAGTCATCTGCGAACTTGGTTAACCGCAGTCCCTCCGCATTTGCCTGCACTTCGGAGAAATATGTACCGAACAGGAGGGGTCCCAGGACTGACCCCTGTGGGACTCCACTTGTGACTGGTTTAGAGTCAGATATGGCGCCTGCCACTCTTACAGTGTGGGTTCTGTCTGAGAGCCAATTGGCAACCCATCTTGTGACATGGGGGTTGATATTTAAGCTGGTGAGTTTGTCTATGATTCCTGAGTGTGGGATGGTGTCAAACGCCTTAGCAAGGTCCAGATATGCTGTGTGGACCACCTTCCCTTTATCTATGGCCTTGGTGACTGTTTAGAAGAAGTCGACCAAGTTCAGGAGGCAAGATCTGCCTTTAACAAAGCCGAACTGGGTGGGGTCCAGTGTCTAGAGGTTCCCAATGTCCCTGTTAATGAGCTCCATGACAATGTGTTCCCTGGCTTTGCAGACCAAGCTAGTCAAGCTTATAGGGCGATAGTTCCCAGGGTTATTTGTGGCACCACCTTTGTGGAGTGGTACGACTGTTGCTGTACGCCATTGTTTGGGTACATAGCCTGTAGAGAGGCTGAGTCTGAATAGTGTTTTGAGATGGAGGGGTTAGTTCATTTTGAAGCTCGTGTAAGACACAATCTGGGATACCATCTGGTCCCATTGATGCTGTGTTTTTTGCCTTTGCAAGAGCTGTCTTTACTTGTGTGTCTGAGATACTGAGATATCTGGAGCACCACATTCTACTGGGATGGGTGCTAGCCCCTTTGGTGGGAGGGGGGGGGTAAAGTTTGCACTGAACTTGTCAGCCAGGATGTTGACAATGTCGGTTGGTTCAGTGTATTTATGGCCATTATGCACTAGCTCGGAGCATATCTGAGAGTTTGCCCCTAGACTCTTTTGTGGTTATCCTTAGAGTCATTGGCTATTTTTCTTTCGAAGTTGGCCTTGGATGATTTAATGAGGGAGCGCAGTTTTTTACTGATGTTAATCAGAGATGCCTTCTTATTTTGGGATTTTGTTCTATCTTGCAGGAGTTTCCTCCTTCTGTTGTAAAGTTTATTTATGGCCAGGATCCACCAGACTGGCTTCCTCTTTTTTGAGGAGTTGGTCTTGGTTTTACTTGGGATGGCTCGGTCCATGCATTCTTGAAGGTGTTCATAGAATGCGCTTGTAAAGGAGTCTGCCGAAGGGTCATCATTTTCCATTTGATTGGGAGCTTTGAAACTTCCCACCTCGGTCTTGAGGAGTGTGAAGTTGGCTTTAGAGAAGTTTTTTACCTTGATTTCCTTGACTGTGGGGGGAGGGGGGGTCGGGATGTGGATGTCCAGTGTGATTAGTTTGTGATCTGATCTTACCGATGATGAGTTTACCTCAGCTGTGGAACATAGGTTCCCCATGTTGGTGATGACCAGGTCTAGTATGTTGTCACCTCTTGTGGGAGTGGTGACAAGCTGTTCCAGGGCGTTTGAGTTTATAAACTCAAGGAAGCATTGGGCTAGGGCGTTTGAGCTTGAGTAGTTTTCCCAGTCAATGTTTGGATAGTTGAAGTCACCCAGTAGCATGGTGTTGGGTAGAATCTTCATACTTTCTAATGTTCTCAGGAATGCTGCGTGAGGGTCCCGAGACAAGGTGGGAGATCTGTAGCAAGGTAAAAATGGAGCAGTCAATTTACCCACTGTCAATTGCACTTGGATGGTCTCAGATTCCGCGTGCTGTGCTACTAGCCTGGAGGTGTGGGTGCTCTTGATGAATATGGACACACCCCCTCCTTTTGTGTTCCGGTCCTGGTTTTGGGACCTAAAGGTATGGTAGGCGTTTAGCCTGGTAGTGCTGGGGTGCTCTCTGGAGCCTTGAACCAGGTTTCTGTCACTGCACATACGTCAATTTCTTCCATACCAAGGAGAACCTCGAGTGTGTGCATTTTGAGGTTTAGACTTCTGGCATTGAGCAGCATTACCCTCAGTTTTTGTTTATTATTGTTGCTTATGGAGGCGGGTTTGTCCTTTGAGCCTTGCCTAAAAAAGGCAGTATTGGGGCGGCAATAGTCTTGGCCAGTATTTGAAAGCCCAGGGGCAACAGGTGCAAGCCGTCTCTGGCAAAGCAACATAAGCATGTCGTCCCAGGCTGACAAGTACTGGATCCCCTTTGAATGACACCAGTAGTTTAACCAGTTGTTGAAACTGATAATTTTTTCTTTGTATACTGGCATCATTTTGGGTGAGGGCAGGATGCTACTCAGAGTCAGAGTCATGCCAGCTTGGGCTACATGGTCAGAGAGCTCCTCAATGTCTCTTTGCATGTAGTCCAGGGAGGTACGTCTCAGGTCATTTACACCATCATGTACAATGACAGAGTCATATCTGTACTTGTTGTGGCGTGCCTGAGTGCATGTGTTATGTGGTGGATTCTGGCACCCGACAGGTAGCTTACGGTAACCTTCTCCTTGTTCAGTCTAGTGAGTGGGACATCTGTGTGCCTGATGATAGACTCACCGATTACTAGTGTGTTATTTAGCCTTAGGGGCTGTTTTTGCTTGGCACAGTGACATTGTGATGTATGTGTTACCTGGTTTCTGTTTTGGGGTGGGGGTTGCTTGGGTGTATGCTTAGGAGGTCTCTGTTGTTTGGGCAGGTTCTTATTTAGAGCCTGCGAGTATGTTTTTGTGTGTTTCTGAGAGTTGTTTGCTGGTGCAGCTATGGCTGGTCTCTGTGAGTCTGGTAATGTGTTGCTAGTGTTGCCCTTCTTGTGACTGGATGATCCAGTCATGGGTTGAGAGAGCTTAGCCTCCAGCTTGGATGTGTAGCTGCATCTCTCACATATGTTTGTGTTGGTTGGGAGGAGGAGGGGGTTGTCTGTGTACATGAGGCAATTGTAACATTGCCTCAGGATGTCCAGATTCACCAGCTGGACCAGAGAGTACACCTGAAGCTGTCCCTTGAACATGCCTGAATAGATGGTTTGGATTGTATTGCTGACTGGATAAGTAAAGAGCCTTATACTTCCTGAGTATAGGGCTAAAGTACCAGCTGTAAGCTAGTGCTAGTTTTAGTAAGTGCCGGTCTTAAAATGCCTTATTTCTAGTGCTGGGTTGAAGCGCATCAAGTTTCAAGGGAAAAACTGAAGTGTAGACTTTGTGGAGCCTGGAATAGTTTAACCGCAGCTAAACAGTGCTGCGTGGTGCGCAAACCCGTGCAAAACCGCGCTAAGCGTTTTTTATACCAGGGAGATCAAAAGGATAGAAATTAGCCCAAAATGGCCAATGAGCTACAAGTAGCTTGGCTGGGACCACTCCTACAGGGACAGATAGGCTGCTCAGAGTTCCTGCTCTCACAGTGAACAAGGAAGCCACCTAATTATCTATGTATGATATGGGCAACACAGGAACCTTTACCACAGTCCTGGATTCAGCAAAGCCTGAAAACTGGACTAGACTAGTTCAGAAAGGCGGGAAAACAAGGAGTTTTTTGTGTTTTTTTTTCCAGAAACAAAAGAAATGTAGAGCTTAAATTACTTTAAATACACAGAGGAGGCTAGCACAGTTAAGTGTGTAGCCTGCGATTGTGTTACAGGTGACTTAAATGCAAAAATGACAAACAGTAACTTTTTTCAAGTGCAACAAAGAAATAAGTACAGTAAGAAATGCAGATATCACTAGGGATCCACAGAAGCACTGGAAAGCCGCATTTTAGGCGGGATTAGCATTTCAGGGAAACAACAAGCAAAAAAAATACTTAATCAAGTCCAAAGTCTCTCTTTATTGTGCCCCTCCCTCATCATGGGCGAAGAGGCTCCAGGACAGATTCTTTAATTTATCCAGTTAAAAATGAATAAATTAAAATGCAATTTCCTGATCACCCAAAACATACAATAAAACAAACATACAGCATGGCAATTATTTCAAAAAACCATCTATACCAAAACTGAAGCTAAAACACCTACTTCATTTTCAGTAACATATTTTCCCCCAAGACCAGTACTTCAAAAAGTCAGACCCTATAAAGCAAAAGCAGAATAACCATATTAGTCACCTTCTGTAAATCACATCATAACTTCTTCTCTTGTAATGTGGGGTGAGTTAGCCAAGCCCCAGAACACTTCTCTGTACCAGTGAACTGTGTACTCACCCCAAAGGAGCTGAAACTAAAGAAATGTCAGTAACTGTTGTCTAACTAATGATGGAAGCACAGCCACTAAACTTACTTTTTTAAATTCTTGGTTACCTATTAAATACTGTGGGAAGGCTGCCAGCCTAGCCAGACAGAATTGTGCAGATAATTCTGTCATTTGTAAATATAAATGTTGACATACAGGCTTATTTTCTTAAATGCAGGAATATGCTGTGAAATGTTAAACTTAAAACAATGTAGCAACATTGCCCTCTGCTGTAAAGAAAGCTAAGTCAAGCATTTCTTGTATGTCCTTTGAAGTTCAAATTATTTCATGACTGTCTTCGTTGTTTACATTTCGGCTCCGGATGGGCTAGATGAAGGCTTCCTGCCTATTGTTTTAACTTAAAGAATAAATACTAGAGTTTACATATGGAATGTCTTTTACTGATGCAGTTTTCTGCAGGTGCAAGATAACAATTATGTAGTATCTGTTAGCCTGGGAACACCAGGAAAGTGCAAAATAAATGATGTAATGGGAACAAGGACTGCAATAGCAATTTAAACAGAGAGAATCAGAAAGCATTAAGCATTTTTGTCTTGATCATCCAACTCACAGCACTGTCTTGCTCAAATGTGAGTTATCTTAGACTTGTGTTTTCTTTTAAAAATAGCTAGGAACTAGAAAGATTAGACTTAAGTGTTTTTCTGTGATGTCAGAACTGTACTACTGAATTATTTTAAGTATTTCTATGTGATCTCCAGATGCTTGTCTAGTACTGTGTAGTAGAAAGTATTGTCTTGTGGTTTTAATTATTTATTATTAAATATTTTAAAACCTTTCAACTGTGGCTGGTTTGTGTAGAGATAATTTAAGCTGTTAAGAGTACTTGCATGCCTTTGGTAAAACTGTACAAAGCCACTCTAATAGCTTTAGCCCTGGGTTATACTACCAATTGGATAATAATATTGCACAGTAATAATTGGACACCCGTTTAAGGGCCTTTGAGTAGCTGATAATTATTAGTGGGTGGTGGCAGCTGGTACTACAATATAGTCTGGGAAAAAGGGGAACAGCTGGAGAACCTGTGCCAGCTTTCCCCAGGAGTGTCTGTGTGGTTGTATAAACTCTTTTCAAAGTGTGTGTGTGTCAGCTACTTGGGCAGGGTCATGAAGCACTGGTTGAACAGAGAGGGTGCTAAAGGTTTTAGCTTGCCCACTAGGCTGAGATCTGGACCCTATAGCTGTGCCAGTGGGGAGTCTTATTGGGGACCTGGAGAGCAAGGGAGTGACCAGCCCTGGACTGACTGTGATCTCTATGTGGTCTTAAGGGAAATTGCACTTTACTGTGTGTATTTGTTATCCTTTCCTCATATATGAGACACCCTCTCTGGTGTTAATGGTGAGGATTGAGGCTCCTTGACTGCAGGGCCAGGGCACAGGCATCACATATAAATTGGTGGCAGTGGTGGGATATACAAATTTGTGTTTAGCAGTGGTTGGGATATCCTCACATATTAATTGGTGGCATTGGTGGGATATCCACATCACATACTAATTAGTTGGTAAATACTAATTGGCTTGTAGTTCATATGTTGGTACTAGGCTATCGGCCCTAGGGCCTATACAAGCCTAGGTATAACAATTTCCTGGCTATTTCTTCCCACATTATTTACTTCCCTGGACTCCTGTCTAGCAGAGCGACTGACGTGATCCCCAGGTGAATTTCCTTTCTCCCATCCAATCGTCAAGGTTCCTTTTTAAGATGGCCAAAGAGGTACTCTGCTTGACATGTATGGGCAGTCTATTCCAGAGTCTGGGGAATCTCTGGGTCAGGAACCTATCCCTCCAGTAAGTTTTGTTTATTGTGATGACAAGGTTTAGATCCCTGGAGCATGTGGCAGAGAGGGATTGGAATTTCTTTAAGTGTAGCATGTCCAACTGTTTTGGGTTTGACATGGCTTTGTATGTTAAGCAGAGATCGCCTCTGAGTAGATGATATGTGACAGAGTATAGCTGGAGTTTTTTAATGTGGAGAGTGCAGAGCATCTGCTTTAGGCCTGTGATTCTTTTAGTGGGGTATTTCTGCGGCCTTTCCAGTTGTTGCAGATGTCTTGAGAGGTACATACCAAACAGGGCGTTGTATTCTATAATGGTTCTAATGAGGGATAAGTACAGTGGGAGAATGACCTCCTTTTTTTCTGGATGAAAAGCCCTTAGTGATGAAGTGTGCCACATAGAAGGATTTCCTGACTGTTGTGGTGATGTGGTTATCGAAGGTGAGACCACTGTCCACCTGTGTCCCTAAGTCTCTTATCACACTTTCGGTGTTTAGTGTACTGCCAACTATGTGGTAATTTCTGGGTACATGGTTTTTCCCAAAGGGGATAACTATACATTTCTTGGCATTGAGCTTGAGCCCATGGCTCTGGCACCAAGCATCTGTTTCTATAAGGCCCTTAAGTAGAGTATCCACATTATTTCGGGATTCAATAATGGCTCCCAGGTTGCAGTCATCTGTGAACTTTGTTAGCCAGAGTCCCTTAGTATTGGCCTGTACTTCAGAGAAATAGATGCCAAACAAGAGTGGTCCCAGGACTGAACCAAGAGGTACTCTACTTGTCATTTGTCTGGAGGTGGATTTGGAGTCGGCTACTTTTACAGTGAAGGTTCTGTCTGTAAGCCAGTTGGCAACCTATTGAGTGACATAGGGATTAATGCCCAGCTTAGTAAGTCTATCTATGATTCCAGAGTGGGGGATGGTGTCAAAGGCCTTGGTGAGGGCCAGATATGCTGTGTGGACTGCCTTACCCTCATCCACGGCTCTGGAGACTGATTCGAAGAAGTCAATCAGGTTCAGGAAACAAGATCGGCCCTTCACGAACCGAAACTGGATGGGGTCCAGTGTTTGAAGGTTAACAATGTCTTTATTTATAAGTTCCATGATAACATGTTCCATGGCCTTTCAGATCAGGCTTGTCAGATTTATGGGGCAGTAGTTCCCAGGATCCTAGCTGGATCCCCCCTTGTGGAATGGGATAACTGTAGCTGTGCACCACTCAGTGGGCATGAAGCCTGAGGTGAGGCTATGGTTAAACATGACACTTAAGTGAGGTACCAGTTCATTTTGTAGTTCATGTAATACACAGTATGGGATGTCATCTGGTCCCATGGATGCTGTATTTTTAGCTTTGGAGAGTGCGATTTTTTACCTGTGTGGCCATTATTACCAGAATTTGGCAATCTTCTGGTAATGAGATGGGACATTTAGGGGGTGAGAGGTGGGTGAAGCTGGCACTGAATTGATCTGCCAGGATATTGGCAATATCCTTGGGATCAGTATAGTTAATGCCATTCTGTTGTAGCTCAGAGCAGATCTGAGCATTGCCATTTAGATTCTTGACATAGTTATAGAATGCCTTGTGGTTGTCTTTGGAATCTTTGGCAATTTTATTTTCATAACTAGCTTTGGAGGATTTTATGAGGGATTTCAACTTCTTACTGAGGCTGGTAAGGGAGATTTTTGTATCCTGGAATTTTCCTCTTTTCTGCAACAGTTTCTTCCTTTTGTTGTAAAGTTTGTTTATGGCAGGGGACCACCAGATTTGCTTCCTTTTTTGGAGGAGAGCAGCTTAGTTCTATTTGGGATGGCACGATTCATGCATGAGTGGATGTGCTCATACAGTTCCTTAGTGTAGGATTCAGCAGTCAAACTTTCAGTTCCCGTCTGCATGGGTGTCATGAAGTTTGTCACTTCTGACTTGAGTAGCATGAAGTTGGCTTTGGAGAAGTTTTTTATGGAGGCTTCCTTACTGGGGGGTGGGGGTGGGATGTGGATGTTAAGGGTGATTAGCTTATGGTCAGACCTGACCAACTAGGGGGTGACCATATGTGTGCAGCATCAGTTTCTCATGCTGGTAATGACCAGTTCTAGGATATTGGAGCCCCTGTTGAAACTATGGATTAATTGATCCAGGGGGTTAGAATTTATGAATTCCAAGAACCGTTGGGCAAAGATGTTGGTACATGAGTAGTTTTCCCAGTTAATGGCAGGGTAGTTGAAATCACCCAGTATTAGGGTGTTTGGTTGTATCTTAATATTTTCCAGTATATTTAGAAAGGAGTAGTGAGAATCTTGGGGCATGGTGGTGGATCTGTAGTAAGCTACAATTTGTATTGTAGTCTTACCTAGTGTTAGTTGCACCTGGAGAATTTCAGACGCATTGTGTTGGGCAACTAGCCTGGTGGTGTGAATATCCTTGGTGAATATGGACACTCCTCCACCTTTAGTGTTTCGGTCCTGGTTTGGTGGCCAAAAAGTGTGGTAAGAGTTGTAGCCTGGTATTGCAGGCATGCTCTCTGGAGCTTTAAACCAGGTCTCAGTTACTGCACAGAAATCAATGTTCTCCAATTTGAGGAGTGCCTCGAGAGAGTGCATTTTGAGGTTTAGACTTCTAGCATTGAATATCATTACCTTCAGAATTTGCATGCTTGTACCTGTTACTGTGGTGGTTTTGTCCTTTGAACTTTGCCTAAAAAAGGCACTATAGGGGTGGCAAGAGCCTTAGCCAGTAACCTGAATCCCAGGGTCGACAGGTGCAGACCATCTCTGGCAAAGCATTGTGGTCTGTCGATCATGTCATCCCAGGCAGACAGATACTGGATCCCCTTTGAGTGACACCAGAAGCTTAGCCGATTGTTGAATTCAATCATTTTGTCCTTATATTGTGGTATCATTCTGGGTGAAGACAGGATGCTACTCAGGGCTAGGGTCATACCTGCCTGGGCCACATGATCTGAGAGCTCTTCCATGTCTCTTTTCATGTAGTCCAGGGAGGTATGTCTTAAGTCATTCACTCCAACAAGGACAAAGACAGAGTCATATTTTTTATTTGTTGTGGAGTGACTTGAGTGCATGCGTTATGTGGTGGATCCTGGCACCCAACAGGCAGCTGACTGTAATTTTCTCCTTGTTCAGCCTGATGAGTGGGACTTCAGTGTGCCTAACTATAGAGTCACCTATGACTAAAGTGTTAGTCGCATTGTCTTGCCTTAGGGGCTGTTGCTGGGGGGTTGTGAGTAGTGTTTGTTTGCATTTCAGCTTCGGAGGTCCTTGTTGCTTGGGCAGGTTACAGTTAAGAGCCTCAGCATAAGTGGATTTAATGTTGCTATGTGTGGGTGTTGGTGGTTTGGATTTAGAAGGGCAATGTGTTGCTTGATGTGTAGTGCGGGTGTTAACCTTCTCCTCTTGACTGTCTAGCACAATCTTGGTTGGAGAGAGCTTTGCTTCCAGTTTGGCTATGTAAATGCATCTCTCACAGGTTGTAGTGTTGGGTGGTAGGAGGAGAGGGTTATCTGTGTACATGAGGCAATTGCTGCATTGCCCCAGTATGCCAAGATTCACCAGATGGACAGGAGAAATCATGGAAGCTGACCCTTGGACATGCCTGGTTTGGTGCTTTTTTTGTGAAGTACAGGAGCTGTTTTCCCTTGGCTTAGCAAGGTACTTTGTAATTATAGGCTGTTTAGTGCCTACAATTAATTTCTCCTTATTATCAAGGAGAGTTGAGTGCTTGTTACAGTTTAAGGCTTCCTAGTGCTTTCCAGCAGGTATTAGAGTAAGTGCTATTAACAGGGACGCTTAAAGGTAAGATGAAAAAAATGGTTTATCCTAAACACTGCAGTGTGCACTAGATAAGTTAGATGTGAAAGTAGGTAACTTAAGTTTTACCTTTCTAAAAAGTTAAGTTTTAGTGGAGAGTCACTATTTTTAAAAGAGCAAGATAGATTGAAAGGGGGTGGTCACTTTTGTATTCTGGTACTATGGAATACAGTAGGATGGCCAATAAATTTAAATAGTTGAAGGGGAGTGATTTCACAAAATGATCATTTTGTGCTTACTCACCCAAGCCAGTGAAAGCAGACAGGAAATTAGATATATGGTCAAATTAACATAAGAGGCAGGCAACTAGAAAGACAGTGGTATTTAAGAACACAACAGTAAGCAGGTGGGTGGGTGGGAAAAATTCTGCCTGACTCACAAGAGACATATATGTGGTCTCTTTTGAAGTTTTAATATGCAGTTAAAAGAAGAATACAAGTAAAATACAAGGTAAAGAAAACAAATCATAGTATTCAAAATATAAAAAGGCAACAAAGTAATACAAAATACAACAAATAAAAAGCAAACTAAACTTTCCTTCACTGCAAAGTGTGGCAGGGTCTGGTGAGCTTTTTCTGTAAAGCTCTGAAATGTTTTATTTTACCCCTTAAATACAAGGTTTAGTTTCTAGCATCACCCCTCAGTTAACAAATGATTAACCTTAAGTGACAACTTCTATCTTATGTATGAGTCCTTAGTTGATCAGTTCTAATTTCTGCCTGACTCACAAGAGACAGAGCTGTGGTCTTTTTTGAAGTTTTAATATGCAGTTAAAAGCAGAATACAAGTAAAACACAAGGTAAAGAAAACAGATCATAGTATTCAAAATATAAAAAGGCAATAAAGTAATACAAAATACAACAAATAAATAGTGGTGTGGGTAGATGAATCATGTAGCTTGTGTACAGTGAGCTTTGAAGGTGTTTTTGTTCTCTAAAACAGCCACACAGTGAATACTCAGAGTTCAGATCACAACTGTTTTACTTCTTTTGTTAGCTTAGTTAGTCAGGGTGAGCAGGCAGCATGTCAGCAGAGGAGTATGGAAAGCTGACAAAGAGCCAGCTTTTGGAAATGTGCCAGGCTAGTGGACTGGTGCATAGGAACCTGACTAAGGCAGACCTGATTGCAGCCTTGGTTACAGCTGCATCAGAAAACAGCAACCAGGAGGACAATCAGACTGACAGTGGAGAAGCTGACTCGATGCCAGAGTCATGGCGGTAATGCGGAATGGAGTAACTGGTCCCCAGTAGCACAAAAGGTCAATAAATTTCTTCCACAGTTTAAAGAGGGGGATCATTTTGATAGTTTCTTTCATATGTTTGAGAGGGTATGTAAACAGTATGAAGTTGACCAAGGGCTCTGGGTATGGTTACTGACCCCCTTACTCCATGGTAAAGCTGTAACTGTAATGTCTAAAATGTCTGACGTTGCATGTTTTGATTATACTGCTGTTAAGAAATGTGTTTTAGAACTGTTTAAGCTAACACCTGAAACATAAAGGAAAACGTTTTGTGAGCATAGATGCAAGGCAGATGAAAGTGTGTGTGAATATGTTGCTGAATTGAACACTTATTTCCATAGGTTGGTGAGTGGATGTCAGGTCACCACTTTTGAAGGGCTGGCAAACCTTTGGTGAGGGAACAAGCCCTTAGCACTTTGCCTGAGCACATGAGGAACTGGTTTACTGATAGACAATGTGCTACTTCAGATGAGTTGGGGAAGAAGGGAGACATATACTTGTCTAGCAGGGCAGCTCTGTACAGGAAGTAGACCCCCAGTACTACTCATGGGTCTAAAGAAACCCATGGTGGACAGCACAGACTACCACAACAGAATCTACCAGTAGCAGGGGAAACTACTAGTCCAGGTACACGTCCAGGAGCTAGGGTTAAAAGTTTTGAATGCAACCAGTGAGCCATGTGGCATACAGATGTCCACAGAGGCAAGGTGGGGAACAAAAGGTGAGAGAGCCAGTAAGTGGGAAAGACAAAATGCCAATAGTAGGTTGTCTTTAGAAAACAGGGGTACTAAACTACCATCCTGCAGATGTCCTGAGAGGGAAGGATTTGGATGAGACAGTACCATGTGCTGATGCAGTTACACACAGTCAGGCTTGGAGAGAAGCTTGTGGGTCTGGTAGCCTGGGGGAGACCCAGACAGACTGCATACTTGCAGCCAGGACTGCTGAGGTGGTTACTTCAAGGAGGGGGCTACTCTGTAGCAGTGAGACTGAATGTGAGCCACAGCTGCTTGTGGGTACTGATGTTCCCTTGGACAGAGTGACTGCAATGGTAGAGGTGAGTAATAGTACCCAGACTGACAGTGAGGCACCACTGTCAGAGGATGTCAGACTTCCTGTGGAAGGGGAGCTGGGAAGGGTTACAAGGAGAGAGTTGAGACAGGCTAAGCTCTCAGACCGTACATTGCAAGGCCTGAGGCAGGTAGCTAGGGAGGCACCTGATTCTCAAGGAAAGGGGGAATCTGTATACTGGGACAAAGGATTACTATACAGAGAGTGGACCCCTGAGGGAGGGCTAGAAGGTGAGAGAATACAGCAGTTGGTAGTGCCTAGAGCCTACCATCTGGTGCTTCTAGCCATAGTCCATGATATTCCCTTTGCAGGTCATATGGGCATAAAACATACAAAGAGGCGTATTATACATAACTTCTATTGGCCTGGAATTTCCAGAGATGTAACAGCATACTGCAGACCCTGTGAGCAGTGCCAAAAGGTAGGCAAGGCAGGAGACAAGGTGAGAGCTCCTTTGATGACTTTGCCTGTGATTGAGGAGCCATTTCAGAGGATAGCTATTGATATCGTGGATCCTTTGAGTACCCCAAGTTCCACAGGGAAAACGTATATCCTAGTGGTAGTGGATTATGCTGCATGATACCCTGAGGCACTGGCTTTGTCCTCCATTGAGGCAGAGAAGGTGGCAAATGCTTTGTTAGAGATTTTCAGCAGGGTAGGTTTCCCAAAAGAAAAACTGACTGGCAGAGGTGCCAATTTCATGTCAGATCTGCTGGCTTGTCTGTGAAAGTCCTGTGGGGTGAAGCACATGAAGACCAGCCCCTACCATTCCCAGACTAATGGTCTTGTTAAGAGTTTAAACTCTACAATCAAGTCCATGCTACCCGTATTTGCAGATCAGTTTACGAGGGAGTGGGACAAATATTTGCCCCATCGGTTGTTTGCTTACAGAGAAGTTCCCCGGGAATCCACAGAATTTTCATTCTTTGAGTCGCTGTATGGGCATAGGGTGAGGGGACCTCTAGATTTAATTTGAGATGAGTGGGAAGGTGAGTGCGAGTCTCACAAGGAGTCTGTTGTGGCATACATCCTAAACCTCAGGACAAGGCTCAGGGAACTCATGGGCCTGTCCCAGGAGAACCTGGCAGAAGCCCAACAACAGAAAAAAACTGTGGTATGACAGGAATGCTTGTGCTAGAGAGTATGCTGTGGGGCAACAGGTAATGGTTCTCATTCCTGTCAGACACAACAAACTGCAAGCAGCTTAGGAGGGACCCTACAAGGTGTTAAGAAAGGTAAATGATGTTAACTACATGGTGGAACTGCTAGGCAGATGGCAGGGGCACAGATTGTACCATGTTAACATGATGAAACCTTACCATAATAGGGAGGCCTTTGTGCTGAGCATTTGCAGTGGATTGCAGGAGGAGTCTCAGGGAGATCCGAGGACTGATCTCCTCAGTGAGGCTTAGGCTGACACCTCAGTGGAAGGGGTAGCAATGTCCCAGCAGCTATCTCCTACCCAGGTTCAAGAAATCCAAGCAGTGGTGTAAGAATTTGGGGACATGTTCACTGGGAAACCAGGGTGCACCCACCTGGTGCAGCACCAGGTGGATACATGATCCCAAAGGCCTATTAGGCAAGCCCCTTATAGGGTGCCTGAGAGAGTCAGACAGACCCTGAGGGAGGAGGTACAGAAGATGTTGGAACTGGGGGTGATTCAAGAGTCCAACAGTCCCTGGGTCTCCCCAGTGGAGCTGGTGCCAAAGAAGGATGGCAGCACCAGGTTCTGTGTGGACAACAGAAAATTAAATAGTTACACAGAGTCGGATGCTTACCCCATGCCCAGGACAGATGAGGCCCTAGAGCAGCTGGGTAGGGCTAAGTATCTTACAACCATTGATCTTACCAAGGGTTACTGGCAAGTGCCCTTGACTCCCAGTGCTACACAGAAGTCAGCCTTTGTGATCCTTTTGGCTTGTATGAGTTCACAAAGATGCTGTTTGGGATGAAGAATGCCCCAGCAACTTTACAGAGGCTAGTAGATCGTATCCTAACAGGAGCAGGACAGTTTGCTCTTCCTTACCTAGATGATATTACCATCTATAGCCATTCCTGGCCAGAGCACCTTCAGCATGTCAGGGAGGTGCTGAGCAGACTACAAAGGGCAGGGTTGACCATTAAGCTGAGCAGATGTCAGGTGGGTATGGCGGAGGTCTCCTACCTAGGACATAGAGTGGGGAGTGGTAAGATAAGGCCAGAACCTGAGAAAGTAGAAGCCATTCAGGCATGGCCTGCACCTGTTGCTAAAAAGCAGGTGAGGGCATTTTTAGGGACAGCAGGGTACTACAGAAAGTTTATCCCCAGTTATAGTTCCATAGATACTCCCCTCACAGGCCTGACAAGAAAGAACAGGCCAGATAAAGTAGTGTTGACCCCAGCATGTGAACAGGAATTCCAGAAGCTTAAAGAATTTTTGGAGGACCCCCTGTGTTAGACAGTCCAGATTGCAGCAAAGAATTTGTTGTGCAAGTGGATGCTTCAAACCATGGGGTGGGCGTTGTACTTAGCTAGATTTCATCAGAGGGGGAAGAGCACCCAGTGGTTTACCTCAGTCATAGGCTCCAACCCAGGTAGGAATGCTATGCAGCTGTAGAATAGGAAAGTCTAGACATAGTGTGTGCATTGCAGAAACTTCAGCCTTATTTGTATGGAAGAAAATTCACTGTTATGAGAGATCACAACCCCCTAATATGGTTAAACAGACCCAGCCAGCAAAATGCAAAGTTAATAAGATGGAGCCTAGTATTGCAAGTATATGATATGTCAGTGCAGCACTGCAGTGGGGTTAGCAATGCCAATGCAGATGGGCTCTCAAGACAGGGAATGGGGTAGGTATACTCAGATAGACCTGACCCTCAAGTGCCTTTTCTCAAGGGTCACTTGAAAAACTAGCTTGAGTTCTCCGCGTGGGGAGAAATGTGAAGGCTGCCAACCTAGCCAGATAGAATTGTGCAGAAAATTATGTCATTTGTAAATATAAATGTTGAAATACAGGCTTGTTTTCTTAAATGCAAGAATATGCTGTGAAATGTTGAACTTAAAACAATGTTGCAACATTGCCCTCTGCTGTAAAGAAAGCTAAGTCAAGCATTTATTGTATGTCCTTTGAAGTTCAAATTATTTCATGACTGTCTTTGATGTTTACAATTCAGCTCTGGCTGGGCTATATGAAGGCTTCCTGTCTATTGTTTTAACTTAAGGAATAATTACTAGAGTTTACATATGGAATGTCTTTTATTGATGTAGTTTCCTGCAGGTGCAAGATAACAATAATGTAGTATTGGTTAGCCTGGGAACACCAGGAACGTGAAAAAGAAATGTAATGGGAACAAGGACTGCAATAACAATTTAAACAGAGAGAAGCAGAAGGCATTAAGCATTTTTGTCTTGATCATTCAACTCACAGCACTGTCTTTCTCAAATGTAAGTTATCTTAGACTTGTGTTTTCTTTTAGAAATAGCTAGGAACTAGAAAAATTAGACTAAGTGTTTTTCTGTGATGTCATAACTGTACTACTGAATTATTTTAAGTATTTCTGTGTGATCTCTGAACTCTTGTCTAGCACTGTGTAGTAGAAAATATTGTCTTGTGATTTTAATTATTTATTATTAAATATTTTAAAACCTTTTAACTGTGGCTGGTTTGTGTAGAAACAATTTAAGCTCTTAAAAGTACTTGCATGCCTTTAGTAAAACTGTACAAAACCACTCTAATAGCTTTAGCCCTAGGTTATACTACCAATTGGATAATAATATTGCAAAGTAATAATTGGACACCCTTTTCACGGCCTTTGAGTAGCTGATAATTATTAATGGATGGTGGCAGCAGTTACTACTGTATAGTCTGGGAAAAAAGGGCACAGCTGGAGAACCTGTGCCAGCCTTCCCCAGGAGTATCTGTGTGGTTGTATAAATTCTTCTCAAAGTGTGTGTGTATGTGTGTGTGTGTGTGTGTGTGTGTGTGCCAGCTACTTGGGCAGGGATATGAAGCACTGGTTGGACAGAGAGGGTGCTAGATGTTTTAGCTTGCCCACTAGGCTGAGATCTGGACCCTATAGCTGTGCCAGTGGGGGGTCTTATTGGGGACCTGGAGAGCAAGGGAGCGACCAGCCCCAGACTGACTGTGATCTCTGTGTGCTCTTAAGGGAAATTGCAATTTACTGTGTGTATTTGTTATCCTTTCTTCATATATGAGATGTCCTATATGGTGTTAGTGGTAAGGATTGAGGCTCCTTGATTGCTGGCCAGGGCACGAGCATCACATACTGGATGAATGATATCACACCAGATCTTCACCATTTCTTCCTTTGATGCATTTATAGGCAAGGAAATGAGATACTGTGTGGTGGAGGATGGGCAGAAATTCTTCGCAAATACTACCAAAACATACCTGTAATAGCCATACCTCTCAAGTGTACCTCATTACGAGGAACGTACCTCATTTGGGGTCTTAAAAAGTTCATGTTCCTCGAAGTTCCTCAAAGTTCTACATTGAAAGAGTCTGTCACACATTCAGTGTTAGGAATTTTTTTAAGTGAAATCCATGGTAAATAGAAATTAATCATATTAATTCATTAAAGGATCTTCTTTATAAGTAAAACCAGCATATTTTAACCATCCTATGACCTTCTTAGTTGAAGTTGTTAGTAAGCCATTAGTATGTGTTCCACATTTTGCCCATTTGTTCCACATCATGAAGGTGAGTGTTCCTCATTTTGGAGAAGGAAGGTTGAGAGCTATGGTAATAGCAAAATTCAAACATAACTAGTTCATGTGATCCAAGCGAGAGGATTACAGACATTGTCCAGGGCAACACATTAAAACATGTCTTTTTTTCTGTAACCTACACACTATTTATACAACAACTCTAGATCAGTTTTAAAATTTCCTACAGTCCTTACTAATTGCCATAATAGCCATACAAAGAGTAATTATTCCCCGGATTTTCACTCTGAGATACATTATTTTGCATTATATTTAAGTTGCCTGAGTCATCATAATGAATACAATACCTACATTACTAAAATCCCATTTCTTCATTCCCATTCAATGCATTGTATCTGCCATATTGTTAGTGTGACCTGCAGACAGGTGAAGTTTTTCTTCGTATCCTTCAGCATTTTCACTTAAATCCATCTTGTGAAGGAACAATTTTAGAGCTGCACCCTGTGAAACCAAGCTCAGAAATACAGATATTGTTTTCATTCCTTTTTATCATGTATTTTTTCATATGTCTGCACCTCCTCATCCACGTTGCATCAGTCTAGCTTTTTTTATGAAGTTTCTATAACATAATGTTCGGTGATTTGTTAAAATCTATTTGAGCCATGTATATGATATTACTATGGAACAATCATTTGTTTTCCCTTGGAACCTGTTTATTAAGTCCAAGTGATCTGCAGAACACCAAGGATCTGATTTGAACAGAGGGAATATATTCTTATTATGAGAAAGAAGTATCTGAGAATATTCCTCCTAGTATGAGGAACAGCAGTGTCATGCTCCATGAGTTTGGAGCTCCAGTGGATTCAGTGCATCGATTAGTCTTTCCTTCAGGTATGACATTAGCAATTTATACCACAGACATTGTGTACATAGTCTATACTTTCTGATTGCTGTCTTGTACCCAGTATTTTAAAAAGATGCACAGCTCCATCTACAGTGATTTATTATAAAAATAACCGATGACGTTGGTGTGGTATATTGAAGATTTAACCATGGTTGGTGTGGTTTAATCATGAGAGTGAAGCTTGAGTGATTAAATAAAACTAACTGTAGGTAAACCTTCAATATACCACACTATGGAGTTGGTTATTGCTATTATAAAATGACATTATTTTAGAAGAAAATACTTACTTTTCTTAAATAATGTCTTTGTATAATGCCTCCATGGTGCCCTTCCACATTTTTCCAGTATCCTGTTTTTTTCTGATGTACTGTGCATGCGTATGGGACTTGCGTTCCCACACTTAAGCAGTACATCAGTGCTGTGCAAAGGAAGCAACCAGGAAAGGAAGATCTCTGTTGTTTTTTTTTGTTTGTTTTTTATTTAAAATAAAAAAGAAACTGTGAGACGTTTAACATTCATGAGAGCTGGGACAGAGAAAATAAAAGAATAATCAGAAACTAAACTAAAGACGTACCTGATTATCCTTTTATTTTTCTCTGTGCCATCTCTCTCGTTCATGTGAGGTCTTCAGTTTTGTAAATTTGTCTGTCCCTGTCCCTTTCAATAAACACATCACACCGAATGACATTTGACTACCTTTATTAAATTTCCATAATCGTTAACCAATATTTATTAATTACAGCCAACACATGATATAGGTAAGGATAACATCCATGTAGCATTAAAATAGGACAGCATGACCCCTCTCATCCTGACAAGTAAGCAGCATTCATACCTCCACTCGCTTTCTTATGAAGCAGTGTACCACCACTCATGTCAGTTACCATTTATTGAATTACACGTCCAACCAAATAAGCAGCTTACCTCCTCTTGCTTATTTACTTATCAAGAAGGCTCCCACCACTCACTTTCCTATCCCAACTCATTGAATTGAACATTCAACATCAGAGGGGGAACAGCAGAAGGCAACCTTGCCCTTCTTCTTCTTCACCCTATCCAAACTGAAAATAACAACAAACCCTACTACTAAAAAGGGAGAGGCAGGGTGGGTAGCAAGTTCATGCCAAAATGTGATTCCTACACCAGTTACACTTGCTTAACCCTTTAAGCCCCTCCTTACCCTTACCTCATTTCCTCCCAATCATCCCTCATTTCCTTTTAACCCTATCCTCCCCTCATCCTCTTAATTCCTGCTACTATATTATCTAGTCCCACTTGAAGATGTCCCTGGACAAATCAGTCTGTTACCAAACCTCATTTAAAAAAGAGAAAGAAAAGTAAAAATTTTAAGAGATATATTAATGAAAAAAAGTCCAGGTGAATGGACCTTTTTCCATTGGTATATTCTCGGATTTACAATGGGCAAACTGGTTGGGCTGACCAATCAGCATGCTCCGTTTTGAATATTACTGGCCAGTCATTGTATAATAATAAGTTTTATATTTGATGAGACTATTTCCATGCTCAGATCATTTAGAATTCTTATTTGAATTCCGTTGGCTCTATTACTTTATTCACATTTAGTGTTAAATGTCTTTTCAGGACTCTCTTTTTCTATGAAAGGACATACATAAATCAATACTTATGAAGTACATCTTTGGTTTCACTTGGGTAAGTCAATATCTCACCTTGTCCTGTAAAACTAAGCCGAAGCAGTTAATCAGCATATAAACTTCTCCATACCCCGAGCTAAAGTTCAATTCCCTGTATTAGAGCCTAAGTACCCCCCATTTTATATTTTTGTATAATACAGCCACTTGCAAACACAAGATATTCTCTTAAAATTCCATTTGCGAATACTAGACCTAGTATAAACCCTTACACAGTTAGCTGCACTACTAGTTTACCCAGGTATGTCTCATATCATGCGTCAACAACTGCTTAGAATATAATACGTACTTAAATAAATGTGCAATAATATTATTTAGCATAACCAGCCTCCAACTAATCTCTAACAATAATGCATTTTGCTCTGCATTCTAATCATTTATTCCATTATGCTACTATTATTTTATCCTCTTGAAATGAATGTCTACAAAGTACTCCTTTTTGGGCAGTGCTGTGTACATCCACAGCTTCAGCATCACCCAGAGTGTTTCTTTACTTCATAGTTTTTCATCAGTTCTGATGGTTTTAGCCTTCCAGTATATGAGGTAACACAGCTCCCTTTCCTTCAGAGTTATTCTTCTGGGTTACATAGCCTAATACTTTCCAGCATAACTTTTATTAGAGTATGTTGTTTCTGCATTTGCATCTGTGTTCACATTTGATATCTCCTTCTAACACAACAACGGTGTGGAAACATTTTACTCGGACTTTGTGCATCTGATATTAATATAGCTCACCTTAATTAATTTGATTTGTTACTTGACAATATTGGAACAAACATAGTTGTCTTTTTATGGATAATCATTGCATGTTCAAGAAAATGAAGCTGTTAAGTCTTCTCTTTGTAGAAGGAAATAACTAAATTATATCCACTACAGAGTATTCTTAAGAGCAGAAATGGTTTAAAAATGGGTTTATTTTCTTACCTTTTTGACCCATCATTCCCGGTGGTCCTTCAGGTCCCATTATGCCAGGTGTACCAGGCTCTCCAGAAGGCCCTGGCCTTCCAGGAAGTCCATCCTTACCAGGTGGACCAGGAAGGCCTGGTTTTCCAGCAGCAGCTTTTACGTGTGCTGGCTGCATCTGAGACATAATGTAGGCCAATTTTGCTGTAAAAGAACAAAAACATAGGTGAAATACTATATAGCTGTAATACCAAGAATGTCTTCTTTGAAAATTAATATATATATGGATATATACATTGGTACACACATACACATACACACACACACACACACACACACACACACACACACACACACACACATGTAAACAGGTGCACAAGCTCATACACATACACAGACACACACACACACACACACACACACACACACACACACACACACACACACACACACACACACACACGCGCGCGCGTGCGCGCATTTATTCAAAGATAGCATCAATGGACTAGAAATGTTTGTGTAACTGAATGCTGTCTGACTAAAATCGAAATCCAGGTAAAAGGACACTTTATTTATTTATTTATTTATTGCATTTGTTTACCGGGAAAGTCCACTGGCCTAAAAGAGCCCATTTTTGGTGGAGGCCCAGGGAGAAAAGCTTTAGTTTATCCTGCAAGACAAGCATGTGACAATTTTATATATTATTTACATTAGCCTTCAAGAAAATATATCTGAAGTACAAAATCAAATTAAGAAAGGTCTAAGGTCAAAAAGACAGTGGCTTGCTTTGACTTACAGTGAAGCCTGCATTAATTACATGCAGAGTTATTACCTGTTTGTGTAAAGATGAGATTATGAGGTAGTCAATAAGCAATAGGCAACAGGTCTGTTCTCCATGGAAAGAAGCAAAAGATGGGTAAAAAAGAAGTGGTTGAATTGCTGAGTTTTATCAGCATTTTATTATCAGCAGGCTTTAATGAACTATATATAATCAGAAGCATAGATGTGGCACATCAGATAAGCTGTTACTGAAACATTGCTCTTCATCTATGTACACACAATGCCAGAGCACTGATTGGCAGCCATGGAAACAGGACAAGGAAAGAAGTGGCATCCTGCTGATGCATCTTCCATGACACATGAAAGTGTATCAGCTTAGTTTTTAATAGGAGTCAAACCGAGTTCCAGAAGGACTGCTGGCATTTGAGCACAAAGGGTGGTGGTGTGCTTTCAAACAGCACACTTGCAGAACCTGTGGAACAGAATGTGGGGGGGGGGGGTAACCAGTGCAGCAGTACAAGGAAGGGTAGAAATACCCAGTGGGGCAGTACAGGGAAGAGTACCGATAACCACTGCAGCAGTACAAGGAAGGGTAGAAAATAACCAGTAGAAGGAAGGGTAGAAAAAGCCCATGGGGCAGTACAGGGAAGGGTAGAGATAACCAGTGCAGCAGTACAGGGAAGGGTAGAGATTACCAGTGCAGCAGTACAAGGAAGTGTAGAAATTCCCAGTGGGGCAGTACAGAGAAGGGCACAGATAACGAGTGGAGCAGTACAAGGAAGGGTAGAAATACCCAATGGGGCAGTACATGGAAGGGTAGAGATAACCAGTGCACCAGTACAAGGAAGGGTAGAAATGCCCAGTGGGGCAGTACAAGGAAGGGTAGAGATAACCAGTGCAGCAATGCAAGGAAGCATAGAAATACCCAGTGGGGCAATACAGAGAAGTGTACAGATAACCATTGCAGCAGTACAAGGAAGGGCAGAAATTCCCAGTAGTGCAGTACTGGGAAGGCTAGAAATACCAAGTGAGGCAGTACAGGGAAGGGTAAAGATAACCAGTGCAACAGTACAAGGAAGGCTAGAAATAATCAGTGAAGCAGAACAAAGTAGGGTAGAAATACCCACTGAGGCAGTACTGGGAAGGGTAGAGATAACCAGTGCAGCAGTACAAGGAAGGGTAGAAATACTCTGTGGGGCAGTACAGGGAGGGGTAGAGATAACCAGTGTAGCACTACAAGGAAGGGTAGAAATAACCAGTAGAAAAATACAAGGAAGGGTCGAAATACCCAGTGTGGCAGTACAGGGAAGGGTAGAAATAACAAGTAGAGCAGTAGAGGTAAGGGTGGAAATAGCCAAGCCAATGGGGTAGTACAGAAATGGGTAGCAGTAATCAATGGAGAAGTACAGGAAAGGATATTAGTAATCAGTGGAGAAGAACAGTGAAGAGAAGGTAGAAATAAACAGTGGGGCAGTACAGCAAAGTGTACAAATTACAAGTGAAGCAGAACAGGGAAGGATAGAAAGGTTTATCTTCATAATGTCGATCACGTATAATCGACTGGCCACATCACCGAACCGTTTCTGTGAAACCAGATCCGGGAAAACTTTCGAATGTCGAAAAAACTTTGAATTTCGACATTTCTGACTGTGCCACACCTCCACACCAGTGCTAACATGGGTCAAAAAGGGGGCGAGATTTTGTCGTTCGGAAATTTGGTGTTCGACGTTTTGAAAAGTCGCAGTTCGGTATTCGTGGAAGCGGGGTTGACCATAATGTAATCGGCATTATGAAGGTAAATTGATAGAAATAATCAATGTGATTGCACAGAAACAGATAGAAATAACCAATAGAGCAGCAAAGGGAAGGGTAGAAATAACCAGTGGTGGTGTACAGGAAAGGCTAGAAATAATCAGTGGAGGTGTACAGAGAAGGGTAGAAACAACCACTGGAGCTGTTTAGATTCATAGGTTTATAGGTGTGTACTACGGTAATGACCACAAAGGCCTTTTTAAGCCTAGCCATGCATCCCAAATCTCTGACAAGTTCTGGTCCCCTTGATAAGTGTAATAAGCAGGAGCTTGAGAGATGAAGCATTTACAAGCAGGGGCCTAGAAAATGAACCATTTACAGTTTGCCTGTGTCCATTAGAAACGTAGGTGCCAAACCATGGAAGAATTTTCTTTTCCCCATTCAAATGTCCAACTTGAATTGGTTTATGGAGGAACTCTGCTTCACATGGATGGGGAGCCTGCTCCTAAGGGGATGTAGTCTCTTGGATATATACCTGTCGCTCCAGCAAGTCCTACTTATATCACAGACAAGGTTTGAGTCTTTAGAATGAGTATTTCTGGTGCTGTTTGTTTTGCAGATATGCAGGACATCAGGGTGGGATCTGACAATGTTTTGGATGCTAGGCATAGCTCTCCCCTCAACAGCCTGTAGGAGACAGAATGCAGGGATAGGGCCTTGAGGTGGTCTGCACAGGACATTTTACTTACATTCTGCATTATTTTTGTGATGAATCTCTGTGGACTTTCCAACTGCTGGATATGTCTGGTTAGGTACATACCAAAGGGGGCACTGTACTAAATGACAAGTCTGATGAATGCCAAAAGTGGAACACTGACCGCCTAGATGCCACACTTTTTTTTTTATAAATTGCAGAACATAGAATGATTTCCTCACTATTGTAGACATGTGATGGTCAAAGCGTAGATTACTGTCTATGTGTGTCAACTCTTAGGGGTGTGTTGTCAATATAATAGCTTCCAGGGGTGGATGACTTCCTGAAGGATATTATTATACATTTTCTTGCCAATTAGTTTTAGTCAATGGCTCTGATTCCAGTTAGTTGCCCGTGTCAGCCCTTCCTGGAAAACATTTGTGTCATTAGGGAATTCTATGACTGCTCCTAATTTGTAATCATCTGCAAATTTAGTCAGCAAGAGGCCATTGACATCAGACTTGACTTCATAGAAGTAAATGCGAATAAAGGAGTGGTTTCAGGACTGATCCCTGATGGACTTTGCTTATGGCTGCCCTCTTTGCAGAAGTGGACTCCCCAATTCTAACTTCATGGGTCCTGTCTATGAGACAGCTGTCTATCTACTGGGAGAAATAAGGGTTTATATCTGACCTCTTAAGTTTTTAACAATGCCCGGGTGGGGTATTGTGTCAAATGCCTTGGTCAGGTCAAGGTAGGCTGTGTGAACTGTTTTACCCTCATCCATTGCTTTGGTGACCTTCTCAAAGAAGTCAACCAGGTTGTGTAGGCATGACCTGCACTTGATGAAACCAAACTGTGTTGGGTCCAGTGCCTGGAGGTTTCTTATGTTATTATGGATCATTTACATGATAATTCTTTACATCGTTTGTAATATGAGACTAGTGAGACTCATGGACCTGAAGTTTCCAAGGTCTGTAGATGTCCCACCTTAGTTCAGAAGGATGTTGCTGTTCTCCATTCATGAGGCACAAAGCCTGTTTGGAGGCTACAGTTAAAAAGCAATTCCAGAGGGTCTGATAGGTTATGTTTCATTCTATTTAGAAGGCATCTTGGGATATTGTCTGGGCCCATTCATGTAGTGTTCTTCGCCTTGGAGAGAGCATTAAGGGCCTGTTCACTAGTGAGGAAGAATATCTGATGGAATTTTCTGAGGGGAGGTGCAGAGGGAGAGAGGGTTAAATTTGGAGCTGAACTTGCTGGTCAATAGGCTTGTTATATCCCCAGACTTAGTATTTGTAGCTCAATTCACAATTAGCATTACACACAATTGTGCATTGACTTTGAGGTTGCAGACATAGCTAAAGAATGCCATGTGGTCATACCTTTCAACTTCTTAGTGCAAGAAATCTGGACAAAACCTAAAATTTTAGGTGGACAAAGCCCAAAAATAAGGACATATTTTAAAAATTGCTCTTATTAACTTACAAAATTGTAAGATTAGCAGGATTTGTGTTAGTGTCAGTTTTCTGAAGGATATAAAATCTGATAGTAACTTTAATCCTCCTTGATTTACCAGAATGCCACAAATTTTATGAGGAACACACCAAAAATATTAGACAAAAACCTGGACATTCTGCAAAAATTTGTAAAGTTGAGAGGAATGCTTGTGGTTGTCCTTGTACTGGGAGACCAAATTTACCTCAAATTTGGCTTTGGTAGACTTTATTTGTTCTCTGAGTTGTTTGTTTGGTTTGATGAAACTGCTTTCATTCTGTTGGGTGCTACACGTCTTACTTTTTGCCCAGATTTTCTTACTTCTGTTATACAGCTTATTAATGTCATTCCAACAGGGAAACTTGTTTTTCGAGTTAGTTCACTTCTTCTTCTTCTTCCTGGTAAGTATATCTTCTTCTCTGCAATTATTAACATGCTTGTACAGGGTTTCTGTGAACAGTCCCATGAAGGCAGCAGTGTTCCCAGGGTTTATGAGGGATTGAAATTTTGCCAAGCTATCACTTAATAGAAGGAAGTTAGCCTTTGAGCAGTTCCTGAAATGTTCAGAGTTAGCTGGGGTTCCAGGATTTATTTTTACTTCAAAGGAGACCATTCTCTGGTCTGACCTAACCAGAAAAGGCATTACACTAGAGGATGTGCAGCACACTCTCATCCTTGTGAGGACCAGATCCATTATGATTGCATGTGTGGTGAGTGTATTAACAATCTGGTCCAGAGAGATTGTGTTTACAAAATCAAGGAATCCCTGTAGTAGCTGGTCTAAAGGTGTAGAAACCACCATATCCTTGCACTGCCGGTGTGTTGATAGTGGCTTTAGACCATGTCTCAGTGACCAAACAGATGTCAGCATTCTCTAGGGTGAGGAAAGCTTGTAGGGAGTGAACTTTTTAAGACTCCTAACAGTGAGTAGTAGCATCTTTAGATTTTCTTGGTTTTAATATGATGTATTGGAAGTACTTTCAGTTTGGCATAGATTAAAAAAGGCACTATGGGTGAGGGCAATGTTTTAGCTAATATTTGAAAACCTAGAGAGGTGCCAATTATTCCACCCCTTAGAATGACACTAGAAACTAAAGCAATTATTAAAGTCATGGCAAGGTAGAAATATCTAGTGGACCTGTACAGGGAACAGTAGAAATTACCAGTAGAAATTATAGTTACATAGCTGCAAAGTGTAACTGTCAAGAATCCACTGTTTTCCAGACTCCATTTCATTAATAAAGGATTGGGTAAATTCTTTGCTAAACCTTTTTTAAACCAAAACATGTATGAACTGGATAGGGCATTGACTGCCTCATTGCATGAATAAACACTTGTACATTGAATTAAATCCATGGATGTATTAAATCAGGGTAGATTATCTGTCATTAAGTTGGAGTTCTCATTGTCGAAAAGATTTAGTGAAACAGATCTGTAGAATCCCATGTCATCAGATCTTACACCAGACCTGTTGCCATGCTCCCATGCATCAGTTCTGGCCAGGTCATTCCCTATCCCATGTGTCCAAGGTCAGAATGCTATCTCTTTTTGACTTCATCTAGCCTGGCCATCAGTATCCTACATTTTTGTCTGAATTCCTATTTTTTGTGTCTATATACTCTAGACTAAGCCATGATATCAACAGATCTGAAAGAAGATCTCAGAATAACTCTATACCAGATCTTAGATACTTTAACAATGTCTCACATATCATAATCTAGGTAAATAAACTCAATAACTGAAATACCTCCATACCAGAACAGCACACATACATTAACACAACCATAGCATTAGAGAAAAAACAAACTGCTGCATCCATCTTGTAGTGAGCTGTGCCCACCATACTTCTTGTCACTTAGGTTTTTTAACTCAGAGACTGCACAACCAGTGAAAAAGGGATCAGTCAGAAGTAGGGAAAACTGACCGTGCCCCTGTTGATTAGTTGTACATTATCTGTAAAAAAAAAATGAGCAGGTAACTCACTGAAACTACACTGTATAAACGCATTGCAGTTGCTAAAGAAACCCAAAAGTAAAGCTGCTACTTGACAGAATTGGAATTCTATTAACTGGACTCATGGGCCATACAATTAACAGACTACAGCTATAATGCCTTGTTCTCCATCCATTTACTATCTATTATTCTAATCTGCCACTTAGAATGACCTAACAGTAGAAAAGTACCAGGTTCAAGTGAGTCCTGGGGTCAAAATATGTAAATCCAAAACTTACATAGGGTTATCTCCAGACAAATTTGCTAATAAGCAAAATATATCCCTCTAATTTGTTTATCTCCCATCAATCCCCCCAGAATACTCTACTACAATCTTATACACACTATGCCCTTCCTCTACGAGTTCTTTCTAGCTTTCTTTCTTACTTCAAATAATTTAAACTCTGTTCTACTTTAAGGAAATCTTCATTTATCTTTAAGTGCTTCTATTATGTTCACAATGGAAATATTCACTTTTGCACCTTAATGGATTAGTTTGCTGCTACTATTATATATTGACTATTTTGAAATGCGTTTATACTTTTTTCCTCATATGTTATTTAGTTTGCTGTTGCAGTATATTATGCAATTATTATTATTTAGTAACTGCTTTTGGAAAGCTTATTTATTTATCATATGTGTGTTTCCCCTGCTTTGCCTGAAATAAGCAATTTTTGGATCAGTGTTTAACAAAATGAACTAGCTAAATAAAAATGGACAGCTTTATGAAGGTAGGAGTTACTGGAGTTCAACATGGATGCAAAACGTTTAAGGTAGAAATACAAAGTATTTACCATCCAGTTGTTTTCCTAGCTCTTCTTGAATAAGTCTTCGAAGAATATCCAAGGACGGTGTATCTCCCTGTTATAACAAAAAGGTAGTAGACATAATTGTGAAAAAATACACACAGCCTAGAAAATAAAAAATGCAGTTTCATGCCTATAGAATATTCTAAATGAAGAATGCAGGTGAAATTGTACATGTTTTCTACTGTGAAAGTTGTGGAAATCACAAGTGTACATGGAGCAGTTTAGAAAATGTTACATAACTGACATTACTTTTAACCTAATACATGAACATGCAAAAGATGAAACAATGCAATTAAAACATATGACACACTATTTTCTAATAATTCATTATTTTTAAGAATGGCTGTAGCATCAGTAGCAAACCCTTTATGTCAGTGGATCCACAGTATCTTAAACTTCTGACTTCCTGAACTGTCTATATTTCTAAATGTAAAATGCAAGATAGCAGTGGTAACTTACATGAGTCCAACCCAGCCCTTCATCACTAGTACTAATAACTCTCAAATGCCCCAAACAAAACAGAAAATACTTCCATGGGACAACATATCTGGCTGCTTACTAGTAAGTTTAAAACATTACCTTTGCTAAGTATCTTCAGGTCAGACTCTTTGCAAAGGATATGTACATGTAGAATAGAGAAATGCCATGTTCATGCCCCTCCATAAAGGCAGCCATCTGCTGAAAAAGGTAACTATATGCTCATTTAGTCTAACTAGCCGTATCTGTAAAGCCACAGAACAAATTATGGAAAACTAATAAATAACTAGTTTCATGATCAGTTGAATACAGGCACTTGTAGTTCAGCTTTTAAGGGTAGAAGATGCTTTCCTATTCTTGTTAGCATCTTCAAGAAAGTCACAAAAACCCACAGAAAGGGCCTTACATCAACACTGCTTATCTGGGCATAGCAAAACCATTTAATACCTTCCCCATTCTTTCATCATATGTAAACTAGCTCAGGTAAACATTATTCCCCTCAGAGTTTTCTGAATTGGTAATTGGCTGTCAAACAGAATACATTCAATCAGAATAAATGGTCCCTTTCCAAAAGTGCAAAAGTGTAATTAATGGCATTACCTGACATTCTTGTCCTAGGCACTAAGCTCTTTAAAATATATTTCTATTTAATACAGGCTGATGCTAACAATATTTGTCTAACTAAACCTTTAGATGACTGAAGGGTTAAGAATCATCCTGAACTCCCCAGCATATTCAGTAACACTCCAGTAAGGTCTTTATCATACTAACAACTGATGCTCTAAATAGTCTAAGCCAAAAATGCAGAACAATCACATCTGGTAAAATCAGTGGTCCTATACATTATCACAAAAATGGATTTTAACTCCAGATTGAAACCATTGTCTGGGATTTAAGGACTTACATGGACGATAAGTTTTCCTTAAACCAGAATACTTCCAATAGTCACTGAAAATCCTTCTACCTTTCAAATTTCATACGTTGGGAGTTCCTGTCTAGGTGCTAATCAATAACAAAAGCAATTCAATGATTAAAGAACAGCTCTTATTCAAATGGACAAAAAACACCCTTATTTTCTCCAGCTTACAGACTTTTTCAAGATGATTTGTGCCTTGCTTTCTGAGCAATGTTAAACTCGGCACTCTGCATTCTGTGACATCCTTTTCCTAATAAAGAAAAGCTCACCAGATAATCTTCTTCTTTCAGCTTTTTCCCGGTTAGGGTCGCCACAGCGGATCACCTGTCCGCTCATCATTGACAGTGGAGTTTGTACGGTGTCGGGTTGAAGCCAGCGCCCAACCTTCCATAGAAGGCACACACATGCACGCACTCACTCCTAGGGACAATTTAGAGTGTCCAATCCACCTACAGCATGTCTTTGTGATGTGGGAGGAAACCGGAGCACCCAAAGCTCACCAGATAATACTAATCCTAAATGTTTAGTTCTATGCCAGAAATATCAACAGGTCTTGAATCTAGGACAGATTCTTCAGCTGCTACCACCTCATTTCTAGAACAAGCATCTACTACATGTTAACATCTCTAAACCTGATGGACATTCAAAACTCAGTTAGATTGCTGGATATGATCACATAAATTCATCCCAAAAGTCACTGGATAGAAAAGTTTAACTAAGTGAAGCTAAATATTATCACATTGCAAACCTCTATCCTGCTGTGATTCTCTTTTCCTCCCTTTTCTCTGCTCCTTTCTGATTTCCTTCTTTGCAAGCTGAATATATATGTCTATATCTCCCAAATTAACTCTAACCTGCTATCACCTTCTGAACTCTTAGCTCACCTTCAAGGGTTCTTCCTCTACAGCTTGCATTGTTGTCACTCAGCTTGCAATTGTTGATATACTGTTGGCTTAGTGTAAACCTTTGAAAATATGTACCTATAAACTTAACTCAAAGTTTTCTGCCTTACCTGCAGTTGCAATCTATTATACCACCTCATGCAGAATGTCAGTAGTGGACTTCTCAGCTCTTTAGTTAATTTGTCCAAGTTAGAAGCGTCTTGTTGGCAACAAAGGAAAAACATAGCACACACACACACACACACACACACACACACACACACACACACACACACACACACACACACACACACACACACACACACACACAAACACACATTCTGTAAATATTTTCACACAAAAAATACTTACTAATACTATTACAGATGTGCTCTTCATACCTTTTCCCCTGGAGTTCCAGGAAGTCCAGGCTGACCAGGATGTCCAGGTGTTCCTCTATCTCCAAGAGGTCCTGGAGGCCCCATCATTCCAGTATGACCTTTAATACCAGGCAAGCCAGGGTCACCAGCCTGCCCCTTATCACCAGGAAGTCCTTTTTCTCCTTTGATTCCAGTATCTCCCTGTCACATAAAAAAAAACAAAGAATTACAAATGATACTTTTCGCTCATTCCTCTTCTACTTTACTTCACTCTCTCACTCACATACTGAATGATTGTCATTCATTCTTAAAACCACAAAAGTAACAAGACCTGAATTATAGCATTTCAGAAGTATTGATGCTTTCATTTCAAATAATCCTGTAGAGCTAGATATGCAAGGAAGGACAGTTGCTTCTACCAAGTAATAGACTACCCCAAACATTGTTATTTTAATTGATGACATCATTTTTAAAGCAATCATGATTAAGGTCATAGTAATATGAAATCTGCTGAATAAAAAGTAATTCAGACTCTAGTAGTGAACTGGAAAACAGTGTTTCACTGTGTGATTCTCACATTTTCTTCCACCACCATGCAAATCAATTCAGCTGACTATATTACAGATACATGTAGAGATGCATATCTTGGATGCAGCATTTGTAATAAATCATCATCACTGTGCCATCTATAACACTTAGTGATTGGGGACCTCTTTTCGTTTGTTGTATCTAGAGGTCAACATTTATACTCTTTATGACATACATATCAACTTTTCTGAGAAGAGAGACCAAGGCACATAGCTATTTAGGGAAAAAGAAAAAAAAGCAGTCTCATTTGCATTCTCCTTATTAGTGATTCAGGATAATTGAAAGTACTTGTTACAATTATTTGTCATACAGAAATGGCAGTAAATTGTCCTGAAGCAAACACCATAGAGCAATCTCATCTGTCATGCCATTAAATTCAAACTACCAGATAGAATATCAGAATCCTGTCATCAGTCAAAACACACTGATGACGCTGCTATTGCTTTCTAGTCATGTGTTTTGTTTCTAGTCATGTGTTTTGCTGCAATATACTGAATGCAACTTATTTGAGAGTCTGACATCTGCAACACAGTAGTGACCAACACTGTTCTGCATAAACATTAATTCGTGAAAACTGAGATTTGAAGCTAAAGCTTGAGATTGTGGTATTCCAGTGGTTTCTCCTTTTAGATGTGTATTGTTAGAAGCTGATATATATATATATATATGTGTATATATATATATATATATATATATATATATATATATATATATATATATATATATATATATATATATATATATATATATATATAGATATAGATATATATACTGCGGTGGTGGTGCGGTAACGTTGTCGCCTCACAGTAAGACGTTGTCCTGTTCAATTCTCAGCTAAAGCGTCTTCTGTGTGGAGACATGCATGAATGGACGTACCTTCATTGAAGGTTGTGCGTAAGGGCTGGCAACTCGGTACGTAAAAATCTACTGCCAATCATTAGCAGACCGGAGTTCCGCTGTGGCGACCCCTAACCGGGAAAAGCCGAAAAATACAACAACATATATGCACGCACACACACACACACACACACACACACACACACACACACACACACACACACACACACCACACACACAAACCTATCTGTATATCTATATCTACATATGGAAATTGCTACTTTTCTTGAACAGTGCTTTGATCGACATCTGTTTAGTCAACACAATATGGTCAACTAAATAGATGTCTGACACAATGATTCTTAGGATTGGGGAATTTGTCCTTTCTCTGAGAACTGTGTGATCTCGGAGTCAGGATATGCAATTAGCAAGGGGTAGGGGGATGTAGATGGGCTTTTGTTTTTTGTAGTAAAGTTTTGCATATGCCAAGACTGATGCTTGGCACATAGTAGCATACCGACTTGCATAACATTGATCATTTGATGTCCACATTATGCACATTATGCACTTCAGTATTAGTGCTATTTGACAAAAGGATATACATCTATATGTGTGTATATATATATATATATATATATATATATATATATATATATATATATATATATATATATATATATATATATATATATATATATATATATATATATATATATATATATATATATATATATATATATATATATATATATATATATATATATATATATATATATAAATATATATATATGTATATATATATATATATATATATATATATATATATATATATATATATATATATATATATATACATATACATATATATATATATATATATATATATATATATATATATATATATATATATAGATATATTAAATTAATGAGAGTGTGGGATGTGTCAATGTTGATATTGTTGAGAGCAGGTAGCTTTTCCACCAGCAACAATACTTTTTTATTGATTTATCTAATTTTGATTGCTGTTCCTGTTCACATATTTGTGCTGTTTTGTGATTAGAATTATAACAGTTAATCACAAAATATTAACCGTTTGTAGCTCTCACTGTATTTCATTGTAGAAGTACTTGCCTGCAGTTTTTCATTAGACCACAAGGTGAAGCTGTTTCAGGGATATAAAAGGCAATTGCGAAAGTGAAAGAGGAGACTGAGATACTAGCTGAAGGAGGGAAGACTGAAACTGTGAGCTGAAGGGAAAAGGACCTTGCAGCATGACTGGATTTTCTTCTCTGGTGCTTTGGGACAGGGAAGTGAAGTAGCAGCTTGTGTCTGTTTGTTGCTGAAATCCTGGATGATGGTATTTTGTGGAAACAGGAGAGAAGGCTGAAACCAGTAGTTCCACGCCTGCATATGATTCAGCAAGAAAAGGAGTTCCTTTGGGCTTAGTACAGAGAAGCCATAGAAGATTACCAGAGTTCTGGCAGGTGATTCGTCTACTTTTCTCATTAGAGGAACCATGGTGCCTGGTCACTAGGGTAATCTTGACAGAGTGGTGAGAGGCATTGGCCGTCTTTTTACATTTTTATAAAATTGTGGTCCCCCCCAAATGCTTTGTGGATTACAAATGACTGGGATCCATATGAACTCCAACTTGGGCCCCATCATGCCAGTAGAAAGACTGTAAGTAGTCATTGGCCTGTGAACAGGACATAATAGAATGCTTCGTAGCTGGTCTGTTTAGAATTGATCAAGGGGATTGAGAGTGTTAGTACTGCTCAATGACATTGCATTTTCTCATATTTGTATTGTTGCATTATAAATCTTCATTGTTCAATGACATTGCATTTTGCTCATGTTAGTACTGCTGCCTTCAAGAATTTTTCTGCTCAATGACATTGCATTTTCTCATATCTGTATTGTATTATACATTTTCTTTGTTCAATGACATTGCATTTTGCTTGTGTTAGTACTGCTGCCTTCAAGAATTTTGCTGTGCAATGCATTGCATTTTCTCATACCTGTATTGTTGTATTATAACTCTTTTATTGCTTAATGTCATTGCATTTTTCCCATGTTTGTATTGCTGCATTATAAAGCTTTACTGCTCATTGATATTGCCTTCTTTGTGCATGTTTGAATGTCAAGACCTTTTTCTGTTGAGTTCTGGGGAAGAGGATGAATGTATGTTTCATTGCATGCATATCTCACCTTGCATTATTGCTAACTGGTGCAATGTTGAAATAATTTGTTTTGGGTTATGCTATTGCCTTTTTAACTAGATTGTCACCCAGAATAAAATATGTCAATCATGCCACTTTGGTAAGTTGGGCCTATAGCGGTGTCACCAGAGTCAGGTAGGAAGGAACCCATATCTACTTCAGTTACACCTGTGGGTGCGCTACATTTGGGGGCTTGTCCGTGACTGCCTGTGCTGCCTTGGACTCCAACCTATTCCCCTGTATGTGTGTAAAGCAATTCCAGCAAAAACATGAACCAAGAAGCTGCAGCTTCACTGCCCATAAATACTATAGGCTCTGACATTTTGAATGCTTTGGGAAGCATTGTAGAAAAATACTTAAAGCCTACACAGCCATTCGCTGGGTTTGGCTACCACAAATTGTGTTTCTTTTCTGGCAAACAACCCACACCTCAGGGGGGAGAAGAAGATTTTGAATCCTGGATGGATCAGGCTTCATAAGCCCTAGAGGAGTGGGATATCCCAGAATCTCAGAAGAAGCAGCGGATAGCTGAAAGTCTAAAGGGATTAGCTGCAGATACCATATGCAACCTAAGGATGGATAAGCATGATTGCATAGCCAATGACTATTAAGGAGTACTGCAGGATGTGTTTGGAAGGACTGAGAGGGCTGCTGACCTACTGTATCAGTTTGAACATACATGCCAAGTAGTTGGTGAGAAACTATCTGACTACATTAAGCGATTAGATAAAATGCTCCACCAGATCATCCTAAAGAAGGGGTTGATCCGAAAGTAGCTGACCAAGTATGGATCAGACAAATTTTACAGGGAGCTCAAGCTATGGACCCCATTGTGCGGAAAATGAGGATGAGAAATAGGGAAAAAACTCTAACCTATTCTCAGTTGGTTAAAGAGGTGAGGGAAGAGGAGGCCCTGTTGGAAGCCAAATCTCAGTGTTCAAGAGCAACTAAAACAGTGAGTGAACACCAGCAGGAGCCTATAGCCATGTTCACTACTCAAACAGGAGTCGTGGCCCAGACTGTCACAGCTGCAGATGCAGGTGTCTTCCCTGACCAACACCATAGCTCAAGTCACCAAGACAGTTGCAGAATTGCAGAAAGCCATGGTAACTTTAGCTGAAGGGAGGATTACATCAGCTAGAACCTCCATGAAAGGACTCAGGGAAGAACCGAATCAGCCCATGTTCAGAGTTTCTACTGGATTTTGTTTTCACTGTGGGGATGCAGGACATATAAAGTGACAGTGTCCTAATGCAGAGAACTCGAGAAAAGTGAACAAACTATTACTGGCTAGTGCAATGCAGGGAAACTTCAAAGGGCCTCAGTGAAGGAGCCAGCTGAGTGCCCAGTTACAAAGAGCTCCATAAAATCTAACATCACAAGACAGCATCCTGGATCTCCTTTCCACACAAACCCTTGTAATAGGGGAGAGAAACTACCTACTATACACTCTTCTAGTTCATCTGAGGAGCACAACTGAATTGGAAAGCCATCTCAGCCAAAGTCTCAGTATCTGAGACCGCAAAGCATTAATTAGCAAGAGTCTTATCCGTTAAAATGGCGAGGTCAACCGGTGGTACCTCTACCACATGCTGACTGCCGTACAGCTGAACAGCACCGGAAACAGAAACTACCCAATGGCCTACTGGGACCGTCCCCTGTTGTGTCAGTAAAAATAGAAGGAGTGTATAGTAAAGCACTGTTGGATACTGGTGCACAAATCACCAATCTGTACAGAGACTTCTACCAGAAATACTTAAAGCATTTGCCACTTGAAAAGTTAGAAGATTTGGAGATCTGGGGACTAAGTGACACGAAGTTCTCTTATGATGGTTGTGTCTCACTCAAGTTAGAATTTTCCACTTCAGTTGTTGGGTCAACAGAAGTTTTTGAAACACTCGCTGTTAAGTGCTCCAGGCCAAAAGGAAAGGATTTAGCATCTATTTTGGTGGGGAGAAATACTGACCTTGTCAGAAGAATGCTAATGCCTCAGTTGACCCAGAAACACCCAACACTACATCCTCTCCAGAGACCAGTTTTCTGTGCTCTTCAAAGGAAGAAGGATAGCTAGAAAGATGAACTTGGTCATGTGTGGACCCTGTCTGGGAAAGAGCATATAATTCATCCTGGTCAGGTCACCTACTTGAGAGCCAAAGTGAGGATGTGTGGACAAACAGTTTCCTCTCATCTCATGATGGAAACGGATCCAGGAAGTGACTTTCCACTGGGGCCGGAACTAGTCCCAGAAGTTTGGCCTGTTGACAAGTTAAAGCATCCTTATGAGACTTTGCCTGTGGGGTTAAAGAATAAAGGAAGTACTCCCATTGCCCTGTGTTCTCAAGTGAATTTAGGAAATGTTTATGCTGCCACTCCCTTACCTGCTTCAGTGTTGACAAGGAATGAGAGCAGGGCCAACGAGTTGAAGCTGGAAGATATTGATATAGGAGGTGGTCTCTTGCTCCCTGAGTGGCTAACCAGAGTTAAAGAGTTATTAATAAAAAAGAAAAAGTGTTTTTCTACTAGTGAACTATATGTGGGCTGTGGAAAAAGTGCAGAACACCGAATAAGAGTAAAAGAGGACCGGCCTTTCGGGGAACTTTCTAGAAAAGTAGCTCTATGAGACCTGCAGGACTTAAAGAAAACATTTGGAGGAACTAAAAGCCGCAGGGATAATTCGAGAGACAATAAGTCCATATACCTCTCCCATTGTCGTTGTCAGGAAAAAGAATGGGTCAATTCACCTGTGTGTTGACTATCGTACTCTGAATCAGTGAACCATGCCAGACCAGTACACAACTCCCCAGATTGAAGATGCTCTAAATTGCTTTGTGGACAGTAAGTGGTTCAGTGTGCTTAAGGAGTGGATATTATCAAATCCCTATGCACCCAGAAGATAAAGAGTAGACTGCCTTTATCACCATTTGGGATTTTTTGAGTTTGATCTCCTACCTCAAGGTTTATCAAATACACCGGGAACTTTCCAGAGAATCATGGAAAGAACAGATGGAGACATGCATCTCTTGGAAGTCTTAGTCTACCTGGATGACATCATTGTTTTTGAAAGGACCCTAGAGGAGCACAAAGAAAGACTGATGAAGGTATTGGACAGGATTGAGAAGGAAGGCCTGAAGTTGTCATTGGACAAATGCAAGTTCTTCCAACCTTCAGTGACCTATGTGGGACATGTAGTGTCTGAAAATGGAATATTCACAGATCCCAGCAAAGTTGAAGTGGTGACATCTTAGCCCAGACCCTAAACTATCACAGAGCTGCAATCTTTTCTGGGTTCTGCAGTGACTATAGAAGGTTTGTGGAAGAATTTTCAAAGATAGTAAGACTCCTCAACCATTTGCTCCGGAATGATGAGAAGGCAGATGAAACAGATGAAGATATCCTTGTGGAAAAACCTAAGAGACTGAGAGGTTCTAAAGAACTCATTGAGAGGTGTTGGGCTCCTGAGTGTGAAGAGTCATTTGACCAGCTTAAGTATTGCCTCACACATGCCCCTGTGCTGGCATATGCTGACTCAACAAAGCCATACACTTTACATGTGGATGCTAGCAGGGATGGCTTAGGAGGAGTCCTTTACCAGGAGTATGACAAGAAGCTGAGACCTGTGGCTTTTATCAGTCGTAGTTTATCCCCCACAGAAAGAATCTACCCTGCACACAAGTTGGAATTCCTTGCCTTAAAGTGGGCGGTAGTGGACAAGCTGCATGACTATCTCTATGGAGCTGAATTTGAAATGCAGACTGACAACAATCCTCTAACATACATCCAGACCATTGCAAAGCTAGATGCTACTGGTCACAGATGGATGTCAGCTCTATGCAACTATAATTTCAGTTTGAAATATCACCCAGGATGCAAAAATGGAGATGCTGATGGTCTGTCCAGAAGACCTTAGGGAGACTTACACCCCGACTTTGAATGGGTGGAAATTCCTGTGCCAGGGGTGAGAGCTATGTGTCAGATTGCAACCTATCAACACACTGAATGTTGGGCTCAGAAGTTGGGTCTGTCTGCAGCAAGCATACCCCAAGGTTACTGTAATCTGGTCACTTTACAGGCTTTATTGCTACCAGCTTTGAGTAACAGTGACCTCAGAAGAGATCAAAGAGAAGACCCCTTAGGTCAGCTGGTGGTAGCTGCTTTAGAGAAGAAACAAGTTAATATGCTTCACACGGATATTCATCCCCTGGCAAGACTTTTGGTCAAGGAATGGGACAGACTCCAGATACAGAATGGACTAATGTATAGGAGATCTCCAAGTGCACTCAGCAGTGAAAAATGGCAAATGTTGCTTCCTCAGAAGTATAGAGAAGTAGTACTCCTGTCATTGCATGATGAACATAGTCATCTTAGTTATGACAGAACTATGGGTCTGGTATAAGACAGGTTCTTCTGGCCATGCATTAAGTAAGATGTTGAGGATTATTGTCATACATGTCTTTGTTCCATTAGACAGGATTTACTGGCCATGCATGAAGCAAGATGTTGAGGATTATTGTTGTACATGTCTTCATTCCATTCAGAGAAAGACTCTGCCAACCAGAGCTGCCTCATTGGGTCAAATGGAGAGCAATGGACCCATGGAGTGGGCTGTATAGATTTCCTATGCATTGAACCGGATGAAGGCGGGATCAGTAATGTGTTGTTGGTGACAGACCACTATACCAGATACGCTCAGGCATTTCCCACTTGTGATCAGAAAGTTATTACAGTGGTGAAACTACTAGTTGAGAAGTTCTTTGTACACTATGGCCTGCCAAAAAGGATACACTCTGATCAAGGACATGATTTTGAGAGCAAGCTTGTTGGGAGACCAAAAAAGCCGCACCACTCCTTATCCTCAAGGAGATCCTCAGCCTGAGCATTTCAATAGGACTTTACTAGACATGTTGGGGACACTATCTGCTGAGAAAAAGAGTCAATGGAGTAGATATGTAGCCATAGTAGTGCATGCTTACAACAGTACTAAAATGATGCTACAGGATTCTCGCCTTACTTTCTAATGTTTGGAAGAGAAGCTCATCTTCCTGTTGAGTCACCTTTGGAGTCACAGCTGATGATACACCAGTGCAATCTCATGGCAGTTATGTGGAGAGACTCAAGAGGAACCTCAAACAGGCTTATAAGCTTGCTGAAAAATCAACAGAACAAAGACGTCAGTGAAACAAGGCTCACTATGACAAAAAATTAAAGATGCATGACCTGCAGCCAGGGGACAGAGTTCTTTTGAGAAATTTGGGACTACAAGGAAAGCATAAACTTGCTGACCACTGGGGATCTGAGATTTACATAATTTGTTCTCAGCTACCTAATATCCCTGTTTACCAAGTTTTCCCTGAGGGAAAGAAGGACCCATTAAAACCTGGCACCACAACAACTTAATGCCCTTGGAAAAATCAGTAAGACTCATGAACCCGGAACCTAGAATGGCTCAGCGGAAGCCTAACTCAAGGCGATCCAGAAGGCTAAGGCAGAGAGGAACTAGAAGGCTAAGGCAGAGAGGAAATATCCTTCCCAATGTTCAAGAGCCAACGCTTCTTCCTGTTGAAGGAGAGGAGGATAGTGATGATGACTGGGGTTTCAGTGGGCTTTTTTATGAGGATGTTCAAGACCCCGTGGGATACAATCTCAATGTAAATGCACCGGAATTTGATCCTTGTCACTTTGAGCAGCACAGACCTAACAATAGTCTAAATAATGTTTCTGTACCTCTTGCAGAACCTGATACTGAGAGAGGCCTTGTATTGCAAACTTCAGAAAATAGTGCTGAGAACAGTCCTACCATTATGGAAAATGAAGGTGAATTTATACAAGAGGAGATCTTAGAAGTGGACAATATGCCTATTGAAGATCTGGACATTGAATGTGATGTGAGTGACAAACCTTCCGAGCAAAATTCCTTAGCTGTCTCTTCCGAACCAAAACTGCAGAGACTGATTCGGCCCCCACAGAGACTTACATATAACAGTTTGGGATATAGTACACAGGAACCTGTGACCACAGCTCATCAGAGAGTCTGCACCCATAATCCGTATGTCTCCTACTCCAGTAGTGACACCCCTTCCTAAGTTACGTATAAGGCTGATTACCCTTGGTGGAATGTTAAAATATTGTTCAGTTGATGGTGCATTAGTGAGTGTAAATATTTTGCTGCTAATCTACCTTTGACTTGGGGTGACCCAAGATTTTCAAGAGGGGGGAGAGTTTAACTTTAGAATTATAACAGTTAATCACAAAATATTAACCATTTGTAGCTCTCACTGTATTTCATTGTAGAAGTACTAGACTGTAGTTTTTCATTAGACCACAAGGTGGAGCTGTTTCGGGATATAAAAGACAATTTTGAAAGTGAAACAGGAGACTGAGATACTAGCTGAAGGAGGGAAGACTGAAACTATGAGCTGAAGGGAAAAGGGCCTTGCAGCATGACTGGATTTTCTTCTCTAGTGCTTTGGGACAGGGAAGTGAAGTAGCAGTTTGTGTCTCTTTGTTGCTGAAATCCTGAATAATGGTATTTTGTGGAATCAGGAGAGAAGGCTGAAACCAGTAGTTCCATGCCTGCATATGATTCAGCAAGAAAAGGAGTTCCTGTGGGCCTAGAACAGAGAAGCCATAGATGATTACCAGAGTTCTGGCAGGTGATTTGTCTACTTTTGTCTACTTTTCTCATCAGAGGAACCATGGTGCCTGGTCACTAGGATAATCTCGATGGAGTGGTGAGAGACTCTGGATGTTTTTTTACATTTTTATAAATTGTGGTCCCCCCTCTAAATGCTTTGTGGATTACAAATAACTGGGATCCATATGAGCTCCAACTTGGGCCCCATTGTGCTGGCAGAAAGACTGTAAGTAGTCTCTGGCCAGTGAACAGGGTATAATAGAGTGCTTCGTAGCTGGTCTGTTTAGAATTGATCAAGGGGATTGAGGGTGTTAGTACTGCTCAATGACGTTGCATTTTCTCATATTTGTATTGTTGCATTATAAATCTTCATTGTTCAATGACATTGCATTTTGCTTGTGTTAGTATTGCTGCCTTCAAGAATTTTGCTGCTCAATGACATTCTTTTACCTGAAATGAATTGTTCTGGGAGAGATGTATATGTTTTTTTGCATGCATATCTCTGCATTATTTTTATTGCTAAACACTGCATGAAATAAATAATTTGTTTTGGGTTGTGCTATTGTCTTTTTAACTAGATTGCCACCTAGAATAAAATCTGTCAATCTTGTCACCTTGTTGTGTTGGTCCTATAGGGTTGTCACCAGAGTCACGACTTCAGCTACACCTGTGGGTGCGCTACACATTACAATAGGAAGCTAGCATTTTCATATGTTGCAAAATCCAGTTAAGTTAATATCAAATTTTGTGTGATAGTCAGAGACTCACCAACAGTAACACAAGCAATAAAAGAGAATAGAAATATTTGACAGCCAAGGCCTTTAAAAAGCTTCACACTGCCTCTCACTAATGATGAATGCCTTCATAATGCTAAGACGTTTCACTTATTAATGGGAAACATCACTAAATACAAAAATAGCACATTATATATTATTTATTGTGTATTATTAGTGTTTGGTTCTAATCTAAAACATATAAAAGGAAAGGAAATGATAAAAAGTGTGAGCCTTACTGACTAGCACTGAAGAAAAATATCTTCATCAGTATGAAGTTGTCAACATATTGAACACGGTAGGCAGTGCTTACAAAGCTTTGTACAAGTACTTCCTTAGATCTCCAATGCAGAGAATGTGGGAAGTGTTAGACTGAAGGATACAGCAGTAATCCTCACACTATGTATATCCGTCATTCTGATACACCATGCGTCTCCAGTATCCCATTGTGTGACACAGTAAGTAATTATTCATTGGATTCCATCAACAGAGAATTCTAGAAAAGTCAAGTATAACATAATGGATTTTTATAGAAGGTGGCTTCTGTTTGAATCAAGTATCAACATACTATGGAGGTTTAAAGGAGTATGACCACTGATTAAATCTCATCACAGCCTATAGTTCAACTAATTATTAAAATTGCTGTCACAAATCCTACAGTCTATAAGAAAATGATTATATCCAATACGATGTTGATTGCAATACATTTTTAGTTTTGGTGATAATTAAATAATCACTGGTCAGGAAAGAGTTACTGAAGCAGTGAGTTTTCACAGCATGTATTATATGTCATGAGAGACCTATTAGCTGGTTTTACCAGCTTCACAATGAACATTTTAATAACTAGCAGAGCTGATGAATGTAGTGGTTCCATACATCAACTACAATTCTCCTAGTTTAAAATACAGGTGATTATCAACAAAACAAGTATCCTCTAGCTGCTAAAATAATCTGGATTAATGTTATTATCGGTTTTACTGAGAGCAACAAAAATGTCAGCATACTATTTTCCATTTGCAAATTAACGTAGAAGGTGGTTATACTGAGAATGTTTGCATAACAGCTTCCCTATGTCTTGCTGAGTTCAAATATGAAGAGTATCTGACTTGCCAAGTTTAATTCCCTGATACTGAACTTCTTAATCACTATTTTCCATGAGAATTCCCTGCCAGTATGGCTTGTAAGTGTGCACTAGCAGTAATTTTCCTTTTCCTCTAAGTTTCTTGTTTCTTCATGTTTGTTCGACCATGGAGTTGGATGAAGGAAGATGCGAATATGTTTTGTTTATCATGTTGCTTCATTTCTCCCTTCAAGTGTAATAGAATACTAGATACATTATGATGACTTGCACTTAGTTCACTTTAATTAAGGACCAGAGTTTAAGAACAGGGCCAAACCCTTTACAATTCCCATTATTTTGTATCAGTACCTCGCATTGAAAGGTAACTGCTTAGAGAAGTGCATTCCCTCTCTTGCACATCTGGAGGTGATAGTGATAAAGATGCAATGTCAGTGGTGAAATCATCAGTGTAATAATGTCTGACAAACTTTTAGATATCCTATGAGTATAGGTTCATTTTTCTGGGGTCCTTAAAAAACCTGTGATGATCCACTTGGAGATAAATGAAGATCACATTATTATGGCCTGTGGACAGACTTCATCATAGTAGGTATGATGTTATTATTATTATTATTATTATTATTATTATTATTATTATTATTATTATTTTATTATTATTATTATTATTTATTAAATAGGTAAGCTCACTTGACACACATACCTTCTTCAAGGGCAATGCAGGAGCAATGTCTCTTTAACTGACCTCCTCCAGGTCACGCAGCAGGCAAATGAGGGCTGAGGGCATCAAACCCTGTACCACAGGAACTCACGAACTGCAGCTGATGCCACTACAAAACAATGACATTCCAGAGCTGTACATATTTCAAACACACACACACACACACACACACACACACACACACACACACACACACACACACACACACACACACACACACACACATTTGTAGAACACAGTAACACAACCCTGCATACCTAGAGGAACCCAGACACGGAGTACATATGCAATTGGAAGCAGCCAACAAATGCAGTTGCCGGCAGTGATTAATAAAGTGAACAAATAAGCACCAAATGTGGCTGTGTGGGGCAGGGTGCAGTGTGCCACAAAATGCAAAGGTGGGGCAGGGTGCAGTATGCCATGAAATGAAAATTTGGGGGCAGGGTGCAGTATGCCACAAAATGCAAAAGTGGGGCAGGGTGCAGTATGCCACAAATTGCAAAAGTGGGGCAGGGTGTGGTATGCCATGAAATGCAAACAAACACAGTCTAGAAAGCAAACAGGATTCTGGCGGACATAAAAAAATGTGACTTGTTGTTCAGGATAACAGTGTTTAGCAACTTCTTCAACTTATGGCTGCTCTAACAGTCACAAAAGAATTTCTATCAAATATCAAGTTATTTTACAAATAGTGAGGAAGTAGCAGTATAAACAGTGGGGCTATGCAGTCATATATCATAGCTCAACCAAACTGAATACTCTGTGAAACAAAAGTGATGGTAGAAAACAGCTACCAATCATGTATCATCCAGTACTAGATCCTGTCTATATAATGAGCTGATAAGCTTTACTGCTGTGCATGCATTAACTATATTATTCAGAATTTTTGATCTGTGTTACTCATGTCTGTGTACATGCAGTATATGATGTGTGATCCCATGCCTGTCTATAGATGTAATACAGTGTTACAGCATATACAACATACCATATATAATGTTATCAATATATAAATTGCTGTGTGAGATACACACTATAATGGAGTGCATAGAGCATATGGCTATGCATCATATAGCCCAGTAAACCTCTAGTGTAATCACTGCTAGCTGCTGGCATTACTATATGCTGCAGATGTCCCACAGACAGTGTCCTTCCACCCCGATGTAACACACCAATGGCATGCAGACAATTGAAGCAGATGTGTGTTTGGCATGTAGATACACATATTTCATGTAAGGGAAGCACACGTAGTCATTCAGTCTGGAGTACTTTATGCTCTTAACGCAGTGCAATACCTATGGCAATTTACCTGAAATGCCTCATACTGCATCTTATCAGTCCTGTAGTCTGTCCACATCTGGTTCTTGTCCCAAGCTGAAGACACAACACAGCCAGTCATGTGGTTGTACAAAGAATGGTTTGGTGACCATCTGTGTGAGGTAAATCACCATAAGTGATTTAAAGTCTGATTTGTAGTTATGTGTATGTTGGCAAATAAGCACATTATACATTTATGTGCTGTGTTTCTGCCTGGAATATATGGGACTCTACACCAAGTTTGTGAATTCAAACAAAAATTTTCTCTGTCTGAAAACTGCCGTAAAGCATTATGCATTGTTAAAGATTAAACATTCTAGGCTTTGAATAATAAGACTACACTCCTTTTACCTGTCAGGTCTATACTACTAAAATACTACCTCCGAATTTTTGTTTTCCTAGAGAAGTAGATTACACAATCAGGGGAGCCCGCAGGATTTTTTGCAGGGAGGGTGCAAACCCAGAGCACCCCCACACACACACACACACAGTTATTTCAGTGTCCCATTACTTGGCTATTTCTACCTAGATGCCTTAAACACTGTTCAAAACTCTCAGTGTGCATACTGTTTTATGCTGTACCTCTACGATGATTACAGGTATTTCAATTTAATTTACAAATTTTATTTCAAATTTTATACCACAAACACTGATACACATTTGCTAAACAAAGTAATAATCTTACACTGAAAACAGACTTAGCATTAAAATTTCTCTACCTTTGAAACTCAGATTAAGTGAAACAGCATTGAAACCCACTATCAAAGAAAATGCATCTGGCCAGTGTCAGGTAAGTTTACCTTTGGGCTGTTTTCAAATCACAGGCCCCTTGCACACATTTTAGAGCCATGCAAATGTTCTTTAATACAGTCAGGAAGGTAAATCAATTATAATATATAATTGAATTATATCCCTTATATAATACAGCACCACATGATAGAGTGTATTTTAAATTTATAGTTTTGAACATTTTGCCAGTAAGCAATGAAACAAAACATACGAACCAATAATGACAAACTACCCAATTCAGAACATTTCAACCATAAAAGGCCACTCAAACTTCTGTCATTACAATCCACCAATATCAGTCAATATGCACAATCTCTGCAGAAGTAAAAGTCATCTGAATAATTTCGCATTAAAAGATCTGAAGCTAATGAAGAGGCTGTTGCTAGAAAACAACTTTATATTTCAGTGGTTCATCTACAATTTCAGTGCCTGCTGCCCTCGAAGAATAAACTGCCTGTGTTACATTAAAAAAAAAAACGCTAAGCTGCTATATTGCAATAGGGAATGGGTGGCAAGCTGAAAAACAGGTTCATAGTTACTAGGCACCTCATCCAAAGGAGGACATACTCAGGACTGCAGCACCCCACCGCCTTAAAATACAAAGCTGCATGCTTTGGGAGTAGAATGAAAGCCCTCTGCATCAAGATGCAAGTATGATACCTGCTGTGCTACTAACACTGCTTTAAAACTCTATACGACAATAGTGATAGCATTTGCTGAACAAATCAGTTGTACATTTTAAGCAGCTTAACATGAGCTGCAGTAAACTTCTGTACCCTTGAAGCTCAATTCCTTGAAAACGCACTTGAAAATAAATTCCAATTGCTAACTCTAACTAGGGTGTTTCCTTCTTTCTTAAACACACACACCTCAACATCTTAGTGTAAGAAAGCTGGACAAAGCCAAAAATAAATAGGGACAGATTATAAATATTTCTCTCATGAACGTAGAAAATTGCTGGAATAGGATTTGTGTTAGTATGCATTTTTCTAAAGGATATGATGTCTAAAACTCAAATGTCTGTCATTTAGCAACTCCAATCTTTTTTAGGAGGAATATGGGGCAGAAAACTGGACATTCTGCAAACACCTGGACAGCTGAGGGGTCTGCTACCTCCCTCTTATACATACATATACACAGACACCCACAAAGGCCCCAAACAAGGGACACATTTAGAATGTTGCTAGAACAGGATTTGTGTTAGAATGCATTTTCTGAAGGTTTCTTAAGGCTGAAACTCAAATGCATGTTGTTATTTAGTAACATTAATCCTTAGTTCATCTCAGTGATTTGTCAAAAACAGAATTTTTATGAGGAACAGACCAAAAATATAAGGCAAAAATCTAGACATTCTGTGAAAATCTGTACAATTGAGAGGTATAACACACAGATTCATCCCCCTACCTCCTTAGAAAGTGGAGAGAACAAGTTTTGCATTAGTATGCATTTTCTGAAAGATATGAAGTCTAAATCAAAAATGTCTGCCATTATTTTCTGACTATAGTCCTAAATGATTTGCTAGAAAAACACAATTTTATGAGAAACAAACCAAAAATACGAGACAAATATCTGGATAATTGCGAGCAGAGGTATGACCCTCCCCCCTTATTCACACTCCTACCTCCCTCTTACACACACACACACACACACACACACACACACACACACACACACACACACACACACACACACACACACACACACACACACACACACACACACACACACACACACACACACACACACACCAGTAGTTGATCCAGGAATTTTCAGAAGTGGGGGGTGCAGTATAGAAAGGAGACATTTGGGATGTGTAGAAAGTAAATGAACAGGGGTGGGGGCTGTAGAAAGAGGACCACCTAGAGCTGCTCTGACAGCAGGTGAAAAAAGGCAGCAATGTACATTCAGCTGTACATCCTTGTAGTGCACCTGTAATAGTGGAAGTAGGTAAGACATACCTGGGAGTGACGTCTGGTCATCTATGCCAACCCTTTTCATGCTGGCATGGCTTACATATGCATTATGATAGTCTAACAAGTAGTGCCGCTGAAGATGATGTGACCAGAGCAAGTACTGATAATGCAGGCATTGTAACCTGGTAACTCCAAATATCCTATTAACTGGCGACTCCACTGTCTACTAAATAGGTGCGTCATATCAGTCAGATAACCCCACTCAACAAAAGTAAATAAATAAATAAATAAATAAAATACTACATTTTCTGATGCTGAAAGTAGAGTCTTTCCACCAAAACAAAGCCAATGACAACAGCTGAATTAGTAGAAGTAACAGATTTAGAGTAACTAATAACCATGTTTCTTCAACTTCCTGAAATACAATCAAGGCTAGATTCCATGTAGATATTACAGTTAAAGAAATATTACATTCAAAAATAGTTCATTTTTCCATGCAAAATAAATATTTAATGCTTATCTGATAGACTAACAACCAATAACTATTCCACAAACACATTTACTTGCACTGTAGAACCTATACAAACACACACAAAAAATGAAATAAAACTAAATTACTTTCAGATAACTGCTTGGAAGACCAAATTCATAATGAGCCTAAGCAGAATGGGACTATGCACATGGGTGTTTTATGCCGTGCTGCTGCCCCCTCCCCCACAAGTATTGCCTATCATGCAAAATAAGCAAAGAAACTTCATACTGATCATCATAAGGTCAATAAACTGCTGCACAGACCAACGACACACTGCACTGTAATATACACACACATTTTACTACCAAGCCATTTTAATGCAGAGCATTCCCTCCCCACCTTAAGAAGTTCCACAGTTTCCCTAAAATAAATAAATAAATACATACATACATACATACATACATATATAAATATGCTGGTACCACCACCCTCTATCTTCCCAGAATATAACACCTTCATCTTACTACTGTTACATTTCTTATTGTATCTGCTTTATTTTCTGAAAAAAAAAAAAAAAAAAAATACTTGTTTCCCGCCTTTCTAAGCTAGTATAATCCAGTTTTCAGGTTAGTGCTGAATTCAGGGCTGTGTTACAAATCTCTGTGTTTCCCATACCTTACTTGGATAGAAGGAAGTTTCTCTGTTCACCTGTAAGAGAAGGGAGCTTTGAGCAGCCTATTTGTCCCTGGAGGAGCGGTTTCAGCCCAGAAATTAGCAGTTTATTGGCCATTTTTGGGCTAACTTCTATCTCTTTCATTTCCCTACTATAAAAACTGCATTTGCCCAGTTTTGCATGCCGGGCAGCGCCAGTTAGCTAGGGTATAAGTATTCCCAGCTCCACAAAGTCTCCTCTTCAATTTTTCCCTTGGAACTAGACAAACTTTCAACTTAAGCACTCAAGCCATTCATTTCTCAGCCCGGCACTTGCTCAAAACTCATAGCAAGCACTTATAAACCCTAGCACTAGACCCCCCCCTATACTGTACAGAAGGACAAGGCTCTCTATTTGACCTTACAAGCCATTCAGTAAAACAGTTCACTGTACCTATCCAGGCATGTCCAAAGGGCAGTTTCAGGTGTACATTCCAGTCCAACTGGTGAATCTGGGCATTTTGAGGTAATGTTACAACTACCTCATGTACACAGACAACCCTCTCCTCCTTCCACCAAACACTAATACATGCGAGAGATGCAATTATACAGCCAAACTGGAGGCTAAGCTCTCTCAACCCAAGACTGGATCAGACAGTCAGGAGGAAAAGGGAAATACTTGCATCACACCACCAGTCTCACATAGACCCATTAAACCAGCACTGACAAAAAAACACACATAAATATATGAAAACATACTTGGAGGCTCTAAATGAAAATCTGCAAAAGCAACAGAGACCTCCAAAGCAGACATCCAAGCAACCTCCATCCCACAACACAAACCATGAAACACATACTTCACAAAACCAGTATACCACACAATCACAGCCCTTAAGGCAAAATAACATACCCAACATACTAGTAATAGGTGACTCTATAGTCAGGCACACTGATGTCCCACTCACTAGGCTGAATAAGGAGAAGGTTACTGTTAGCTGCCTGTTGGGTGCCAGGATCCGCCACATAACACAAGCACTCAGGTCACTCCAGAACAAGTACAAATACGACTCTGTCATTGTCCATGTTGGTGTGAATGACCTGGGCCATACCTCCTTGGACTACATGAAAAGAGACAAGGAAGAGCTCTGTGATTACATAGCCCAGGCCGGTATGACCCTGACTCTGAGTAGCATCCTGCCCTCACCAGGAATGATACCACAGTATAAAGAAAAAATTATCAATTTCAAAAATTGGCTAAGTTTCTGGTGTAATTTTAAGGGGATCCAGAGTCTGTCTGCCTGGGATGACATGCTCGACAAGCCACGCTGCTTCACTAGAGACAGCTTACACCTGTCACCCTTAGCCTTTCAAATACTGGCAAAGGCTCTTGCCACCCCCATAGTGCCTTTTTTAGGCAAGGCTCAAAAGACTAACCCACTGCCGTAAATAGCACAAGTAACAAAAACTGAGGGTAATGCTACTCAATGCCAGAAGTCTAAACCTAAAAATGCAAGCACTCAAGGCACTCTTCAGTATGCAGAAAATTGATATATGTGCAATAACAGAAACCTAGTTTAAGGCTCCAGAGAGTACCTCAGTACTACCAGGCTACAACTCATACCATACATTTCGGCCACAAAACCCAGACTGAAATACAAAAGGCGGGGGAGTATCCATATTCATCAAGGATACCTACACATCCAGGTTAATGGCACAGCATGATGCTTCAGAGATCATCCATGTGCAATTAACAACGGGCAAAACTGCAATCCAAATTGTAGCTTGCTACAGATCACCCATCATGTCCCAGGACCCCCTTTCCACGTTTCTGGAAACACTGGGAAACATAAAGGTCCAACCAAACTCCCTAATACTGGGTGATTTCAATTACCCACACATTAACTGGAGAACTATTCAAGTACTAACTCCCTTGCCCAACATTTCCTAGAATTTATAAACTCAGACACCCTGGATCAACTTATAAACACAAAAATGAAGTAAGCAACAACAAGAACAAATAGTGAGTCCCAGCTCTACTTTCAGAAGAGCTTCTTCAGAATAACTGAAACACATTCCATTTGTAGAATATATATTAAAGGGCAGCTGAAGTCACATGTAAGTACAGTAGCCAAAGAAACAAGAAAAACATTCCAAACAGTAACTAATGGATAAACTGTTGAATATTTAAACATTTAAAAATTCAAAAAAATACTGGTCATAGTGAATGTACTGCAATGAAATATGAAATTGAGAAACTTCCAAATGAGTATTCATATATATAAAATCTTAACATATGGATATGTATAGCTTTCAGATTAATATGTATATGTATTATCTTTTTACTTAATGTTTCCATGTACTTACATGTGACTTCAGCTGCCCTTTAGTATATATTCTACAAATGGAATGTGTTTCAGTTATTCTGAAGAAGCTCTTTCATCTAATAAGAGTGAAAGCTTAAAAGTTCTGTTTAGTGTCTGCGAGTTTTATTTCTGATTTTTCATTTATTTTGTTCTAGAAGTATTTATTATATATATATATATATATATATATATATATATATATATATATATATATATATATATATATATATATATATATATATATATTGAAAGGATCATATTTTATATATGTGTATATATATATATATATTTTTTTTTTTTTTTTTTTAAGCAGACAAACTGTGAAAGGAAATTATCTTTTTTCTCAGTAAAACTAAAAAAAAATGCAATATATAGACATGTATCTCCTACACACACATATAAGAACCTCAGAAACAATGAAGGACATTAAACTGAGTAGCTAGAGAGAGAAGGAGCATGAGCTAATGAAATCATGCTTCTGTCTTGTGCTGTAGCTGCTACAGCTCACTTTTCACCTGTTTATGGTGGAGTTTTACCTAGGGAACAGAATCAAAGAGGCACTAAGACAACAAAAGCCAACAGAAAAATAAGTAAATAAAAATACCAACTACATCTAAAATCTAGAGTCCCTTCTGACAGCAGAAATACTTAAAAGGAAATAGCGACATATCTCAAAATGCATAAATGGAGGAATAATGGGATCAACCTTCGGTGACAAAAACGTAATACAAACACAGTCCACAAGGAATATGACAAGCTGCAGCTGTATGTATGGGTAATTCAAAAAAGCCTGCCAAAACACCTGCAAACAATAAAAAATAAATTACAGTTAAAACTTTTAGACATGGCTCCCCTCCTCATACAGGCACACACTGTCCTGATCTACTTGTCGCTTCCATGACCTCAGTACCCAGTTTTGCTAAAAAGCATGTGGGACTGTTTAATACTTGTTCCAGTAACTTCTTTTTAAAAGAGAAGACAAGGTTTGAGAAGACAATTTTTTTTGTTTTTAAGGTGTCACACACCCCTACCTCCCTCTTATATATATGCACACACAGATTTACCTACTACTTACACGCACACACACACACACACACACACACACACACACACACACACACACACACACACACACACACACACACACACACACATACACACACACACACACCCCTACCTTTACCTACCTACTTCTTCCATACACGCATACACACCCATATCTACTTCTTACATCCACCACACCCCTACCTACCTATTTCTTACACACACACACACACCTCTTAAACACTTAAAACACACAAGCACATACCTTCCTCTCACTTGTATATTCGTCCGTAGTCCAAATGTCTCCTGGAATTCAAATTCCATGTGGAAGATGAAGACGTAATCCATCAGTCACACAGACGAAATAGGTATTTGCGACCTGTTTACGTCTTCTCCATCTGTGTGACTTTACACAAAGGGCATTCTTAAAGAAGGACGCCTTTTAAAATTTTTTTTTTACTGAAAAGCAAATTAATCTCCCGGCTAGCCGGTTCCAGGGAGATTGCAAGTGCACCCCCTTGCCCCTGCCTGCATGTGCCCTTGTACGCAATGCAGGTATGTTTAAAGATGAAGAGGAAAAAATCCATACTTCTCTTATCTAACCTGCTATTATATGCCGTTGTTTATATGATAGTATACCTTAATAATGTACTTATTTTATTTAATAACAGAATGATACCTGTATCTTCAAAATGGCTTACCATATTATGCATTCAATAACTCTTCTGTCAGAAAATGTAAGAAGGGACTTTCATGGCTTAAATGTTCTTGGCACATAGGGATTACTTGTGGAAAAAAAATTCTGAATGCTTCTATATGCCTGAAATTAAATAATTTAAGATGAATATCAATGTCTGAAAGATGGTATCATTTAGCTACTCAGACTTTAATCAAAACAAAGTGTTGTGTTTTTCTTTACATGAAGATAAACTGCCTATATCTGTATAAGCATTAAAATGAAAGGGGTAACACACCAGATGGGAAATAACTGAGTATGCCTTAATGATTCCTGTCAAAAAGATTTGAAAGCACATAGCACCCATGGGCTTGTACTACAGAAACAACAGACAAGTTATTTTCTGCATGGGAAATATAACCATGTGTAATTTATTAGTTTTCTAATCAAAAAAAAAAAAATCAGAGACTGCAGCTTAGATGTTTACAAAATAAATTATTCACAGTTGGCTCCAAGAAAGAAATACAATCAATATGTGATTGATTCAAAAAAGTACAATCCCATATGATCACAAGATAATTAAACTTTTGAAATTCAACATGCAAATGGACTGTTAAAGTTTTGCAGGGGCAATTCATTCCCTTGCTCCCTTTAATGTGGATGGTGCACCCTCACCCCTATTAGCTATACATATACATATCGATATATAGATCTATCAATCTATATAGCTAGCTAGATCTTGATATATACTATCTCTTAAGATCACAGTTTTTTTAACTGAGGAGACTCCTCTGAGATACCACAATTTTGATATTTTAATAACAACCACATAAATCATAAATCATATATATTAGTGATTAATCATTACAGTGTCAACCAGTCCTGTCGCACAATTAAGCCTGGCAACCAAAAGGAACAGTTAAGAATACCTCAGCAGGGGTTAAGCAGGGAAACATTGAGAAGGAAGACAAAACCAGACAGAAAGATACACTTAGTAATATCTGAAATATAATGTATGTAAGTACTCAAGCTTTGTTGCATTAGCCGCGTGTCAGTTTGAATTTTTTTTTATTTCTGTTATTTTAATCTGCTTTAATGTGTGCTTGTTTAATTATGTTATCTTCATTGGTTTTATCTTAATGGCCCAGTTCATGGCTAAAAAGGTCTTCAGTCCAATGTACTTATCTGGTAAACAAAAGTTACATAAAAAATTAATAAAATGCAACTGTCATTATGCAACATTAATCTAGGTGTAGAATATCACACCCTTATAATGTTGAGTGCATTAAAAAGGCTATTGTTGCTTTATCCATTCATTGCAGAATAAAATTGTGTAACAAAAATAATTTTTTCCTGTGGATGTGCTTTTGTCTCTTAGTACTATACTGTCTTACCTGGAATTTGTTGCAGAACAATCAAAGTTAACGGATGTTAGAGATGCAGGTGGCTGGTTACCTTAGAGAAGTGGCACAACAAGTAAGGTTTTAACATTAGGGATTACTGTTGCAGTAATTTTAGCTGTATGGGTTATATCCAGACAAGGATATAACCACCAACCAGTTTTCAAAGCTTCAAGGCATCTCTCATTAACTGCTGTGGGTTCATGGAGAACTGCATAAAAGCATTGACATGGCTGCAAAACTTTTTTGCTACCGAATTCTACTCTCTCTCTGCAGGCTTTGTAGAACAAATATTTGTCTCCTTCAGGGCTTTGGTGACAAGAACCTTCCTTTGTAAACACTTTTGTGGAAAACTAAAAATCATTGCCAAGCCTTTTATGTTTTATATCCTGTTTCTTCACTGATTCCCAGTCAGAAGAGCAGGGATGTGGAGGGAGGGATGTGTTTTGTTGGTAAATTCTCCTCAAGTTTAAGATTCTTATCATGAAGAAAGTGTTCTTCAGATTGCCCGCAGAATAGTTATCTTTTTCTGAAGTTATAACTATTTTATTTATTTATTTATTTATTTATTTATTTATTTATTTATTTTATTGTACATTTGTTGACCGGGCTAGTCTAACTGGATATATGTCCATTTTCAGTAGAGGTCCGGGGAGAAAAGCTCCACTAAACAGATAGTCGCAACTTCAGATACAGTACACTTTTCAGACTAATAGTTATTTACATAGCAACTTAGTAATCATGAGAGACAATAAAAGAAGAAAACGTTATTTAGAAGGCAGTGACACATTCATAAAGTCCAAGCTGGGTATACATCATCATATTCTATAATAGTTCGTAAGAAGGATGGCACTTTTACAGTCTTAAATTAGCTTAACTGATCAGATTCTCAGAGGTATAAGAAGGAGGTGGACTTAATGTAGCAGTAGAGAAATTAGAATATAGTGCACATAACATAACATAATAGGAAGGGGATTCTTAGTCTGGGTTAGTACATGGCCATAGCCAGTGAATTGTGATGTATAATTTGAGTTTCTTTTTGAATAGTAGTGTTGAAGAAAGAGATGTGAGTTCACAGGGAAGTAGGTTCCAGGTTTTTCCCACAGTGTTAGAGAACAATGAATCCACTGCTTTATTGTTGGGTTTTTGTGTGGATACCAGTAGTTTATTTGCTGAGCATAGGGTTGTAAGATTTTTATACTGGTTGATTAGACTCGTGCGTATTGGTGTATTGCTAGGATGATAAAGGGTCTTATGGGCGATAATAAGTTGGTGAAATTGAAGTTGATTATGCAGCTCCAGCCAACCTAGTTGTTTTAGATTATGACAGTGGTGGGTTCTAAATGGGGAGCCAGTGGCAAATCTGGCAATGTTATTGTATGAGGTTGTCAGTTTGTTGAGGTTGTTTTTAGATTAGTGCAAATAGGTGAGGCATAGAGGAGAGTAGAGATAAGGTGGATGTGGGCAATAGTAATTCTGGCTATAGGAGTAAGGAAGGGTTTAATTTTATAAAGGGAGCCTAGTTTTCTGTTAACTGATTTTATTGTAGTGTTGATGTGAGTATCAAAGTTAAGGTTGTGGTCTATTATTACTCTTAAGAGTTTGGTGGTTGTGTCAGGAGATATGACAAGTGCCGATATTAGATTTGATAGTGAAGTCAATTGGTGTGGACTTTTGTGTGGGAGTGAAGAGCAATAACTTTGTCTTTTTGGGGTTAAAGAGAAGGCAGCACTCTAAGAACCATTTTTCTACTATTTCAAATACATTTTGGGTAAGGGACTGCAGTTCAGAAGAAACTGTAGCGGAGCATATTAATGTGGAATCATCTGCGTATTATATGCAGGTAGCTTGAGGGATGTTTACATTTAGATCACTGATAAAAATTGAGAATAGAAGGGAGCCCAATATAGAACCTTGAGGTACACCAGGGGTAACATGAAGGGGGGTAGATAGATTATTATCCCAAAGAACTGCCTGTTGCCTATTATCTAAGTAGGATTTGAGCCACTGTAATGCCTGTGTATCAAGTGAGAAGGACTTAAGTATATTCAAAAGTAGCTGGTGGTTGACCATGTCAAAGGCTTTTGAGAGATCAATAAACAGTGCAGATGAAAGAGTGTTGCTGTCGCAATTTTTGTTTATGCAGTCAGAAAAGGATAATTGGGCAGTGGTGGTGCTGTGGAAAGGCCTGAAACCATGCTGACAGTTAGCTAGTAGGCTATTTTGGAGAAGGTGGTCTAACAGTTGATGGTGGATGCATTTTTCCATAATTTTAGCTAAAGGAGAGAGTAAGGTAATTGGACAAAAGTTTAAGAGTTCTGTTGAGTTACCACCTTTGTGTAGGGGGATTATATGGGAGATTTTCCAAATAGATGGGATGGTTCCTTCTGTTATGGTTCTATTTATTAGGATAGAAATAGGATAGGCTATAACTTTTACTGCTATTTGCAGGTATTTGGCTGATAATAGATCAGCTAAGGGGGTGGATGGTTTGAGTTTTTGAAGAAGGGTGCAGATGAGGGATGTTGGAACTTGTTGTAAATGAAATGAAGGCACTAAGCTAGCTGAGGAAAAAGGCAGGCTATTGGATACTGGAAGTAATGAGTTTGCAAGTGATTGGATGGCTTCAGTAAAGAAGGTATTAAAGGCATCAGCAATTTGCTTGGGATTCTCATGGGCTATCCCTGATGGGGTTGGTGTCTTGGAGTGACCTGGATGTAGGAGTCTATTGATGCCTGTCCAGAATTTTTGTGGTTTATGTTGGTTAGTTTGTTGAAGTTGAAAGTAGAAGTTTCTTTTATCTAAACGTATTGATGTTTTAGTAGTACTTCTAAGCTGCATAAATTTTATATGATCAGTCGGCTTTTTAGTAGTACGCCATATGGCCCAGATTTTGTTTCTAAGTAGAATTTTCTGCCTAGTTTCTTTTGTTAGCCATGGAGCAGTTTTAGTCCTGTTTCTGATATTACAAGTAAGGGCATGGTAGTCCAGGATTTCTAAGAATATGGTGAAGTATGTCACTGCATCCTCTAGCTGGAGGAGTTTTAGGGCTGATCAATCACATGCGCTGAGTTCAGTTTGGAAGCTTTCAGGGTTAAAATGTTTTTTGGTTTGAGTGGTTCTATATGTGGTTGGGTAGAGAATATGTCTTTTGTATAATTATATATGTTAGTGAGTGATCGCTGATGTAATCTGGAAGGGTGCCTGCTTTATATGTTATGGGATGAGTATTTGTTAGAATCCAATCTAAGTTACTTTCTTTATGGGTAGGTTTGTGGATTCTGGTAGGAGAGGTGATTGTTTGGGAGAAACCATGTAGGTTTATGTGGGTAGTAGGATTAACAGTAGTACAGTTATTCCAGTCTATATTAAAGTCACCTAGCACTATGGTTTCTTCTGGGTAGTTTGTGGAAAGCCAGCTAAGGATATTTTCAAGAGTGGTGATGTTATTTCCAGGAGAAAGATAGGAGCATATAATGTAGATGGACTTACAGGCATTAATCTGAAGCTTAGTGATAAGGATTTCAGTATTAGTATCTGAAGGTGGTTGGACATCTAATGAACTAACTTGAAGCTCTGCTTTGTATAGTATGGCTACTCCCCACCCTTCTTGATTAGGCAATCTAATCTCAAAATATTATATCCTGGAGGGGTGATTTCATAGTCTTGGGTTGCAGGTTTTAACCATGTTTCAGTTAAATATAGGAAGTCAAATGCATGTACCTCTAGGAGAGCATGAAGGTGGGCAACTTTATTGTTTATACTTTGTATGTTTAGGTGAGCTATGAAGAGGAAGTTAGGAGGACCTGTAGGGGTGTGAAAGGTAGAGGGATTAGGTATATGTGTGTTAGTGGGGCAGTTGTTGTTGGGGCTTGGGTTGGGATGAATGTTGTTGAAGTCTATGTGTGTGAATTAGGGGTTTATAAGATATGTTTTGGGTTTTCTTGGCTTGGAAATATTTATAAGTAATATGGGCAACTCTATGATATGTTGGGAAGAGATAGCTGGCTGTTGATGTTATGTTAATGTGTTTGTGGGTGGCTGATATAGTTGGTAGGGATGTTTGTTTAAAGGGATGATGGAAATTAGAATAGTTGATAGATGTTCATAGGCTGTTATGACATAGCGTAAAAAAAGGAAAGGTAGAAGTGAATATAAGAGTGAGAGTTTAATGTGTCTTGACATGGGTGTTATAGGCATTGTGATGGAAAAGTTGTAGGTTAGTGAATTGGAGGTAGTGTATGTAACGATGAGGAAGGACTGATGTGTTGCCTAGTGTATACTACTTAACGAGAAGCAGTATGGGATTGGATACTGGGAATGTGGGTGTGGTTAGAGAGGTATAAGCACAGGACCAGTGGGGGGTAGGATTTGGGGGTAGGGTAGGGGAGCAGAGTGAACCCACAGGCAAATGGAGTGGGTTTAGACAAGTAAGTATGGAAGTTCTGAGAGAACAAACTGTGAATTGCTAATTCCTATGAAGGTACTACTAGGTAGGTAAAGTTAGGTAGAAATCTAGTGAAAGTGATAGTAGGGGGGATACTTGGGTGCACTAGTGAGGAATGTGGTGGATAGAAAGAGAAATGTAAAAGCAATCTAATACAGCAAAGATGGGTTTTAAGTTATACTAGGAGAGAGACGGGGTAGAATGGGTTAGAAACGTGCCTAGTGAAGTTTGCCACCTGCTGGGCGAAAAGTATTTTGCAGCAGAAGCTACTGATAAAAGACAGTGAATATTAAAGTAGGGAAGGCTCTGATTAACAGCTACTGGAGGCTACACAAGGAGAAGAAAGGTTTGTTTGCTAGGGGTAGAGAGGGGCATGGCTGCCGGGCATCCTGGCTAGGTAGCGTATTAAATACAGATATAAGGTATTTTAATAAGGTTTGTTTTATGTCTAGGTTTGTTAAACATGTACTTCCTTGCTCCATTCGGTACTAGGACTCTGAAGTGGTACGACAAGTTTCCTTAGATTAAGATTGAGTTGGCTGGTTTTATTTAAAAGGGGTCCTTATTCTCCAGGCAGGACATTTCTGAAAGTCTCAGTACAAGATAGTAGGTTGGAAAGCTAGGTACATTGGAGAGAGAGAGAGAGGAAAAAAAAACAATATGACATGGTAAGAAGAAACAGCTTTAGAATAATTAGGGGTAAGACACAGGCATTTCAGTCAGGTACAAGACATGCTTATCAACTTACACTTAGTCACATTAGCAAAAACAAAGTAGCATAGGAATTCTAAGGTTGATAGGGCTTAAAGCAGAACAGGCTGGATCACATAATAAGGCACTCTCAGAAAAAAGGTCTATAGATGGTGAGATAACAGTTATCATTAGCCTACTACAAGCTGGCTAGGACAGCATTACAATGTTAACAGCTATGTTCTACAAAATTTATGCTGTAAGCTCTTCAAAGTTCTAAAGAAGCACCTTGGTATAAAATATTTGAATGAATTATGTCTGTGGGAAGAGAGTAAAATATCAAGTCCTCAGGCAGAAGTATTATGAATTGTTGCAAATGGATTTTCATCAGTCTGAAGCCTAGCTTACGACCATTAAATGATGTTTTCTTGACAGTTTGCAGTATGGCGAACAGTCAACCTCCTGCTCCTAAAATGTCTGATTGGTTATACAAAGTAGCTCAGACACATAAATACCTTCTTGCAAATCCCAAATCGGATCCTTCAGTCATTTTATTATCAAAACTATCTACTGCCAAACATATTATAAATTCTAACCCCATTCCTTCTGACAAGTAAAGATTTTGATAGATTAGGGGAAAACATTAGTCTTCTGCTATTTTAACATTCTGAATTTTAAGCAGGGCCAGGAAAGATCTTTACAAATGGAAGACAGGTGTCTTCCAGGAATTGATCTAACTGTCCAGGACTCCACAAATAGATCTTTGTGATTCCTTTCAAAACAGATAAAAAAAGTCTGCTCCATTATTCCTTGTAAGCAGGCCTGGAAGACAAATGTTTTCTCACTCCCATGGATTGGAATGCTCCTATATCCATGTTCTACCTTTTCCACAGGTATCAATAGTTCTTTTGTAGATCCAGAAGGACTCCCCAAAGAAAGTTGTGCTGATTCCCTTTTGGCCTAGACAGCAGTAGTTCTCCCTTCTTTTGAAAATGGCCAAGGGGAGTTACCATAGATTTCCCCACTGGAAGGATATACTCACATGAGATGGGGATGTTTGAACCACCTCACCCTTAAAATCCTTCAACTGACTACCTGGATGATGGGGTTTTAATACTGTATAAGCACCTTTTTTATGAGGACATGTATCAGGTACTAAATGAAGCTAAAGAACATGCTACTAGAAAAACATATATGAGTAAGTGATGTACATTTTACTTGTCAGTGCCACACAAAGAAACAGCTCCTTTCAAGGCCTGGAAGTCTGTGGTCTGTTGAATATTTGAGTTGGTTACTTTCCAGTGGCCTTTCTTACTCTTCTGTCAAGATTCATCTTTCAGCCATCACTGCTAGTCTGCCCTTTGATAGCCCCCTTCTGCTCCACCTCAAGTCAAACAGTTTTTGAAAGAAATTTTACATATCTGTCTGACTAGAAAACAGGTGGTTCCTCCTTGGGATCTTAACTATGTGCTTGAAAAGCTGACATTTGCACCAGTTCATCATGCTGATTTGAAGTTCTTAGATTGCAAAAACAGTGTTACTCATTGTTAATGTCTGCAAGAAGAATATCTGAGTTACAAGCTCTTGTGGTGAGTTAACTCTAATTTTCCACAAGGACAGGTTGTCTTTGAGACAAATCCTGCTTTGATATAGAGTGGTTTTATATTTTATTTTAAGTTAAACTATTAATTTTCCTGTATTATTTATAGAGCCTAAAAACAAGGGAGAGAGAATTATGTACACGATGGATGTCCATAGGCAGTCCATATACTACTTGAGCAGAGGAAAATCCTTCAAGAAGCCCAAACAGCTATTTATTTCCTATGAAGCTAATAAAAATACACTCAATATCACAGCAGACAACTTCTAAATAGTTGTCTCATGCTATTTCTTTGTGCTGTTGTCACCATAGCAATTCACTAATATACAGGGCCAGAGCTTACTCTGCCAGAGCTTTTGGACAGGGGTTGATTATAGAAGTAATAAACCAAGAACCAAAACTGCAAAAACTGAAGTGTAGGAAAAAGGCACCACAACCGACGTGGAACAGCTGTAATATTAAGGAAATGCTGCCACCATCCGAATAAATCCAAGGCCCATAAACGTTCCAAAAATGTTTATTGAATAAAACCACATAAAAACGTTGACCTAGGTTTCACTGTACCTAACTTCATCAGAACAACACATACTACATCTGAATCCCTTAAATAACATGCACAATTATGCTTAATGAGCCTGTTAACCAATAAAAAGTGTGTGAAACACAATCAAATTAAATTAAATTAAAAGCAGCAATGCAAATAGTGTTAAACCTGTGTATGAACTACCTGATATAGTGAACCCATTCTGTTAATAAAATTACATAGTATATGTAAACACTAAATGTTCCACTGTTATGAAAATAATGTAAACAAATTTATATATATATAACAAATTGATTTACAAAAACCAAGATTCATTTTGAACAGTAATATATATATATCCCACATTACAATATGTATGTATGCCACAAATTATCATGGTATGTAATTTATAATATTTATTTTATGTTTATTATTTTTTACTTATGTATTTATTGTAAGTAATAAATAATTTAGTATTAAATTATATTATAAGTATTAAAAACCATTTAATGTTGATGTGTGTATCCCGGGGTTACTTAAACAAATATATAATGCAGTAAATTGCAATAATAACATGTATATATAACTGGGAAAAATTTTTTGTGCTAATTCCATGCAATACTAAAATATATGCCAAATTTGAGGATGGTGACACATTTATTACTATGGATGTTTGTAATTTATACACTGTTATACCTCACGACAGTGGTTTAGACTGGTTAGAAGAACAACTTTATTACACCAACCTTTATGATCAGAATAAGATTAATGTTTTAGTCAAATTAATGGGCATTGTACTAAAAAACAATTTTATATTTTTTGAGGGGGCCTATTATAAACAGGTTAGTGGTGTAGCCATGGGGGCATCGTGTGCCCCGGGTTTTGCGAACTTTGTTTTAACTTATTGGGAATTAAATTATGTGTTTTATTCAGAATATTTTAAATATATTAAATTTTATGGTCGGTTTTTAGACGATTTATTTATTATTTGGAATGGGAAGCAAGCAATTTTAAAACGGTTTTTAGAGTATATTAATAGTAGTGTATGGTTTTTAAAATTCACACATGTTGTTAGCCAGGAATGTATTAGTTACTTGGATATCAAGCTAACTTATGATAAGGTTAAGAAGAAGCTTGTGTCCAATATACACAGGAAGTCCACATTCTCAAATTCGTACCTACATTTTGATAGTTGGCACCCTCACCGTCAGAAGAAAGCGGTGGTTAAAGGCCAGATGGTGAGGGCAGCAAGAATGGTCAGTGAGGAGGTGGATTTTGATCATGAAATTAAATTTATTATTAGTTTATTTTTAAATAGGGGTACCCACAGGATTTTGTAGTAACATAGCTAAAGAAGTGAGATGTAAAAGACAGAATGGCATTTATAAGGCTATATTACATAGTAATGGGATAATTTCTAGTGAGAGTTACCCAAGTCAATCAGTGGATGTTGGGAAATTTATTTGCAATAACATCCCTTTGTATATCACATTTAATGAGTATATCTTAAGTGTATTAAAAAACTTATTATTAATAAGAATTGGAAATTTATAAGCACAGACAAACTTCACTTGGGGAAATGTTTGTGGGGAATGTCACACATGTTTTAGGAAGGACACTTCTTTTAAGGATTTGTTTGAAAGTTTGAATGTTAATACCCACAATAGTTCACACAAAAACCGCTAGGTAATTTTAAATGCAAGTAGGTGTTCAACGTGTAAGTATTTGATTAATAGTTGATACAGCTGTGACTGTTAACAACTATAATATTAGAATTAGTCAGCATATAAATTGTTATACAACGAAATGTTGTTTACATTGCTGTTTTGTCAACAGTGTGAAGGGTTTATGTTGGCAGAAGCTACTGATAAGAGACAGTGAATATTAAAGTAGGGAAGGCTCTGATTAACAGCTACTGGAGGCTACACAAGGAGAAGAAAGGTTTGTTTGCTAGGGGTAGAGAGGGGCATAGCTGCCTGGCATCCTGGCTAGGTAGCGTATTAAATACAGATATAAGGTATTTTAATAAGGTTTGTTTTATGTCTAGGTTTGTTAAACATGTACTTCCTTGCTCCATTCGGTACTAGGACTGTGAAGTGGTACGACAAGTTTCCTTAGATTAAGTTTGAGTTGGCTGGTTTTATTTAAAAGGGGTCCTTATTCTCCGGGCAGGACATTTCTGAAAGTCTCAGTACAAGATAGTAGGTTGGAAAGCTAGGTACATTGGAGAGAGAGAGAGAGGAAAAAAAAAACAATATGACATGGTATGAAAAAACAGCTTTAGAATAATTAGGGGTAAGACACAGGCATTTCAGTACATGCTTATCAACTTACACTTAGTCACATTAGCAAAAACAAAGTAGCATAGGAATTCTAAGGTTGATAGGGCTTAAAGCAGAACAGGCTGGATCACATAATAAGGCACTGCTCAGAAAAAAGGTCTATAGATGGAGATACTACAAGCTGGCTAGGACAGCATTATAATGTTAACAGCTATGTTCTGCAAAATGTATGCTGTAAGCTCTTCAAAGTTCTAAAGAAGCACCCTGGTATAAAATATTTGAATGAATTATGTCTGTGGGAAGAGAGTAAAATATCAAGTCCTCAGGCAGAAGTATTATGAATTGTTGCAAATGGATTTTCATTAGTCTGAAGCTATTACTCTAGCTTACGACCATTAAAGGATGTTTTCTTGACAGTTTGCAGTATGGCGAACAGTCAACAACCTGCTCCTAAAATGTCTGATTGGTTATACAAAGTAGCTCAAACACATAAATACCTTCTTGCAAATCCCAAATCGGATCCTTCAGTCATTTTATTATCAAAACGATCTACTGCCAAACATATTATAAATTCTAACCCCATTCCTTCTGACAAGTAAAGATTTTGATAGATTAGGGAAAAAATTAGTCTTCTGCTATTTTAACATTCTGAATTTTAAGCAGGGCCAAGAAAGATCTTTACAAATGGAAGACAGGTGTCTTCCAGGAATTGATCTAACTGTCCAGGACTCCACAAATAGATCTGTGTGATTCCTTTCAAAACAGATAAAAAAAGTCTGCTCCATTATTCCTTGTAAGCAGGCCTGGAAGACAAACATTTTCTCACTCCCATGGATAGGAATGCTCCTGTATCCATTTTCTACCTTTTCCACAGGTATCAATAGTTCTTTTGTAGATCCAGAAGGACTCCCCAAAGAAAGTTATGCTGATTCCCTTTTGGCCTAGACAGCAGTTCTCCCTTCTTTTGAAAATGGCCAAGGGCAGTTACCATAGATTTCCCCACTGGAAGGATATACTCACATGAGATGGGGATGTTTGAACCACCTCACCCTTAAAATCCTTCAACTGACTACCTGGATGATGGAGTTTTAATACTGTATAAGCACTTTTTTTTTATGAGGGCATGTATCAGGTACTAAATGAAGCTAAAGAACATGCTACTAGAAAAACATATATGAGTAAGTGATGTACATTTTACTTGTCAGTGCCACACAAAGAAACAGCTCCTTTCAAGGCCTGGAAGTCTGTGGTCTGTTGAATATTTGAGTTGGTTACTTTCCAGTGGCCTTTCTTACTCTTCTGTCAAGATTCATCTTTCAGCCATCACTGCTAGTCTGCCCTTTGATAGCCCCCTTCTGCTCCACCTCAAGTCAAACAGTTTTTGAAAGAAATTTTACATATCTGTCTGACTAGAAAACAGGTGGTTCCTCCTTGGGATCTTAACTATGTGCTTGAAAAGCTGACATTTGCACCAGTTCATCATGCTGATTTGAGGTTCTTAGATTGCAAAAACAGTGTTACTCATTGTTAATGTCTGCAAGAAGAATATCTGAGTTACAAGCTCTTGTGGTGAGTTAACTCTAATTTTCCACAAGGACAGGTTGTCTTTGAGACAAATCCTGCTCTGATATAGAGTGGTTTTATATTTTATTTTAAGTTAAGCTATTAATTTTCCTGTATTATTTATAGAGCCTAAAAACAAGGGAGAGAGAATTATGTACACAATGGATGTCCATAGGCAGTCCATATACTACTTGAGCAGAAGAAAATCCTTCAAGAAGCCCAAACAGCTATTTATTTCCTATGAAGCTAATAAAAATACACTCAATATCACAGCAGACAACTTCTAAATAGTTGTCTCATGCTATTTCTTTGTGCTGTTGTCACCATAGCAATTCACTAATATACAGGGCCAGAGCTTACTCTGCCAGAGCTTTTGGACAGGGGTTGATTATAGAAGTACTCTAGAGGCAGAAACCTGGTCATCTACAAATACTTTTACAAAACGTTTACAAAACATTTCAAACTGGATTCCCTATCCAAGTCCACAGCAGGTTTTGCTAAATCTATTTTCTACAGGCTCCTAGAATACCAAACTCCTTCCTCCTCCCTAAAATGCCAAGCTCTTGTAATCTACCCATACAGCTTGTGGTATTGCAACCATTATCTAATGCTGAATATAAAACATGCATTTTTCAGTAATTTATAATGTCAATATACTTTAACTTGGTAACGTTTTCATATTCTCTGTTACCTAATTGAGATAAATAGTCTACAACTTGATGGACGTATGCTTGGTGTGACATTACTCAGCATCCATCATGCCAGTGATAAAAACATCTCTTCAATTTTTAATAAGCAGGGCTTCTTTGTATAAGGCCAGGACTTCTTAAAGGATGATTTCAATGTGTGATGAGAACAATTTTCTTTTAGAAATCAATACTCAACCTCAACATCCTAGATGCAAGATGGAGTGGTTCTAGCAGAGCATGTAGCAGTCTGCATTATCAGTGAGACAGTAAGTTTCTGTCAGAGGAAAAAATAATGAACTAGCTTGGCATCTCCTTATGCTGTCATAAACAAGGTTTGGCATCTCCTTATGCTGTCATTAACAAGGATGTCTGCTCCAAAATATCATAACTAAGAGTAATCTGGCCTTTCCTTTTGTTGCTTTTGGCAGGACTTTTTTAACTAAAGGTACTGTAGTAATTGCACTCTGTGGCCTGTTCCAGATCTTGCATAACCATCGCTCTTTGTTGATACAAACAGGTCCCTGATAGAGTATTGACAAGCAAAGGTCACGTTTTCAAAGCCTTCATGATGATTATGTCATATGGCTTGAAGATGAACCTCTCAGATCAGTGACTTAGTAGTATAGCCAATAAAGAAAGCACAGTAAAAAAATTATACTGGAAAAGGAGTAACAAAAGTCTAAGAAACAGTCAACAATTTGGCATAAGCATTTGTCAGAAACAGAAGTTTCCAATCCCTCCCTTCACGTAGAGACTAGGAAAAAGTATTGAGAAGTATGCCATCAACCTGAAAATAGAAGGCACCATCATTGTGATCCCTTTGCTCAATATCTTGGTTAAGAAGGTATTGTTCTGTTCAGAAAAGACTTTAATACCCTTAGAGCAGGTCAACCAAAGAATTTCAAAATATTTCTTTACAGTAACTAGATAGCCATCATTGGAAACATTAGTCTAGTTGAACTGAAAGTGAACACTCCTATCGTCTACTAATATGGTTTGTCAAATGGCAAATGGAAATGTTTGAGAAGTTGTGGAGCAAGTTTGGGATGAGTAGACAAAACATTAGACGCAGAGGGTAGGGGATGTGAGATGAGTGTCCCTGCAGCTGTTGAGTAGAGTTGCTGAAGGAGTCGTTGGAAAGTACTAAACTTATCACCGACTCAGAAAATTACATTTGGGAAATCATCTGACCCTTGGACTATACCCAACATAGCTTTTGAATAATGGTGCAGAGTCCAGCCCTGTATAATTGGCCTCCAACAGGAATGGATCAAATTTGTTCTTTGCTTCTGATAGAAACACTGAAATTAAAGACTTGAATATGACTTGAATATCTTCTCCATCAACAAATAAATAATACACGCTAGAAGGACAGACTTATTGCTCATTGCTTCCCCATCTATGGACGAATCTCCTGTTTTATAAGTATGAAACAGTATGATACCCTCACTTCCTTTAAAACAAACCTTGATGATTGAACAGTGTGTGTAAATTCATCTCATGCCTCATGTATGCAGGAAGTGTCCTTAGGGGGTGGGTTTTTGCAAGGTGATTATTGTCACAGACTGGCAATAGTATTTTCAAAGTAAGGTTTCCCTTATAGTCACACCTGCCTTCTCTTCATCTCTGAAGATATAACAGGTTTCATGAAATAAACAACCATATATATGTGTTGATTTAGACTAGTGTAAGTATTCAAAATTGTCATTATTTTAAAATCAAAACCATCAAACTCAACCTGCTGAACTACAAAAATGAATTATTTATTTGTATCATCAAGAAGGATGCTTAAAATTAATGGAGTTAGCCAGGCCAATGAAATAATGCATCTTTTCTGGAAAGGCTTCATACCAGTCTTTATCAGCTCAGCAGAAATATAAATATCAAACCACAATCTAGTTCCATCTTTTGCTAGCTTTGTGCTTATTTTATCAAGATTAGGGGGATGGAGGGTGCTCCCATTCTTTAGACACAGTCTCTGTTTGCACTTAGCCACAGAGGAGTTCCAATTTCTAGCAACATTTGGGATACACCATGTCAACAGTGCAGGGGTTCCTGATGCACAGACCATATAAAATTATGAAATAATTTCACATCTATAGTAACCTCCATAATTTTAATTAAGGTATTGTCTTAACAAAAGAAGTAGAAATCAAGAAAATCATATTCATTTTCCTTGCTATATATATAACAGATGGGGGGACTGCATATACGAGAAACACTATTCTATTTGTGGATGAAGCAGGATATCTAAAAAAATGTAGCTGGATTGCAAGCATTTGGGGCAATTTTATACACCACAATAACATGGATGGGGTAGACATATGCTTCACAGAATCATTAGCCTCACATTTGTTTTACTTAAAATGTACTGTATACAAAATTCTCCGCAGAAAATGGAGCTGGAATGCTAGTGCCTTTTGAAATCCTCCTTCCAGCTGTGGATTTTCAGTATAATACTTTTTCCTCTTCAGAATCATTTGCCCTTCACTGGGACAGAACGCAGTGTCAAAAATTTTATTTTCTTTGTTATAATATGATGTGATAACTTAAAACAGAAATAAATAAACAAATAAATAATAACAACAACAGAATGGTCCACTACACAACTTAAAAGATCTGATTCTACAAGCCCTGACTGTGCACAAAAACACACTGAAATTTCTCAATTAGAACACTATGAATGTCATTCTTTCATGATTCAATCAGTTTTGGATAGGCAATCCCCCTGCACCAGCAAAACAATGGATATACCTCCAAACATCTGTAAACTATACCCTAACTCTTAGGTTGCTACATCTCGATTTAAGCAGTATTCGTATACATGAAGGTACCAAACTACTGGACTTAGGATAAATATTTCCAGATTCGCTGTTACAGTCTCACCATTTTAAGAATCACAGTTACAGCCCTTGGAAATACAATAGGGATTCAACAAATACATGCTATTCAATTATATTTAAATCTAAATATTACATGAACTTGCATACTTTCTAAAAATGTATGTACAGCTAGCAGAATAACTTTAGAAAATAAAACTGAAGGTGGACTGCTTCAGTCTGTGTGGTAGCTAAAAACAAGCTCTGCATCCAAATGGGGTCTACTTCAAAACATCTAAAACCCATAACATCTAATTTCATAACATTGAGACCAGAACATCTAAAACCCAAAACATCTAAAACCCATAACATCGAATTTCATAACATCTAACACTACATATCACAAGAAAATAACATCCCCTCCACATATAACGACACCAAACTACCAAACACACTTTTCACTACATTTCTGCAGGGGAACAAGCCCCTCTGCACCCCCCATGTGGGGGGCTCCATCCCCACACCCCTCGTAAATTAAGTATACCAACTTTAAGATCACACTACAGTGGGAAAAAGTTAATTTCCTAACCCCATTGTATCAAGCCCCACTGCAGAAATGTAGTAAAAAGTGTGTTTGGAAGTTTGGTGTCATTTTATGTGGAGGGGATATTATTTTCATGAGATTTGTAGTGTTAGATGTTGTGAAATTAGATGTTATGGCTTTTAGATGTTTTGAAGGGGACCTGTCCAAATGATACATTTATATATACAGAGAGTTTGTAAGTAATGATACTAATTACTTATTCATAGCGTCACCATCACACATCATAGTTTCCACAATAAAGTACTCCTGTAAGAAAAGACAGGAAACTGAATTTATGTGTACATTAAAATCTGAAAAGGCACCTAACATAAGCCTAGGAACAGTATCTTGAAATAAGAGCTAATAAATTATTGACCAAGAAAAAAGGATCAATACTTTCTTCTGGATCAGTAAACCTAAGAACAGAACCCATTATGTTCAAAAATAACTTTTGATTTGTCAAACTGCAACACATTACACAAAGTTTTAAAGCAACAGTCTCACTACACAGAAAACTAATTCTTATTTTGAAAACTTCAAGAAAAATGAAATAAATTCTACTCTAAACAGAGCCAGACAGCATCTTGTCTCTTTAAAGAGATAACAAAAGAAACTATCATCTTAAGCCCAGGAGGCTGCATTGTTTTTACACACATTACATGGTCATCCAATCTTTGCTCAATGGGCTGCATCTGATTACTGCTGAAAAAGTGGAACAAGCAGTGTCCATGAGTTGGCACTGTAACTTGCCTAGTTACTATGGAGGCAGGGATAATTACATATTATAGGAGCCATCCCTCCTAAATCATAAAAATATGTTGTCTCTCAGGACAGTGCCACCCAGGTGGGGGGAATGCAATCCTCCTTCCACTACTTCAAATAAACTCTTAAGACTGCTTATTGAAGCGACTTGGTTCAGCAGGAAATCATCATTACGTAAGAAAGTGTATCTACAAACTGTATAAACTACGGTCACTTTGATTACTGAAATTTAAAGAACATACATGCCAGAATCAGTTCCACAGTTTTATTACTGGAACCTTAACTGGCTACAGCCTACACTGTACTGTCCAACAAATATGTAAGAGGAAATCCTAGAACTTAACTTACCCTTTCTCCTTTGGATCCTCTTTCTCCAGCTTTTCCAGGAGATCCCTGGAGTGAAACAGATAAGGGACTGTGTTGGTCATATTGTAATACAACATATTAGTCATTTACGTACATAGTTATTATTTTTACAAATCATTAAGCTAAAAGATCAGAGTGTGCACACCACTTGTATACCTATCATGGCTGAGTTACCGCACATGTACATCTGTAAGTATTGCATGTAGAAGAATTAAGTTTATTATTTTATAACTCTGGCTGGTGATTATGAAATTCTGTACCACAAATACAGTTAAAACAAAAGTCTTAAGAATATTCGGACACTCTAATCTATTGAGATATAAGCTTGTTTTTTGCATGAATTTTTCCAGATATTTTCTTCTGTCTTATGCATTATTTTTCCTGCAGCCGCAAGCAATTAAACTGAGACAGAACATAGACAATACTGGTTAACAGGGAATATACTAGCCTTCATAAGATCCTTATCTCATATTTTAATCCAAGTCCGTCGTAACATTTCATTATTGACTTTACTAATCAGGTGCTATTTTATAACTCAGTCCAGCTCATGGCTGCCTAAAGCCTGCCCTGTCTTCTGACTCCCATGTCTGTCGTACATTTTTTATGATTAATATATGGTCTGAGAAGTATTGATCAGACGTTTGAAGCAATATCCCAAATGCAGTCATGGTCAACAATTAATAAGCCAATATGTAGAGACCTACAAACCAATAAAAATATAAAGCCATCTTAGATCTGTACTACAAGGGAAACAATCAAATTATTTCACCCCTTTCCAAACTGATCATACTTTTATGCAACAGAGCTGGGGTTTTGATGTTGCTTTGATAGCTCCTGCTAACAATCTGCTTATTTCAGGTCTTCTTTGTTTCTCTTCTAGTGCAATAATCCCTTCTCACATTATTCTTCCAAAATGCTCTCTAGCACATCTACTGTGATGGATGAGCTCTTTTATCACTGATACATTGCTCTTAATTAAACTGTTATAAGGGTTGCAAAAAGCAATGCAAATATACCTTACTTTAGCAAACAGCTGTCCTCAGCAATGTATTTATAGATTTGCAAGTCTAGTTTTGTTCCATTTATTCATGAATGTATACAGTTGTTCAGAAATGCCTTCTCATTTTTTTTTTCTTTGAGGTATAAACTAATTAGAAAAGAGTTTTCCTTCACAGCAATAAAGAAGACTGTTTATATTCCTGGTTAGGGTAGGCCAGAAATGTGCTACATGCACGAGGAAGTTAGACTGGCCCCTTATAGTTAGTTTACAGTGTATTTAGTTAGTTTGCATAGAATGGGCTCATGTCATAATATGTTTCGCTAAACCATGAAATGTTGGTGCAGGAGCAGTGCTAAAGTGCACCAAATGCTTGTTGATGCTTGAACATTAGTCACAGAAGACAGTCTTGACTATCCTGTGTAGTGCCTTACTGCCATGTTTACTCATATCATGGTTTTAATCAAAACAGTGGAACTGACAGGGTGGGTGGTGAGTTAGCTGACATATAAATAGTTTTATAATAATGCTTTATACACTGTTAGTTGCATTTAAAAACCCAGAATTGTGAGTGTAAGCAAAACTAAATTATGTTTGCTTGAAGGATTCTAGGGGAATACTCTTGAACACCAGAAGCTGCAAAGTGAGCCAATGATACTGAAAGGGATTCAGAAAGACTTAACAGTGATGGGGAAGCCTTAGCTCAGCAGTTTTCCTCATTACGGTAAGCCTTTCTCATTGTCTCTATCACTCAGGTTTTCCCCACATGGGGACCTCAGCATGGAGGGCAGTCTTGCAGGTAGAACCGCATAATAAGGCAACAATCTGGGGAAGCTGGTAATATTATATGCCCTCCCCTAGAAAAGTCAGTGGTTCTTCATTTGGTAAATATCCCTGCTGGAAGAAAAAAAATACCTCTAAAAACATGGGGGTCATCTATTCACTCCTATAGGAATGCTCACCGATCTGTTAACATGTGGGGATAGAAAGGGTCTTAGTGTGTATATGTTTGTGTGTACATGTGTGTATGTGCCTGTAGAGGCATGAATGAATGTGTGTGTCTACCTGCATGGTTGCAATAGGGGCTATGTGAAAAATTGAGGATCTGGATCTGTGCGTGTGTGTGTGTGTGTGTGTGTGTGTGTGTGTGTGTGTGTGTGTGTGTGTGTGTGTGTGTGTGTGTGTGTGTGTGTGTGTGTGTGTGTGTGTGTGTGTGTGTGTGTGTGTGTGTGTGCACGTGCTTGCATGCGTGCGGGAGTGTGTGTTTGTTTGTGTATGTGACAGAGGGTCTGGAGATGCCTTTGCCAATGAGATTATTAGGCTGCTACTGAAAACACTAATGCAGGGTGTGGTTCAGGGATATGCTAATGAGCTGTTAATTAAGTATTTTTCTCATTGTGGCTTTAGCTGTCGATGCACTGTATTTTCTCAGTGTCATTGTAACTGACCAACCCACTTTGGGTGATTAACATGACAGCTGAACATTTTTCTGATTTCCAGCCACTATGCTCAATGGAGCAATGTAGTTAATGTATTGAATGGAACTATAACACAACTGTTGTGTTCTGGTACAACTTCACTTTACCATGACTTTTGAATAAACCTTACAAAAAAAAAAAAAGAAAATAATGATTTTTTTTTATTATTATTTTTCTGACATATCCAATAAATTCCCAGTCTCAGATACTGAATACTAAGCCTATAGCTAATTTTCTATGTACCCTTAAGAATGTTTTTCTTTTTTAAGCCACATGCCAACCTACTGGTGCTGTTGTCATTGTCATCCTAAGTCCTGTTTTCCCTTCACAACAAACAGTCATAGCCTAGCTGTGTCAGAGTATATAGATTTCTAGGTGTAGAACAGTTTTCTTTTTTCCTGAGGGAATATGAGTGAAGAAGCAAAGGGTCAGGCCTGAGATGATCACAACTTAATATAACAGTAATGTAATTTATACTTACGTCAATGCCTGAGGGACCTTTTTCTCCTGCAGGGCCCTGGAAACAAATGATAGAATGATAGTATAAGTACTCATTACAAATATTAAAACCACTTCATTTAGTATGAGAGTCTGCACAGCCGTCATAATAATGCATGCCTCACTGCTTCCAAACAAACATGAGATGTCCCTAAGCTGATAAGAATAGAGATTAATGCCTCCCTGGTAATCAGTTCCACTACATGACAATGAAATTCCGCAGATGTTTTATTAACCCAAAACCTAGAAGGAAGCCTTGAAAATGTACGTTATCCAGGACTTCTGATAGAGTCCATTAAGTTTAATACTAATTGTATGGCAATCAGTTTAAAGCTGACAATGGCAATTCATTAATACATGCCCAGCATTTTCTTTGACTGATGCAGTTAGAACTTTCACGAGGAAGGGGATTTGCTGATTTTCAGATCAGCAAGGACCTACTGCCATGCTAGAAAGGTATGAACACAAATTGAATTTTCAACATATATATCACGTTTTAAATATTTTTGTCAATGTAGAATTTCAGCTATTACTTAGTTTTTTCTTCTTTTGATTTAACAAGTAAGTACAGCCATATGCACAAAGAATCAAGATGAATTTGTCTGAGAGATTTTCTTTCATGTGCTGTAACATTCGTAAATAAGTAAGAAAATGGTTAATGTATCCTGTCAAAATCACATGACTGGGGACAGCATTGGATTTCTTCAGTAAGGCACATATGATGTCACTGTCACCGTGGTAGCAGATCATTATTGAACCAGGGGTAATAAACTATTGCAGAATGTGTTAAGACTTTTACTTGAAAGCACTATAAAATACAAAACACTTTTTATACCTCATGCAGTGTACCTCATTTACACTATTCTAAGAAAACAAGAGCAGCAATTTGCACTTCATTTGCCACCAGAATATACTGTATGTCCATTGTTAACAAAATGCCAACCTTAGGTTAAAATGTAAAGAAAATCTGTGCAGTTACCTCCAGAGTGATCTATTTTCAGATATCTTAGAAATCAACATAAAATCTATGATGTCAATTTTGCTCAGGAAGGCAATTATCTCTACCATAGGATATACTGCTGGTATAAAGCATTTATTTAGTTTGTGTCAGTGGCATACAGAAATAGGTATATGACTACCGCACAGGTGAACACAGTTTGATTAGCAGCTTGATCACTTAACAGGCTAAAGAAGATGAGCTGGATTTCACTTGTGGTAGAAAGCTGCCACTCAATGCCTTCTGTTGGTGGTTTGGGGTATTCTGTGGTCAGACTTTTGTGAAATTGAGGGGCAGTGCAGCACTGATACTCATTACACATCCCACCAGTGGACTATCACTGGTTTAGTACAGATGGCAGGGCTTAAAGGCATAGAATTGAGTCACTTCTAATGGCTGCCTTAATGATGGCTAATGAATGTCAGGCAGCAGGGGGGAAATGTGTCAAAAAATGTTTAGCAGGTGTGGGTTTCCAAAATAATTTACTGTTAGACTGGCATGACATGCCAGGTACTTACACAGTATCTGATTCAACAAAAGGGCTCTAGGGTACTTCCAGCTGCTAACTAATAAGGAGACACAGAACACCACTTGGAATGCCAGAAGCATCCCTTTCCACCCCACTCCAAAACCCTTAGAGATGTCATACTGCCACTGAACACCAATGTGAAGTCTTTAAGTAATGGCATGGCTCATTAAAGTGAACGGGCGGGTTTGAAGTAGTCATTCCTCCACATGTATGTTGGCAGTGGTACTGCAGACATTACATGGTGGAAGGCACAAATACTTGCAGCAACATTTTTGACATGCAGGTAAATTTGCACATTTGCACTATGTCCTATACAAAGCTGTGTTATCCCAAGTAGGACTCTGTACTAATGTACAGTATTGATATTCTGTGAGGCATCTCATTCCTACACTAATGATAGCTTAAATCACATCTTTTTTAACATTTCAGGCTGTGTTTATGTAACTCAGCCTCCAAGCATGCCACATTTTTAGTGTCAGGCTTTACAGTGCATGCATGACACAGGTTTTCCTGTCACGCTTGTGGTAACATAGCTGTCAAATGATGAGCTCAGCAGTCATTAGTCCATTAGGAGTAGGTAGAGACATTTACATTATATGTTTGTGACTCTCATTTTCTGATGTACTAGTTATCCCCAGCTGTTGCAGTATTGGTGTAATTTTAGGTAGTGTATGACATTTTCTAAAAACTGGAGAACTTATGTTGTTTAGCAGGCTGTTAATGTACAGGTAATGCCCTCTGGAAAATGAGTCCAGCACTTCACAACAGTGTAGTAAGGGCCATGAAGCTGGGACTGTAAGGAGGCTAATGTCCACCATGATTTTATGCTTAAGAAAGCAGAGCTTTTGCTGTTTAGCAAGTGTAAGATTAAAAAAATAAAACAGAAAATTGTGTGTTTATGTCTGTATGTGTGAGTATATGCGTGTATGAAAACAAGAGTGAGACTGATCGAGACATTATTTTCGCTAAGCATCTCTTTTGCTGTTTAGCAAGTGTAGAATTAAACAAAACATTAAAAAAGAAAGAAAAAAAAGTGTGTGTGTGTGTGTGTGTGTGTGTGTGTGTGTGCGCGCGCGCGTGTGTGTGTGTTTATCTTTCTCTCTGCGTGTGCAAGTGTATACATGCTTTTGTGCCTGAATGTGGAAGTGTGTTTGTGTGTGAGACAAAGAGAGAGAGAGAGAGAAAGAGAGTGAGATTGATTAAACAGTGGGAACAGCAAATAAGAGGTATGCACACCTCAAAATCTTACCCCACAAAATCTGGATAAAGGCTCAAAAATAGGAGGTGAATTGGAACTGCGGTGGTGGTGCTGTGGTAGCGTTGTCGCCTCACAGCAAGACGTTGTCCTGTTCAATTCTCAGCTAGAGCGTCTTCTGTGTGGAGACATGCGTGAATGAGCGTACCTTCATTGAAGGTTGTGCGTCAGGGCTGGCAACTCGGCACGTTAAAATCTACTGCCAATCATTAGCGGACCGGAGTTCCGCTGTGGCGACCCCTAACCAGGAAAAGCCGAAAGACACAACAACAACAACACTCTTATGAAATTGGAAAGTTGCTAGAATAACAAGATTTATGTAAGCATGCATTTCCTGAAGGAAATAGTCTGACTCAAATGGATGTCAGTATTTAGTGACTTAAATCCACAAAGATTGCCAACAAACCACATATTTTATGAAAAAATATAAGATAAGCATATGGATATGTTTTGAAAGTCTTATATTTTGTATGTAAAATACTTCTTTTAACACCATTTACATATACTACAGCAAGTCTGAAGCATTAGGTACAGGAACTATTTTGCATCAAAACTATAAATAATAGTAATAGTAATAATAATAATAATAATAATAATAATAATAATAATAATCTTCTGTCTCCTCACTTTCTACTTAAAAAATATATATTGTGCCTCTTCCTACATCATTTTGCTGCTTGTGCTTAGGTGTTCAACTGCATTTAGATTGCCACATTTGTTACTGCTTGTTGGTAGCCTGATTAAATTGATAACGGTATTCTACTGAATTCCTGCTTTATTTGAGCTGCTTTTTACTGTTGTGATTGTGAGCTAATTTATCACATTTGCACTGTTTTAAAACAACTTACTGATTAACTGCATTTCATTACTGTTTAACTGTATTTTGCTGCATTTCTTTACTGTTTAACTGTATTTTTCATACTGTGGTTAATCTGTGCTTTTTTCTGACTTTTACTCTGTTCTTAACCCTTAAATTGAGTTGAGTAGTCTGGATACACCATCCAGAGCTGTTTGTTTTTGACTTCTGTGTTTCTGGCAGCCATCATGTGTTTGCCGTCTGTGTTTCTGGCAGCCATCTTGTGTTGGTTGGGGCCTATCTTCTCTGCTACTGAGAGTAACAGAGCTGCCTGGACCTTGTGTGGCATAAGCTGATTGTTAAAGAAAGCAGGGACTAGCAGGATTGGTGAGATTTCTGTGTTACTAGAATTCTCTATTTTTTTGTGGTATTTAAACCCCACATTTCAGCTGGTTTGGGCTTGTTTGCATGTCACACACCACAGTTGCACTGTTTTTAACCCATTGTGAGGTATTCCAGCTACAAATTTTCCCTTAGTACCACTTGTGGTGATCACCTAGTAGTACTCCTCGCAGACCTTCCAGCCTTTATCCCCTTAGCTTTTTCTGGCCTCTCTCTCTCAGATTCTGGCAAATATGGATGGACAATTTTGTAAAGTTTATCCTGCCAGTCTGGATGATATGGGCATCCTGAGAAAGTGTAGCAACTGCCTCATGTATATGGACAACCCTCTACTACTACCACCTATAAACACAATTATTTTTGAGAGATGCAATTACATTAAGAACCTAGAGTCTATGCTCTGTCCCTCCCAAGCCAGTATATCTGGCACTGAGAATGTTGTCAAGACAAACACCACACCTTAAACACCACCCACACCTATACAACACACACCCACATATGCAGAGGTCCTCAACAAAAACATAACCAAACAAAAGAGACTTCTGAGGCAAAAACACACATGAACTCCACTGCCTACCAAACCACAGACCACACACCACACACTTGCATCTCACAACCACTAAGGCCTAAACATAAACCCAACATATTAATCATAGGAGACTCCATTGTGAGATACACAGATGTGCCCATCACCAGGCTGGATAAGGAGAAAATCACGGTTAGTTGTTTGTCAGGTGCCAGAATCCACCATATCACCCATGCACTCAAGTCTCTCAACAACAGGTACTGTTATGAATCTGTCATAGTCCATGTTGGTGTGAGTGACTTCAGACATACCTCCATGGACTATATGAAGAGAGACATGCTCAGGCTCACGGAATATGTGTCCCAGGCAAGTATGTTCCTACCTTAAGCAGCATTCTACCGTCATCCAGAATGATTCCTCAATACAAACATAAAATGACTGACTTTAACAATTGGCTTAGTTTCTGGTGACATTCCAAGAGGATCCAGTACCTGACAGCCTGGGAAGGTATGATCGATAGATCACAATGCTCTGCCAGAGATGACCTGCATCTGTCCCCCTTGGGCTTCAAGTTTCTGGCAAAGGTTCTTGCCTCCCCCATAGTGCCTTTTTAGGCAATACCATGAGGTCAAAGCTACCAACATGAACATTTCATCAAAACGCAAATTAAAGGTCATGTTACTAAACGCTAGGAGTCTAAACATGAAGCTGCACTCATTGCAAGCATTCTTAACCCTGGAAGATGCTGATGACATTTGTGCAATCACAGAAACGTGGTTCAAAGCTCAGAGAGAACCCCAGCCATACCAGGTTACTCATCCTATCATACATTCAGACCCCATACTGTGGGTAGCAAAGCAAAAGGAGGTGGAGTTGCAATATATATTAAAGGAATACAGACCTCCAGGCTCATCAAACAGTATGATGCACAGTATAATGTAAATATTGGAAGAGCGTTGCACCACAGGTATTAGTATTTCATCTGAGTATTCAAAACTTGCTAAACAACCAAAATGGCAGAAAGACAGCTTCAAAACAACAGCTTCAATAACAGGCTTTTACCATGTTGAATCCACAATATCTGAAATATAGAGCTTTGCTGTTGTAAAAGTCAAGTGATGTTGTAATTCCACAGCTTTAAAACATGTGGATGTCATAAAAACAGAAAAAAACAAACATACAAGTGAAGAATCCTTCTGATGTAAACAACGGACAAGCGCTTTCAGCTTTTTCAAGGCTTCTTTGATGCACAGGAGACACTCCAGGTACAGTTAACCATTGACAAGACCCCTATTCATATCATAGTTAGCTATAAGCCCCCAACTTTGACTCAAGATGCCCAGTCCACCTTTCTGGACCTCTTTGAATCTATCAAGATTCAACCCTTTACCCTGATCCTGGGCGACTTTAACTATCCAACCATAGATTAGAAGAACTACTCATGCTAAATCACAAATGTCCAGAGATTCCTTGATTTTGTCAATGCAAATGCCTTGGACCAGCTGGTCGACACCCCCACAAGAGGTGATAATGTCTTGGACTTGGTATTAACCAACATGAGTAAGCACTGCAGCATCCCTATAGTATCATCCTTCCTGGTATGATCCGACTTCAAAGCAATCACTTTCAAAGTCATGATCTTCCCTGCCCCCCCCCCTCCAACTAGGTCAAACACAAGGCCTACACAAGCCCAGCCAAAAAGGTACCCTGGCTTTTGCCACCCAAGAAAATTATTTTCCTGTCCCACTGTCGAGCAGAGCCACAGAGGTGATCCCCGAGGTGGATTTCCTATTTCCCATCCAATCATCAAGATTTTTCTTGAAGAGTGCTAATGAGGATCTTTGTTTGATATAGATAGGTAGTTTATTCCAGAGTATGGAAAGTCTCTGGGACAGAAATCTATCCCTCCAGCATGTTCTGTTTATTGTGGTGACAAGGTTTAGGTCTCTAGAGCGTGTAGCTCTGAGGGATTGGGATTTCTTTAAGTGGAGCATGTCCAATGGCTCTGGGTTTGACATGGCTTTGTATGTTAGGCAGAGATCACCTCTGAGTAGGCGATATGCGATGGAGTAAAGTTGGAGTTTTTTGAGACGGTTCATGAGGGCATCTGTTTGAGGCTGGTAATCCTCTTTGTGAGGTATTTCTGTGGCCTTTCCAGTTGTTGTAGATGTCTTGTTAGGTACATACCAAAAGGGGCATTGTACTCTATAATGGGTCTAATGAGTATTGAGTAGAGGGGGACAATGACCTCTTTTTTTCTGGATGAGAAACCTTTTGTTATGAGGTGTGCCATGTACAAGGATTTCCTGACTACTGTGGCAATGTGATTGTCAAAGGAGAGACTACTGTCTACCTGTGCCCCGAGGTCTCTTATCACACTTTCGGTGTTAAGTATACTTCCGCCTATGTTGTAGTTCATGGGTACAGAGTTTTACCAAAGGGGATGACAATGCACTTTTTGGCTTGAGCTTGAGGCCATGGCTTTGAAACCAGGCATCTGTCTCAGTAAGGCCCTTTTGTAGGATGTCCACATTGTTAATGGCTCCTAGTTTGCAGTCATCTGCGAACTTCATTAGCCAAAGACCTTCTATGTTAGCCTGTACTTCAGAATAGTAGATACCAAACAGGGGAGGAACCAGGACTGAACCCCGTGTTACTCCACTTGTCACTGGTTTGAATTCAGATTTGGAGTCTGCTACCTTCACAGTGTAGGTTCTGTCAGTGAGCCAGTTGGAAACCCATCTTGTGACATAGGGATTTATACCTAGTTTAGTGAGTTTATCTATAATTCCAGAGTGGGGATGGTGTTGAAAGCCTTGTCAAGATCTAGATAGGCTGTGTGAACAACCTTACCCTTGTCAATGGCTTTGGTGACTGCTTCAAAGAAGTCTATCAGGTTTAGGAGACATGATCTGTCTTTTTCAAACCAGAACTAGGTGGGGTCCAGAGTTTGGAGATTACCAATGTCTTTGTTTATAAGTTCCATGATAATACAGTCCATGGCCTTGCAGACCAGGCTCATCAGGCTAATGGGGTGGTAGTTCCCAAGGTCCGTGGTGGCTCCCCCCTTGTGGAGTGGGATAACCGTTGCTGTGCGCCATTCAGCAGGCACAAAGCCTGAGATGAGGTTATGATTGAACATGGTACTTAGGTGGGGTGCCAGTCATTCTGTAGTTCGTGTAGAATGCAGCCTGGGATGTTGTCTGGTCCCATGGATGCTGTGTTCTTGGCTTTGGAGAGTGTGTTTTTTACCTGTGCAGCCATGATTACAGGAACTTTGCATTCTTCCGGTATAGAGATGGGATCTTTAGGGGGTGTTAGGGGGTAGAGTTAGCACTGAACTTATCTGCCAGGATGTTGGCAATATCAGTTGGGTCTGTATATTTAGTGCCATTGTGTTGTAACTCAGAGCAGATCTGAGTGTTGCCATTGAGATTCTTCACATAGCTATAGAATGCTTTGCGGTTGTCTTTAGAATCAGTGGAGATTTTGTTTTCGTAACTAGATTTGTAGACTTTTATCAGGGATCGCAGCTTCTAACTGAGGCTGTCCAGGGAGCTCCTCCACTCATGGTATTTTACTCTCTTTTGCAACAGTTTCTTCCTTCTGTTGTAGAGTTTGTTTATGGCATGGGACCACCAGATTGGCTTCCTTTTTTTGGAGGATAGCATCTTAGTTCTGTTTGGGATAGCACGATCCATGCACTCATATAAGTGCTTATAAAGTGCAAATGTGTAGGATTCGTTAGTCATGACTGCATTGTCCATCTGCATGGGTGTCATGAAGTTCACCACTTCTGTCTTAAGAAGCATGAAGTTGGCTTTGGAGAATTGTTTTACCATGGTTTCCTTAATGGGGGGTGGGGGCAGGATGTGGATATCTAGGGTAATTAGCTTATGGTCGGATTGGACCAATGAGGCGTTGACTTCAAGTGTGGAACATCGGTCACTCATGTTGGTAATGACTAGATTTAGGATATTGTTGCCCCTGATGGGGATGTGGATAAGTTGATACAGGGCATTGGAGTTTATGAATTCCAGAAAGCGTTGAGTGAAGGAGTTGGTACATGAGTAGTTTTCCCAGTTAATTGTGGGGTAGTTGAAATCGCCCATTATTACAGTGTTTGGTTGAACTGTAATATTTTCCAGTACATCAAGGAAAGAGGAGAGGGAATCCTGGGGCATGGTGGGTGATCTGTAGCAAGCTACAATTTGGATTGCAGTTTTGCCCAGAGTTAGTTGCACTTGGATAACCTTGGCTGCATTATGCTGAGCAACTAGCCTGGAGGTGTGGATATCTTTAATGAATATAGACACACCTCCGCCTTTGGTGTTCCGGTCCAAGTTACATGGCCGAAAAGTGTGGTATGAGTTATAGTCTGGTAGTGCAGGGGTGCTCTCTGGAGCCTTGAACCAGGTCTCAGTCACTGCACAGATATCAATGTTCTCCATTTTAAGGAGTGCCTCGAGTGAGTGCATTTTGAGATTTAGACTTCTAGCATTGAGTAGCATCACCCTCAGTTTTTGCTTGCCTGTTCCTGTTACGGTGATGAATTTGTCATTTGAACCTTGCCTAAAAAAGGCACTATAGGGGCGGCAAGAACCTTAGCCAGTATCCGGAATCCCAGGGGTGACAGGTGCAGGCCATCTCTGGCAAAGCATCGTGGTCTATCGATCATGTCATCCCAGGCAGACAGATACTGGATCCCTTTAGAATGGCACCAGAAGCTTAGCCAATTGTTGAAGTCAATCATTTTGTCCTTGTACTGCGGCATCATTCTGGGTGATGGTAGAATGCTACTCAGGGCCAGAGTCATACCTGCCTGGGCTTCAAGATCAGAGAGCTCTTCCATGTCTCTTTTCATGTAGTCCAGGGAGGTACGTTCCAGGTCATTCACACCAACATGGACAATGACAGAGTCATATTTGTACTTGTTGTGGAGTGATCTGAGTGTGTGGGTTATGTGGCGGATCCTGGCACCTGACAGGCAGCTGACAGTAACCTTCTCCTTGTTTAACCTGCTGAGTGGGACATCAGTGTGCCTGACTATAGAGTCACCTATGACTAGTGTGTTGAGTACATTGTTTTGCCTTATTGGCTATGGTTGAGTGGCACACTGAGTCTGTGGGCTATGTGTCATTTGGGTTGTGTTGGGAGATGGAGGCTGCTTGCATTTCTGCTTTGGAGGTCTCTGTTGCTTAGACAGATTATTATTGAGAGCCTCCGCAAATGTTTTTGTGTTACTATGTGTGGATTTTGGTGGTGTAGATTTAGTGAGACTATGTGATGAGTGTGGTGTGGTGCAAGTGTATACCTTCTCCTCTTGACTGTCAAGTTCAGTCTTGATTGGAGAGAGCTTTACCACCAGTTTGGTTAGATAAGTGCATCTCTCACAGGTTGTAGTGTTGGGTGGTAGGAGGAGAGGGTTGTCTGTGTACATGAGGCAATTTCTACATTGCCCCAAGATGCCCAGATTCATCAGATAGACAGGAGAGAACACTGGGAGCTGTCCCTTGGACATGCCGGAATAAAAAAAGATTTTCCCTCTAGATAAGTGAGCAAAGTGAGTACAAGAGCTGTTTTTCTCTAAGCAAGTGAGGAAAGTAAGTACAAAAACTGTTTTCCGCTAGGTAATGAGGAAGGTTGAGTGCTGTAGTAATTAGTAGGTTATTTAGTGCTTACAAGTTCTGAACAAGTGCTGATCACAAATCAGCAAATTCAAGTGCTAAAACTAAGAATCTGTATCTGGACTAAACTAGTTACAGGAAAGGGGGGAAACAAGTGCAAATGGTGGCTTTTAAATCAGAAAGTTGAGAGAGATGGAAAAACTGCCCAGACGGCCAATAACTAAAATTTCTGGGCCAGAACCACTCCTATGTGGTAGATAGGTTACCTAGTGCTTACCACTCCCACTGATAAGCTAGAAGGCTTCCCTCCAACACAGAAAGCTTGGGAGGGGGGCACAGAAGCTTACATACAGTCCTGGATACAGAAAATCTGAATCTGGATTACACTAGTTACAGGAAAGGTATTTTTTTAATATATATATATATATAGAGAGAAAAGTAGCTAAAACAGCAGTAAAAGTAATTCAAATGCAGTGCAAGCTAGCACACTTGAGTATGTAGTAATGTTAGACCAAACAGTTTAAAAAATGCAATTAAATTAAAAATGACTAAAAACAAGTGCAGAAGGAGTCTATTAAGTAGAATGAGGTAAAGAGATGGGACTGGGGGGAGTGTCCCAGATCAAATCTACAGTGGGGGTGGGCAACTGCAAAAGCCTCCAAATTTAAATTTAAACAACAAGTCAGGAATAGGGAGGGTGGGTATGGGAAAACCAACACCTTCAGCAGAGATCTGAAAAAACTATACAGTGAAGCAAAAATAACAGTGCACAACTCTAAAGTCAGCCAGTAATGATATAAAATTAGTCAAACAACAATTACCAGTACACAACTCTGAAGTGCCAGAAAAATATACTCAGCTCTGTATATCTCCAGATAGTTTGAAGAGCACTTTGTCAGGACACAGGAAGGCTCCAGCAATGATATTCAGGCTGTTACTACGAGGGTCTAATTTTATGCAAGTAATCCTTGAGATAGTCAGATAACACACATGATGTAACACCAGTTACACCAACTTAAGACACAGAGAAATAGGGGGAGGTGGAAAAACACCTTCAGCAGAGATCTGAAAAACTATACAGTGAAGCAAAAATAGCAGTGCACAACTCTGAAGTCAGCCAGCAATGATTTAAAATTAGTCAAACAATTACCAGTACACAACTCTGAAGTGGCAGAAAAATAAACTCAGCTCTGTATATCTCCAGATAGTTTGAAGAGCACACTGTCGGGACACAGGAAGGCTCCAGAAATGGTCATTATGTGCTGAAATTTCAATTACTGTGAGAATAAATGAAATACCTGACTTGCAGATTGTGGAACATTGTTAGGTATTTGGCTGTCTGTAATTCAACGAATGATAAAATTGCTTTAAAAGCATGATGACTGTGATTCTGATGATGTACCACATGACTTTATTAGCAATAAGTTACTACACTGACAGTGGAATAAGTTTGCAGCTAATTTGATTCATAGTGTCTGTGGTATTTCATGAGGTAACATTATCTCTTTGGAATTTCTTTTGGGAAATATACTGCAAATCTAAAAAGTCTCACTATCATTTTGCTGTGCAAGTACAGTCACTTTGCTGGACTTATGAAAAATATATTTCATCACAAAAAGTGAACTATATCTGGACAGGAAGTAGAATTGTTTTGCTTTGCTTTTCTTCTCACCGTCCAGATAGTAAAATGAGTTGATCACAAAACGCGGCCTGTATCTGGGTGTTTAGTATAACTGTTTTTCTTTTGTTCAGGATTTTAATATAATAACATGTTATCTAAGTGCACATTTAAATGCCTTGTTCTGTACTTCGGATAAAACGTTGTGAGATATTATGACTCTTGTAAAACAGTGCATGATATAATTCTAAATTATCAAATAAAATGGCAGTGTTTACATGTTTGCTGGGAACAGGCTTTCTAGTATTAGTTTTTTGGTTGTAAAGATTAATATACTTCATCGAATGAAGTTGATTCCATGAATGTGCAAACTATTACATTCATAACTATGCAACTCAGTGCCTTCATGCCTGACAAACATATGACTGACTGCCTCTGTGAGTGAGACTTATCTACTGGTATAGTGTGCGATTAGTTGTGCTGATTGACTACATACTATTCATTAGAGAATTGCAAATGTAATTTCACAATGTGTTCATTTAATAATGCCCGACTGCTCACAACCCATTCTGCCTGAAAAATGTAGTTGTTTTGCGGACATAGCTTTTTCTAACCCAGTGGTGAGACTTTAAGTATTTTTCCTCTGTTTATTTGCTAAGTTTTTCTGCATAGCCGCCTATTTTGAGCATTTTCTGGCTTGTTAAATTTGATTTCTGCATTAGTAACTGTATTTAGAGCACAACCTAGAGCTGTTTACTGAATTTCCTGCTTGCACTTATTTTTAAAATCGTTTTTTTTCTCAAAACTTGCATTTTATTTGTTTTTGGCCTAGCACTCTTGTGTGGGGTCGTTTACTGCACTGTTATATCTTGTTGATACTTGTTAACCTCTGCTATCTCTGAAAAAACAAAAAAACAAAAAAAATCTTGCTTTGTTTCCACTCTTCTGAGATTTAAAAAAGTTCAGTTACAGGCTTGCTGTTCTTGAACTGTTTGTAAGTTTCTGTGAGGACATTTTTTGCTTGGGCTAAAAGAAAGTCTCTCTGTTGATCAGTGGTAGTGAAATACATTGAGCAGCCTGCCTGCCCCTGTGGGAGTGGTTACTGACTTGAAACTGTAGTTTTATTGGCCATTTTGGGTCAATTCCAAAACTCCTTCATCTTCCTCTCTTAAATCCCTCTTTTGCGTGGTTTTACGCGTTTTTGAGCATAGCGCAACAGCGGGCAGCGCCGCCTAATTGGGTTTAAACTATTCCTGGCTCCACAAAGTCTGCTCTTCACTTTTTCCCTTAGAACTGCTCTATCTCTCAATTTAAACACCATATTCTCATCCTAAGGCCCTTCACTGGTCCAATTAAGTAATCCTACAAGTTAGCACTATTAAACCATAAGCACTACTTACTCTTATACTCTCTACGATTACCCTGTCCTCTATTGGTCCGTCTTAAATTCAGTTTCCCTATTACTCTAGCATGTCTAAAGGTCAGTCAATGGTTTCCTCTCCAGTCCAGCTGGTGAATCTGGGAATTTTGAGGCAATGTTACAACTGTCTCATGTACACGGACAACCCTCTCCTCCTCCAAACTGGTTCAAATATATGTGAGTGATGCAACTATTTAGCCAAACTGGAGGCTGATCTCTCTCATCTCAAAACTGGTGTAACCAGTCAGGAGGAGAAGGTAACCTCACAGAACACAATTCCAGTATCACATAGTCCCACCACATCAGCAAACCAAACACATAAATACACAAAAACATACTTGGAGGCTCTAAATAAAAATCTACCTAAGCAACAGAGACCTCCAAAGCAGACATCCAAGCAAACGCTACCTCAAAACAAAACACACACAACACATAACTCACAAAGTCAGTGTGCCAAGCAGCCACAGCCCTTAAGGCTGAATAACACACCTGATACTCTTGTTATAGGTGACTCTATTGTCAGACACACTGACGCCCGCTCACCAGGCTGAATAAAGAGAAGGTCACAGTGAGCTGCCTGTCGGGTGCTAGGATCCGACACATAACGCAAGCACTCAGGTCACTCCAAAGCAAATACAAATATGACTCAGTCATTGTACATGCTGGTGTGAATGACTTGAGACGTACCTCCCTGGACTACATGAAAAGAGACATAGAGGAGCTCTCTGATCATGTAGCCCAGGCTGGTATGACCCTGACCGTGAGCAGCATCTTACCCTCACCTAGAATGATGCCACAGTACAAAGACAAAATGATCGATTTTAACAATTGGCTAAAATTTTGGTGTCATTTAAAGGGGATCCAGTGTCTGTCAGCCTGGGATGACATGCTCGACAAGCCACGTTGCTTCGCTAGGGACAGCTTGCACCTGTCACCACTGGGCTTTCGGATATTGGCAAAGGCTCTTGCCACCCCCATAGTGCCTTTTTTAGGCAAGGCTCAAAAGTCAAACCCACCCCCATAGACAGCACAAGGAACAAGGAACAAGAAACTAAGGGTAATGCTGCTAAACACCAGAAGTCTTAACCTCAAGATGCACACACTCGAAGCTCTCCTCAGTATGGAGAACATCGATATCTGTACAGTGACAGAAACCTGGTTCAAGGCTCCAGAGAGCAGCCCAGCACTACCAGGCTATACCTCATATCATGCTTTTCGGCCCCAAATCCCGGACCGAACCACAAAAGGAGGGGGAGTTTCCATATTTATCAAGGATATCCACACCTCCAGGTTAGTGGCATTGCACGAAGTATCGGAGACCATCCATGTGCAACTAACAGTGGGCAAGACTGCTTTTCAGTTTATAGCATCCTACAGACCACCCTCTCAAAGTCAGGAATCCCATTCGGCTTTCCTGAAAACATTGGAGAACATGAAGATCTCTCCGAACACCATTATATTGGGCGACTTCAACTACCCAAACATTGACTGGAAGCACTACTCAAGCCCCAGCACCTTAGCCCAAAGATTCCTGGAAATTATAAACTCAAATGCTATGGAACAACTAGTCACCACTCCCACAAGAGGGGACAACATACTAGACCTGATCATTACCAACATGGGGACTCTATGCTCCACACCAGAAGTATATCCCTCATTGGTAAGATCAGACCATAAATTAATTTCACTGGATGTCCACATCCCGACCCCACCCCCAGCCCAGAAAACCACATTGAAAAACTTCTCAAAAGCAAACTTCTCACTTCTCAAAACCGAAGTGGAATCCTTCAAGGCCCCAGAGCCAGTGGAAACTACAGCCCAAACTGCAGAATCCTATATAAATGCATTCTACGGACATCTCCAGGAATGCATGGATCATGCTATCCCAAACAAAACCAAGACCCAATCATCCAAAGGCAGGCGTCCAGTCTGGTGGACCCCTGCCATAAATAAACTGTACAACAGAAGGAGGAAGCTACTACATGATAGAGCAAAATCCCTAATAGGGAAGGCATCTTTGATCAGTACTAGCAAAAAATTACGATCCCTCATAAAATCCTCCAAGGCCAGCTTCGAGAGAAAAATTGCACAGGACACCAAAGACAATCATAAGGCTTTTTTCAGTTATGTTACAAACCTGGGATGCAACTCCCAGACTTGCTCTGAGTTGATTCTAAATGACAAAAAATACACTGAACCCACAGACATCGCCAATATCCTGGCAGACAGGTTCAGTGCAAACTTCTCCACCCCCCCCCCAAAAGAGCAACTATCTTCTCCACCGGAGGGCTGCCTCCCAAACATCTCAGATGCTCAGGTGAAGGCTGCCCTCTCCAAAGCAAAAAACACTGCTTCCATGGGACCAGATGGCGTCCCAGGTTGCGTCCTACATGAACTACAAGAGGAACTAATCCCTCAAATAAAACACCTATACAATCTCAGCCTCACTACAGGATATGTGCCCACAGAATGGCATACAGCAACAGTGGTCCCACTCCACAAAGGTGGAGCCTCTATGGACACTGGAAACTATCGACCCATAAGCCTGACTAGCTTAGTCTGCAAGGCTATGGAGAGGATCATCATGGAGCTCATAAACAAAGACATTGGGGACCTACAGACACTAGATCCTACCCAGTTCGGCTTTGTCAAGGGCAGATCCTGCCTTTTGAACCTGACTGACTTCTTTGAAACAGTCACCAAAGCCATAGATGAAGGGAAGGTAGTCCACACAGCCTATCTGGACCTTGCAAAGGCATTTGACACAATACCCCACTCGGGCATCATAGATAAGCTATCCAGTTTAAATATAAACCCATATGTCACAAGATGGGTCGCAAACTGGCTCAAAGACAGAACCCACAGAGTGAGAGTTGCTGGAGCCATGTCAGACTCGAAACCGGTCACAAGTGGCATCCCACGGGGTTCTGTCCCGGGACCACTCTTGTTCGGTATATACTTTTCCGAGGTACAGGCAAACGTGGGAGGACTATGGCTCACCAAGTTCGCAGAAGACTGCAAACTGGGCGCAATAATCAACTCTCCAGCTGACACAAACATCCTTCAAAAAGGTCTCATAGAGAAAGATAACTGGTGCCAGCGCCATGGTTTAAAGCTAAATGCCAAAAAATGTATAGTCATACCCCTTGGCAAAAACAATGTGCCCACAAATTACCACATAGGCAGAAACCCATTAAGTACAGAGAAAGTTATTAGGGACCTGGGGACCCAAGTTGATAGCAATCTCTCCTTTGAAAACCACATTGCCAAAGTGGTTAGAAGGACCTTCTACATAGCCCACCTCATCACAAAGGGTTTCACATCTAGATCAAGAGAGGTAATCGTGCCCCTTTATTCATCCCTCATCAGGCCCATCATAGAATACAATGCCCCTTTTGGGATGTACCTTACCCGACACCTGCAGCAATTGGAAAGACCCCAAAAGTATCTCACCAAGAGGATCAAGGGTCTCAAACAGATGCCATATGCTGCTCGGTTAAAAAAACTCCAGCTCTACTCAGTTGTATACCGCCTACTTCGAGGCGATCTATGCCTGACATACAAAGCTATGTCAAATCCAGAATTAATGGACATGCTCCACCTCAGTAAATCTAAATCCCTTAGAGCCACACGCTCAAGGGACTTGAACCTCAGCACAGAGATAAATAGAGCTTGGTGGAGGGACAGGTTCATAACCCAGAGGCTCCCTTCGCTCTGGAATAGAATTCCAGTTCATGTGAGGCAGAGCACCTCACTGAATCTCTTCAAGAAGAATCTCGATAAGTGGATGGGGGATCGTAGGTTTGTTCCAGGGATTACTCCCATGTCACTATTAGACAGAGGCACAGTAAACTAAACCTTAAAAAGGGCACAGTATACTCAAATCAAGGGGTGGCGTAAGCCATACAGAATCGGGCTAGGCTTATAATTGCCCCAGGGCAGATAGCCTAGTATGAACCTATGAACCTATGAACTTCACGACTAAAATGAGTCAGTAGCACAGCCTTGGATTCTGTTACAGTGTTACTCAAGACCAAATCTGAATGCACTTTCAGTTATGATATCATATTCTGTTCCAGTTATTAAGATTAAATGAGACAGGTCAGCCATTTATAGCCAGTTTTTCACTCCAGTGATATTTTTACAATGACATCAATATTTTATTTTGCCACCATAAAGAAAACATATGCATAACACACACATCAAATGCAGTCTCTAACAGCTAACTGCATTGTGTTGTATCTATATGAATTGGCGACTACACAATTGACAATTTTATTTATATCAATTGCAAAACTTTTTTTTACTCATCTCTCTTTCATCTATATTTGCACACTTTAGTGAAAAGATAAAACAAGCCATGGTTTCTGCACTCTCTGTTCATTTTAGGACATGGCTTTTTATCATGCAGATATTCATGCTTTGAACAACGTGACATCTTTAGGTCAAACTGCTTCATCCTGATGGAACAAAGTGTGGTTCTTTCTGAAGCCTGATGCTTTAAAGCATTTTCACATTAATCTGTCACTGTAGTGAAATTATTGTGATTTTCAACAGATTTTTTGTTTTATTTTCATTTTACACCCATGCAGATCCTTACCTCTCTCTCTTTCTTTTCAATATTTGTTAATTCTGCTGGAATACACATAGTCTCAGCCTTCACAAGTATTTGCTCAGGCTCTAACAAAAGCTTGCTTCTTGTTTTACCATTATGTCACAAGCAATTCTATCTCTGCAATAAATGGGCAAGTTGGGCTTTACTGATTTATTCATTGCTTATTTTATCAAATTAATTGTTTGTTTTTAGTGGGAATTGTTTCAATATTTGGCATCATTTTATTTTGCCACAAGTTATTTCATCTATTTTCTATTCACTTTCTTCTGGTATTTTTATTCATTTTTTATAGGCTCTTTCATTTTAACATTTTGAATTTTCCTTGTGGTCTAATAGCAAATGTATTTTGGTTGTGTCATTTCTTTTAATCGGTTGCAGCCTGGTTTTAGCAGTATAGATGTAGGATGTGCCTCATAACCCTCTGAGGAAAAAAAAAAGCTTACTTGACTAGCTGGTACCTTCAAACTCATGACTACTACTCCATCCTAGTCTAGCACCATGCAATGCTCTGTTATTTCTCACCTTAGTCCTAATGGCAAAATGCAAAAGTAAAGAAATTAATTGGGTGTTGGATGCATCCACTCCATTTATTAAGATTGCAGCAAGTCCCCAAGTAAGAAGAACTTTGTGACACTCAACATGCAAGTAAGTATAAAGCTGTAACTGAACATAAAGCAGCACGCATTTTTTTACATGACTGTGATCATCATTATCATCATCATTAAAACCTTTTTTCCTAGTTTTCAGCATGGGGTCAGGGTGTTGTATGAACTGTCACAATCTCTCTTGATTCATTGTCACACTCTCACCTTCATCGTCAGATATGTCTGGCTATAATAGGCTTTCTCTTATGCAATCTTTTAATCTCTCTGCTAACCACAATTGTTTCCTCCTGCTTTCTTCGTATGTCTCCCAAATCCTCTTCATCAAATCTTCATCTTTCCCGAACATGTGCGTGAACCACCATAATCTGTTTTCTTTCACCTTCTCTGTAACTGGAGCTTCTCTAGGCTCTGCTGCAATGTCATTATTTTGTCATCTGCCCACAGTCTGCAACCTACTACCCCTATCAAGCTCTTCATTTCCATCATGTCTAGCTTTCTCAACTGCTCTCCTATCTACGGCATCTTTTGTGAATATCTGAGTAACTCTGACCATTTTTGTTTCCCCAACTCCAGTAAGACTTACTGGAGTCACAAACGGTGTGATTGTAATACTCAGTTTATCGTATATGGGGTCCAATGTGAACCTTGTAAAAGTTTCTATGCAGGCAAAACTGTTAACAAAGTAAAGATCAGAATGGCCCACCACTTATCAGATATAAGAATTAAACTGCTAAGAAACCTGCTGGGGAAACACTACCTGGAAAACCCTGGACATGAACGATTAACCTTTCATGTACTGGATAAAACAGAGACGGGATCTTTTGAAGGCAATAGGAACTGAAAGCTTATGAGAGATTCTGTTAGAATCTTCTGAGATAAGATGGAGCTCCGATGGATCATCAAACTAAATGCTTGCAAACTACCTGGACTCAATACTTGCATTTCTGTCAAAAGTGTTTTAATACTAAGAAAGCTAAATCACAGTCTGTTTTATTGAAAGCAAGATGACTTGTTCTGGAAATCTACAAAAAGGTCTGATAAAAAGGACACCTAAGCACTTATACTGCTATATTGATTTCACAGATGGATCTAAAGAAGCCATACGGTAAAAGCATTTTTAAACTGTTAAAATTTTAGGGAATCCCTGGCATCTCAAGTAGGACAGTTTGTTTAATAAAAGTAGTACTGCATGGTTTTGTTTAAACAAGGAAAAAGTAATTATCTTGCTTGAACATGCTGAGATGCTGTTGGACTTATTTTGAATATGACTAAATAATATTGTTTTATAACACAAGCATTGTAATCGGAGAGGGAAGAACTGGTGGTCATATTCAAATGAGGTTTGTTTTACCTCCACCAATTAAAACACACTCCATTTTTGCCACATTCAAAATAGGTGTATTTTACTACCACCATTTAAAACACCTGGATATTCTGACCCCTCCTTTTACAAAGCGCTTATAACCAAAGCAGAAGTCTCTGTAAGAAGTTGCTTTAAGATTTGACTGCAAGAATGCTCATCCATCTGTGAAGCCAAATAAACAGTTTTTCTAAAAACTGCACCGATTGCTTTATTCCTCTGGAAAGGAGAAGATAAACCATCTACTGTCACCTGTAGGTCACACTTCCTTGTATCTCAATGAAAGTCTTATTTTCCACTTCTTGATTTCCACCATGTGCTGCTATAACAACTGCCTTGTCTGTATTCAGTTTCTTCCCATGTGCTTTCAGTTTTCCATTCAATTCCCCCATCATTTAATGAAGTACCTGTTCAGTGTCTTCCTGTAATGCCATATTGTCTGCGTAGAGTAGCTTTGTTGATCTGTCTGATCTGACCAATTTGCTAATATATTCCATACCCAATATGAGCAGCAATGGGCTTTGAGTTGAACCGTGAGGCACACCCAGTCCCAATGGGAACTTCTCTGTACATCTGAACACTGTTTATACCTGCGCAACTGGATCCTGTATCTAGCCTGTACTAATTCTACCAATGTTTGCCGGACATGAAACCGTCTCAGGACTGCCAATTCATAACTTTATAGAATATGTCTATTAAGGTAACTGAGTAGAAAAAATAATACACTGTTACTTTCAAAGACATAACAATAAGTTGAACAAAACAAGTGGAAAGTACTACTATGATAGAGTTGAAACACAAGATTTAGTTATCTGTCTCTTTACTTGTTTCCAGTATGGATTAGAGTTTATACATAATTTACAGGAGAGAAAATATAGACAAAGAATTAGCTGCAGTAATGTAACACCTAATTTATATCTGGGATCCTGATACTTTGAGCCATTTCCAGCCTCTTAGATACAAGCAATTATCTGTACAGTGAAGCATAACAAAATTATTTTCACTTTCAGTGGCTTCTCTACACTTGGCTATTCATTAAACCCTACATGGAGTGCTGGAATAGTGCAGCAGCTGCTGCTCAGAACATGGCCACCGAGGGATTCAGCAAAGGGCTCCCGGGACGTGCAGAAGCACTTCTACACTATTCCTGCATGGACACCACTGCCTAATGCAAATTACCTCATCTGCTGGTGAAAACAATGCAAATGAGGTGAATTAGCGATTCAGCACTCAGGCAGGTGTCCGTGCAGGAATAATGTAAGAAGCAGAAATGTGTTCAGTTACTAACTGAACACATTTCTGCAAGTTAGAAAACGGAGACATGATAGCTCAAAATAAAGCATGTATTATATTTAGTAGCTGTGCCAATGGCCAACTATATGGCCATTGGCATGATAAATAACTTTACATTTTTAAAATAAAACTTTTTTTGGCTGATCTCTGCATTTTAAACATTTTAAGCATAGGGCAGTGGCATGCATACTGGATTGTGCTGAAAATAAAAAAAAAAAAGGGGAAAAATTAATTTCTACAGAAATCTGCATTTTGCTATTATAGTCAATGGCATGCAGAATGAAAATACGAGGGAATAGTGGTTGCTAAGGGGAAAGGCCTAATCTAAGTATGGTAACAATGGAGTAAGGCATTGGTGTATGCAAATGAGGGGATTTATACTGAATCACAAATTTCTTCTAAGTGTCAGATTGCACCTAACCGTGTAGTGCTCTAACACCACCGTGTAGACAGAAGGAGCAGCTAACATGAAAATGGGGTGTGTCATGCTTGCTGTAAGCACATTGGAGCTAATGAAACATACTTCTGCAACTTGTTGAGCTGTGCCGGCCTCACCTCAAACCCAGAACCAACAGAGGGGAACCCGTCCCAGTGGATACCAAGGTATGTGTAGCCTTAAGAATACTAGCTACAGGTACTTTCCAAAGACCAACTGGGGATATTATGGGGATCTCACAGGTATCTGTGTCCAGGATACTTCACCAGTTCCTGGATGCCATGCGACCACATGCCGCTGAACACATTTACTTCCCAAGCACCTGTGAGGACACAACCAGCAATATGCATCTCTTCCACCATGTAGCAGAATACCCCGAGGTACTGGGTGCCATAGACTGCACACACATCCACATCAAAGCACCACCCGGTGACCAGGGTAGGGTCTACCTAAACTGCAAGGGGTTCAACTCCATCAACTGCCAGGTCATGTGCCCAGGGCATTATCATGAATGTGTGTGCTGGCAGCCCTGGAAGCTATCATAACTCCCACATCTGGCATTCATCACAGCTCTACCAGGCATTTGCCAGTGGGGACATCCCATATGGCCATCTGGTGGTTGATGCTGGCTACTTACTGGAGTCGTGGCTAACTACACCCATCAGAAATGCACACACACCCACACAAGAATGCCATAATGAAGCACATGCACAAACCAGGATCATTATAGACCATGTGTTTGGGATGCTCAAGTCACGGTTCTACTGCCTTAACATATCTGGTGGAGCCTTGCAGTACTGTCCAGCCACATGAGCACACATGTTCATAGTATGTGCCATGCTACACAATATGATCCTGCAGAAACAGCTGCAGCAGGAACAAAACGGGGAAGGGCCACACAACCCCCACCATTGCCAAGGTCTCCACAGGCACAGAAGGACTCAGAGGAAGAACATCCTGATCCTGCCCCTTTATGCAGATGAAGGCATGCCCAGTATGCCCTGTCCTTGGCAAAGAGGCAACACATAGCACATACACTGACACAGTAGGGCCTGAGGGACTGATCTGTCTCTCTCCCTGACTCGCACACACAGTAAAAATGGATACCAAACATCACACCACCTTTAGCTTACCATGTAAAGTCAGTGTACTGTGTGCATCTGACATAGTCAGCCCTCAAGCACCATCCTCTCAACAGCCTCAAGCATAAGATAAGTCAGTCTCCTTAAAAAATAAATGAATGGAGTGGAATGTTCTGACAGCATATCTATGGTATTGACTTAAGCATGCAAGGGAATGGGTGGCTTACTGGTATAGCAGCAGACAACTGACAGCTCTGTGGGACAGCAGGAAGTGTATTCCCAGTACTGGCCTACCCACACCATGCAGTAACACCCTAGTTGACAAATACTACTGCAGTATATGTGGTGAGCCAGATAACTGGGGGGTCATAGGTCACATGCATGGATGTCAAAGTGGGGGTCCCATACGCACCCCCAGCCTGAACTAGCAGATTAGCTGTAGAAAACCATACATAAATGTCTGGCAAAGGCCCCCACATGGTGACATCCATGAAATCCCACCTACAGACCTTTACACAGTGATATCACAGCAGGTCTGGCAGTGGTAGTATGGCTTTGAAAGGTAAGAAGTCTGAAACTACAAATGTTTATGCCAGAACAATCTGACCTGTGGACGATACTCTTATGCCTGTAGTCTCAAAGATAGGGCATACCACTGTGCTAAATGGGACCAAAATGTTAAGTAAATATCAGCACAGTCTCTGCAAATGTGTATTGTTTACAGATGTGTCACCCCCCCATAGTCCCATAGAAATGCAGTAACATGTCCCTAGCCTTAAGCTGCATCCAGCCGTCAACTAGAGTGATGACTCAACACAAATAGAAAGCAATTGTCAGTAACACCCACAGTCTACTTACTGGTACCATCCCAGGATTGTCCACTGCCAGCAGCCTGGGAACATATGATCATCAGAATAAACTGCCTTGCTACAAATGGCCTGCATCTGTCACACCTGGCCTACAGGCCTGTGGAAAATGCGCATGTCTCACCCACAGTGCCCTGTTGTGGAGTGTTGTGGGGTCCATAACACCAACGTAACTCAGTCTATAAAATGCAAAGAAAGACAATGCTGCTAACTGCTAAGAGAAAACCTGCCAGTGTCAGAAAGCCAGAAATCTGGACAAAGCCATGAATAATGGGGTAAAAAAGGTCCAAAGAGAAGGACATCTTTGAAATACTGCTCTAATAATGTTATAAAGTTGATGGAATGAATGTAGTAGCATGGAATGTCTGATGGGTATGAAGTCTGAAACTGCAATGTCAACTGTCAGTAATATCTGACTTCAACCCTGAGTGACTTGCAAAACACTTTTCCTTGAAAACCACAATTGTTAGGTTAATCAGCAAGATATATAAGTCATGTGTCAGTGTTAGACAGAGGCACAGTATACTAACCTCGAAAAAGGGCATAGCAAAATTAATTTAAAATGGGTGGCGAAAGCCAAACACACTCTGGCTAGGCTTATAAATGCCCTAGGGCAGATAGCCTAGTATGAACCTATGAACCTATGAATGTGGAATTCTGTAACACTCTGTACAGTCGACAAGCAGGTCCTTGAGTCTAAACATGGGAATGCACTCATTGCAGGCAGTCCTAACCCTGGAAGATGGTGACATATCTGCACCCACAGAACCCTGGCCCATAGCCATGGGGAGTAACACACCCTTCCCTGATCACTCATCCTATGCAACATCCTGACTCCAAAATATGGCCATCGAAGCGAAATGAGGTGGGTCGTACATATATGTGAGACAAACATACACCTCCAGGCTGGTCAAACAGTGTGACACACACAAGACCCTCCAAGTGCAGTCAACCTTTGAGAAGACCCCTATGCAAAGTATTGGTAGCTATAGGCAAACATATCTGACCCAGAACTCCCCCCCCCAACATATCTTATCCCCTACAAATCTATCTGGAATTTGCCTGCCACCCTGATACTGTCTGACTTATATTACCCAACCGTGGACTGGAAATCAGACCAGGCAGGAAAAAAAATGCACAGGGATTCCACCATTGTAATATATCACCAAGGTGCTGGACCATCTCCACAGGACCAGCAGTAAATTGCTTGTAGGCATACCTCTCAACAGGCTGGATTGTGCAAGAATGTGTAGCATTTGACCCATAATCCTTGTGTGTGGATCATCCATCCTGTATTCCTCTGGTAAATCAATGTGGTGATCTAAGGAGGTATGACACGAGGTACTGAAACAATATAAGACAGTGTCACATGGTATATATGTCAGATGCCTGCTAAAACAAGCCCTGTAACCCTCAGCAACCCATAAATTACTGAGAGAAATAGTCACAATCACCGTATGACCCTTTGTCTCCCCATTTCGATAGGCTATCTCCAGATATCTTACACTAACAGGTTGAGAGGTATGTGTGTGTGTGTTTGCGGGGTGTTCATTATATGGGAAGTGCAGGGGTGGTGTGTGTGTGTGCGTGTGTGTGTGTGTGTGTGTGTGCGTGTGTGCGTGTGTGCGTGTGTGCGTGTGTGCGTGTGTGTGTGTGTGGAGGTGACTTTTCTGATGGTGATTTGTGTGTGTGTGTGCGTGTGTGTGTGTGTTTATATGCACACAGTCATGCCATGTGGGCACCCTACACAGGGGTATTTTGGACAGCTGTGGCCTTACAAGGCAGGGTGTGCAGTTCATAGTCTCTGGCCATGGACAAGGGAACTGAGCCTGCTAAGGGTATCACCAGCACAACCAGGGCCAAGTCCAGATGCAGTACTACTCCCCGCTGTTGTCTGCTGCCTGCTGGATCCACTTCCCTGTTGGGACTGGCCAGGATCACATGTCCATGGTCTGCTGCATCATGGCGTGGACAGCACACCTTCTTCAGTAATGCTGGTGGTACTGCCAGCATGGAAATGTGATGTTGCATGGCCATGTAGACCCTCAGTTGATTATGGTGCTGCCCTACAGCCACACGGCTGCTGGCCAGTGTCTGCCAAATGCTCAAGTACAGATATTCCACAGTCAAGGAGTGCCAAGGTCTCCCACCACCATCTATCCATGACCCAAGTATGCTCACACATGGCTGCAGTGAGTTCATATTGCCTTGGACACCAGGGACGTGCTCATCCACGACCCTGCGTATATGTCCGGTATTACGTTTATTACGTGCCTGTGCCTCCATGACAGCTTGAGTCATGCATCTAGTGACTGTTGCCATGGCACTTGCAACAGGAGAATTATGGGCTGCAATCCTCCTTCAAGTGCCCCTGCACATTTGCCTGTTTGGGACCTTGCCAGCACTCTGGCTTTGGCTAGTGCCTGCACCCTCATTTGCCATAATCACCACAGTAGCTTGTTCCATGCCACCACCTGCCAACTGTCCATTATCTGTGGCCACTGGTGACAGGGTATGTGTAGGCATTGTGTCTATGTGTGGGGATGAGGTTGAGAATAGTGGGATGCCAATCAATGGCATAGTATCAGCCCCTGAAAACCCCACCTGTGCCTCAATATGAGTATCATCATGGTCAGATTCTGCACAGACACTGACATCAGTATCAGACCAGGATGGACAGCAGCCACCATGTCCACCTGTGAGGGAAAAACAAGATTTGGAAATTACTGCTAGCACTATAAGGTTGTCTGGTACACACACACACACACACACACACACACACACACACACACACACACACACACACACACACACACACACACAGGTGAGGTACCTCAAAGGCATTACACAGACCTCACATAAGCTGACTAGGGGCATTCACGACATACAATCAGACAATAACATACACACTCTGGACAGACCCTCAGCATCATGCAGTGGAGCCCATTCCAATTTGTTACTACTAATATGCACCTCTGGGATACGTGAGTGGTGTTAGTAGGTGAAAGCCCTTCACCTAGCACACACTGCACCCATGTAAATTATTGCACTTCACCTGTATAATACTGTGACAACTCCTAAAGAACATACCCCCCAACTGTACAGGGTTTTGATGAATGTCTACATGTGTGGCTCATATGTTTGGTCTGTTCCTCATAATTCCTGTGTTTGATACATTACTGGGTTGGCCTGTGGATTGGTGCCACTAAGTATTGTCCAAACTGGAGGTGCAGACTACATAACCTTAAGTACGTGTATTTTAAAACAAAGTTGGTTACTCAAACAACTTCCCAAGCTTACAGTGGATATAGTAAGTGTACACACACCTATGCCAGGTTTTCATGATATATCACGAGACCTCAAAAATCAGGTCATAACATTGCCATCATTTCATATGACATATAACCTGTGAAATCCAAATGAAGAACATACACATCAGTTACAGGTAACGTCTGGTAACTGAAATAGGTACAATAGGCTGGTTGCATGAGTGTGCACACCCTTAAAATAATACTCTGTTAAAGCAACTTTTGATTTAATCACAGCATGCAGTCCTCTTGGGAAAGTGTATATCAGAATGGCACATCTTGACTTGCCAATGTTTGCACACTCTCCCTTGCTAAACACCTCCAACTATGTCAGATTGCAAGGGCATCCCCTGTCCCTGCGCTCTTCATGTCACATTGCATATATCCTATTGGACATTGGTGTGGTCTCTGACTCAGCAGTGAAGAATGTTGCATGTGTTCTGGTGAAGCCATCCTTTTGTTGATATGGATATATGGTTTGGGCCATTGTTGTGTGGAAAGGTGAAATTCCTCTCCATCCACAGCTATGTGGCAGACACCAGAACATTTTGGAGCTACAAGGGACCAGTGATTGGAACTGTTCATAATCCCCTATAACTTGGCTACAGCCCCAGTTCAAACTTGTGAACAGCAATCCCAAAGCATGACACTGCCATCACCATGCTTCACCATGGGGGTGGTGTTGTGGTGATGTGCAGTGGTGATATTGTGCCAAACACACCTGTCAGAATTGTGGCCAATGAGTTCAACTGTGGTCCCATACTACCATAAAACATTTTCCCACTTGCTCTTTGGAGAACTGATGTATTGTTTCCAGACTTTCACCAGGCCTAGATATTATTTGGTGTCTGCTATCTTTCAACCCTACAATATAGGCAGGACATATGGAGACCATGGAAGGTTATTGTGACATGTAGTACACACCCAGTACCTGCTGGTGATTCCTGCTACTCCATCACTGTTGCTGTAGGGCTCCTGGCACCTTCCTGGCCAGTACTGGTCCTGTATTATAATACACTTTGGTGGGATGTCCACTCCTTTGCAATGTCACCATAGCCCCATATTTTCACCACCTTTTGATGACTGTCTGCACTGTGTTCCATGGTATGTGCAATGCTGTAGAAATGTTTTGGTATTCTTCTCCATGCTGATGCATCTCAAACATGTGATCCCTTAGCAGCTTTGTCATCTCTATGTAAAGAATGGCTGTTGCTGTAGCAGGCAACTGGGTATATGTTAGGATAATCCTGGTGGGACAGCTGACCATTAATTGCTATTAATCAAAGAATCTCTGTAATTGATGGCTGCTGTGTACCCAATAAGATGAACTGCTGTAGTTATATCGAAAGCTGCCTCAACACAGTACTAGCTTCAGCCTGTGCACACATATGCATCTAGGTCGTTGTACAATTGTTATGTGTCATTATTGTTCCCTTAACAGATTTGTTTGCTTTACAATTGAATTGTACAGGATATAGGTTACATGAAAGTTTGGCAGTATTTTGAACTTGTCTATTGTGCTCTCATTTTTGTATATCAAACATACCTGGCATTCTAACAGGTGTGTACACCATTTATATGCACTGTATACCACTAATTTCTACAATATGACACTAGTTTTGGGCCTTTGTCCCCCCATTTTGTCAGTCATTGTCCTGGTGTCCTGCAATGACAGGTTGTGAGGTATGATTCAGATATGTGAAATCTCCTGCAAATAGGCCCCTGTCATGACCACCATGATGCAGTGCAGTAAAAACCACCACAGGTGTACATGCAGATATTGCCAAATGGCTGAGTGTAACAGTTGTATGCATGGTCATATGCATTAACTGTAGCATGCCTGAGGTACTGGTGAGCCACAACAGGGAAACCCCATACTTACTGGGTTCAGGCTGCTGTCCCATGTGCAGACCAGAGGGACCTACGTAGTTGTGAGGGAGGGGTATTGTCAGCAGATTCACATTAGGCATTGTTACAAGAGGAATACTACATTTCTGCACAGGTACACTACACACTATGATATTACACAATTTGCTGTCCTTCACCATAGATGTGCACTTGTGTGCATTACGACACCCCACTCACTAATCCATTTTGTACTGACATATGCATCTAGAGACTCTGTAGAAGATAGGTTAAATGCTACCTCATTACATTGATGTGCACTTTGGCCTTATCTGGATGCTCCTCGCTTGTTGCCTGGCTGCCACACACCTACACAACTGCAGTTTCCCATGTTTGAGTTTGTGTGGGGGCTACCCCAATGTTGGCAAGGAGCTTCTCTGTCTCTGTAAGGGGGGGCCTGTGGGGCTGGCCCCCCTCTGGTAGCAGTACAGTCCCTTGCTACAGCAGCAGCCCTTTGCCGGACATGATGTATCAGGTCAGTTACTATATGCCTGATCTGATCGTATGTGCATCCATGGTGGCCCAACAAAATCACTCTATGGACAATCTCATCCAACAGGGCAGTCCACTCCTGCAGATATTGCTGGCTACGGCCAGAAAGGATGGCATAGTTTAAGATTACAGTTTATGTGATGGCATCTGTCTCCGCATCGGTGTAAGGCATTTGCTGCTGCATGGCACCAGGAAGACATACACAGGGAAACACATCACAGGACCTCAGACATTGGCCAGAGTTCTTTACAGAACCAGCACATGCATATGGACTATCATTAGCCACCACTTAGAAAAACATCATACCCCTGTACCTGGCAGCACTGTATGAACATGCATTGTACTCCTGGTCATGATGTGTCATGTTCCCCCCAATGAGGGCCAGGACATTGCATAAACCACCATTCATCATTAATGTTTGTGTAGAGGAATGACAGTGGCCATGTTCCTTGCAGATGGGATGTCAATGGTGTTCATGCTTAGCTTGCATACAGTATGTAATGGAGCTGGAAGCATATGCCTGGGTTCATGTAGGATGTGGAAAGGAATGTTATCAGGCCCCAAGGGGACTTGCTTTTGTTAACTTTGATTAGGCAGTTTGGACCTGATCCATGATGATGAGGGGAAGGGTGCATGTGTTGTGCATATCCACCTATACTGATGGTGATCCAGGGTGGTGAAGTTTGCCCTAAACCTGTCTGCAGCAGGTTGGCTGTAGCTATGGTGTGTGTATATGTGCTGTGATTGACCACCATTACAGGGTGGTTTGGGTTGATGCCTCTGAGACTGCATACATGTGTGAAGCAGGCCTTGTGATTGCCCTTAGTGGATGTGTCCAATTTGTGCTCAGAGTTAGCCTTGTAGTAATCCACCTGTGACCTATTATGCTCATTCAGACAAAGGTTGACGTGCAGCCCAGTTGGTGCATGCTCCTACTTTGCCTTGTACAACCAATATAGCATCACATTATGTGCGTTATGCTTTGCTGTTGTCCCGCAAAGGGGTTTTCTCTACTTTGGTGGAGACAGGTTTTACAGGTAAGGTATTGCTGAGGCCATACAGCTATGTGGGTGGTCATATATCTTTTTGTAGTTGGCCACCTCTTCAATTTCAATGTGATACTCATGCTTATTATACTACCCATGTCTGTGTCAGGGCAATGACACCACCAGTAGCTGTAGAGATGTAACTCTGTTGGATGCACAAGGTTACAAACACGTACAACATGTACAGCTTATTCACCTGACGTTTTGCATCCCATGTCAATAGTTATGATGCAGCCAGATACACCTACCCATACAGAGATATGCACCGGTAATACCTGCTATATATTTCTGTTCTATATCAACGTGGCACACTGTAATGACAGTCTTGCTGCTCAGTCAGTCATGTCAACCTGTTAGGGCAGGACATCTGTAGGACAATGCACATACATGGTGGGCTATGGGCCACAGTTAGTGACACTTTCTTCATATTGCTGTAACACACATATGCCATTTGATAGTGCAGTAGCCTTTGCATTCACAGACATACCCTGGAGGATGTCTGATGCTCATATAGCAGACAGAGAGGTGAAAGGCTAGGTGTGTGGTAGTGAGGGTAGGAACTGTTAATGTTGTGAGTATGACTGGCATAGGGCCAGAGCTAGCTGATATGCTGGACAGGGGAATGGTGGATATATTGTGTGTGCCAGAGACCAGATGGCAGGGGTGTGCAGCTCTGTGTATCGGAGTCAAGTACAAATAGTTCTATCAAGTTCTATCATTGTGTGTATGGGAGAAGAAATGGTGGAGGGGTTAACCTGAAGGAACATTATGCCAAGAGTGTTTGTGGAGGTGATAACAGTGCCGGGTAGAGTGATGTTCAGGAGGCTCGGAATTGATGGTGTAATGTTGACAGTTGTTAGTGCATACGCTCCACTAATTGCATGTGTGATGGACGAGACAGATGCACTTTGGTATGGCTGAATGAAGTGTTGATGCGTGTACCCAAGAGTGAGTGAGTGGTGACTGGAGCAGATTTCAATGGGCATGCTGGTGAAGGGGACAGAAATGATGCAGAAGTGATGTGTAGGTATAGTGTTAAGCAAAGGAATGCAGAAGGTGAGATGGTGGTGGAGTTTGCAATAGAGGTTGGACATGGGTGTGGTGAATACATAGTATTACAAGACTGAAAGGCATAGGGTGACATACAAGAGTGGAGGAAGATACACACAGGTGGATTATCTCCTATGTAGGTGGGCCTGTTTGAAGGGGATTGGTAACTGTAAAGTGGTGACAGAGGAAAGTGTAGTTAAGCAGCATGGAAGGTTGGTATGTGGGATGACATTGGTGATCAAGAAGAGGGGGAGGAGTGTAAGGGCCGCACCACAGATCAAATGGTGGATACTGAGAAAGGGTGATTGTGAGGTTGAGTTCAGGAAAGTGTTAAGACAGGCAGTGGGTGGCAGTGAAGAGTTAGCAAATATCTGGATAACTACATCCAAGCTAGTAAGGGAGATGAGTAGAGTGGGGCTTGGTATGACATCTGCACAGAAGAAGGAGGACATGGAGACCTGGTGGTGGCATGAGGAAGTACAAAGAAGTATACAGAGAAAGAGGTTGGCCAAGGAAAAGTGGGATTGTCAGACAGATGAAGAAAGTAGACAGGTGTATAGGGAGATGGGGTGCATGGCAAAGAGAGTGGTGGCAAAGCCTGAGGATGGGGCATCTGAAGGGTTGTATGTAAGGTTGGACACCAAGGATGGAGACTAGGACCTGTACCAATTGGCTTGACAGAGGCACATAGCTAGGAAAGATGCGCAGCAGATAAGGCTGTGAAAGTATAATGGTGGAAGTGAACTCACTAGCGAGGAGAGTTTGTCAAGCAAATAGAAACAGTACTTTGATGGGCTGTTGAATGAAGACAACGAGAGATTGAGAAGGTTGGATGATGTGGGTATGGTGAATCAGGATGTGCAACAGATTATCAAGGGAAGTAAGGATAGCTATGATGAGGTTTAAGAATGGAAAGTCTATTGGTCCAGATGACATACCAGTGGAAGCATGGATGTGTTTAGGATAAATGGCAGTGGGCTTTTTAAACGGTTTGTTTACTGTAATCTAGGAAAGTGAGAGGATGCATGAGGAGTGGATGAAATGTGTTTGGGTACTGATTATGAGAATAAAGGTGGTGTGCAGAGCTATAATAACTACAGAGGGATAGCATTGATCAGTCACAGCATGAGGTAATGGTAAAGGGTGGTGAACGCTGGATTAAGAAGGGAGGTGATAATTACTGATCAACAGCATGGTTTCATACCAGGAAAGAGGAGTACAGATGTGATGTTTGCTCTAAGAATGTTGATGGGGACATACAGAGAAGGTCAGAGGTAGCTGTGTTGTGTCTTTGTGGACTTAGAGACAGCATATGACAGGATGCTTAGAGAGGAGTTCTGGTACTGTATGAGGTGGGCAGGAGTGGCAGAGGAATCCGTAAGAATGCTACAGGATATGTACAAGGCTAGTGTGACAGCAGTGAGTTCTGCATTGGGAGTGACAGATGTGTTTAAGGTGGAGGTGGGAGTACATCAAGGATCAGCTATGAGCCCTTTCTTATTTGCATTGGTGATGGACAGGTTGACAGATATGATCAGACAGGAGTCCCACTAGTCTGTGCTGTTTGCAGATGACATTGTGGTCTGTAGTGAGAGTAGCAACAGGTTGAGGAGACCCTGGAGAGGTGGAGGTATGTCTATAGAGGGGAGGAATGATGGTCATCAGGACTAAGATGGAATATATGTGTGTGAATGGGAGGGAGGATGGAGGAATGGTGAGGATGCAGGGAGTACAGTTTTCAAAGGTGGATAGGTGTAAATACTTAGGAACAACAGTTCAGAGTAATGGCAAGTGTGGGGGAGAGGTGAAGACGTGAGTACGGACAGGATGTGGGTGGTGGGGAAGAGTGTCATGTGTGATTTGTGACAGACAGGAACCATTAAGAGTGATAGAGAAGGTCTACAAGAGGGTAGTGAGACCAGCTATGTTATATGGGTTGGAGGCATTGGCATTGAAAAAAAGAGGCACGAGTTAGAGCTGGACGTGTCAGAGTTACTGAAGGTATGATTTGCACTGGGTGTGGCCTAGCAGTGTCACAGTCAGTATTGTGCAACACACACTCCAGTAGTGGTCATATGTGAGCCATCCTTTCCTGGGGTGACTCAGGGGCCTGTGCTGAGTTCTATGTCACTGCAGACAGACACGGTTTCTATGGCCATAGGCTCTGCTCAGCAAAATATCACTACAGCATGTGTTGTTGAGACATAATATTGTCTGAACTTCCTATTTTCCACGATTACATGCCCCCTACTACATTCCATTACAGGCTTAATTGTTTGACATAGCTGTATTTATTTGTATTCAGTTCATTTGGCATAATCCATCAGTCATAGTGTGTGTGTGTGTGTGTGTGTGTGTGTGTGTGTGTGTGTGTGTGTGTGTGTGTGTGTGTGTGTGTGTGTGTGTGTGTGTGTGTGTTTGTGTGTGTGTGTGTCTCTCTCTCTCTCTCTCTCTCTCTCTCTGAGACAGATATAGGATATACATCTGTTTTTTTTATAGACAGCATCTTGCCTTTAGTGGGTAATGCTCATGAGCAGCTGATGGCCTGTGCACCAGTTGGAGTCCCCCACTTGCTAATTGCATGTGGAACAGCTGTGGTATCATTCTTATACCCAATAGCATGGAAACACACTCTTATAACTGAGTATTCCATGTAGGTGTTGCCCCTTTTCTTTGCCTTGGAGGAGTACTTCATGGAGGTGTGTGACAAACAGCATCTTAGAGTGTAATTGGGAATACCTCTTAGAACAAACACTGTGGAGACAGCCCAACAAACTAGGGAAGAATGTTCCAAACATAGGGACAGAATGTAAGTATTGCTGTTATACAGTTGAACTAATGCTATTTTGACAGGGTTTGCATGGATATGGCTGCTCTGCATGAATTTAAGTCTGATAGTGTTATGTGTTTGACATAACTTCCAACTGTAGGGCTATCTGCATACTGGCCAGAGTTTGGACTCTTATATTTGGTGTGTTACTCACAAATTTTCTGGCCTTGGAAATTCAGTAGCATACTCTGAGGATTGCAGTTAGTAAATGGTAACATCCTTGTGTGTTTCTGACTTCATATCCCTCAGGACAGATATGTTACAACAACCCTGTTACACCAGCAACTTTCTCAGTTTATGACAGCAATATGTCAATAATGCCGCTGTGTTTGGGCCTCTGCCCCCAAATATGGCAGACTTTGTCCAGATGTCATGCTGTAAAAGGTGTATAGGTATAGTATATCATTATTTAGTGACTTCATTCCAGATATCATCCCAGTGATGTATCAGACTGCCAGACAAGTTACGTGTAGAAGGCCTTATATATGAGGACAAAGCCTGGACATTCTGTGGGACTCTATACAGTTTAGAGGACTGTGTATTTCTGGCAATTATTGACAGACTATCCAAACACAAGCAGGTGCCCGTAGAACCTATGCACGGCCAAAAAGAACTGGAAAAAACAAAAAAGCCAGCAAGTTTGTAAATTGTTTGTTACAATTTTACATACATAGGGGAATTTATTTTCCCTATGGTAATAAACCATTTTTGGATGTGGCATTTGCCAACACTTGCTGGCTTTTTTGTTTTTTCCAATTATTGACAGACTGTCAGAATTATGTAGCAGTGTATTGTGAATGTGTTATTTGGTCTGTGTAGGGAAGGGGGTAGCTGTAAGTGTTGAGGGTCCTTTTCTATCTGACTTCGCATGCTGCTCCAGCTTCTGGTGCTCTATCAGCTGTATATGTTTGTAGGGGCAGACTGAGACATATCCCATACCACAGTCAGGCGTCAGACTACACTGTGAATTCAGCCAGTATATATAAGGGTAGTGTGTGAGTGGCAAACATGCTGATGATTTTGTTCACACAGTCCATATACACTACTGCTCCTGAGGCTTACCAGTATATCACTTTGAATGTGGTGAGATTGGTTCTGGGTATGCACTTTCACGCTGGCGTCTGTTGGTCAGTGCTGTTACATCCTGTAGTGCCTCAATATTTGTAATTACATGTGTATTCCCCCATAGCAAAATTGTGTTTGTGTTGTGTCAGTCTGCCTGTAGTTTAGACAGTATTTGGTGACATGCCTAGCAGCTCAGTGTAGTTTCTCTACTGTGTTGTTATGTCCCGATATTTATCAGATGTACTGTTGCCTGGCCCCCACATGTGTTGTGTATGTCTGACGCATCAGTGGGATGATGTGAAGATTTATGTCAGTGAGTAGTGGGGAGTAATTTGGTTTTGGACTTGGGCTATTCCAGTCAATATAAAGTACAAACAGACAGGAGGGTGTTACTGCATTAACTGTTTCACCTTATCTACTCCAGTATTTGGGATATGTTCCCAGTTTCATGGCTTCACCCCCCTTGGTCATGCTTGGTCCAGGTTTGTTGCACTAAGGGGTTCTGAACATACCTCTTGACTGGCCAGATTGTTTCAGATTATCCAGGATTATTGCTCATATGTATGTTCTGTTCCACAGAGTCATTATTTTCATTTCTGTGGTAAATCACTGTGATGATGTGAGGATTTCTGTCTGTAAATGATGATATACATTTCAGTTTCAGAACTCACATCCTTCTGAACATGCATGCTGACATGAACCCTGTTACTGTAGCAACATTCTACATTTATAACTGCAGCACGTACGTTATGTCCTTGTTCTTGGATCATTGTCCCCACAGTTTGACAGCCTTCGTCCAGAATTATTGCACTAAGAGGTATAGAGTTATGGTGCTGGGTATGACTCCACTACATGTTATGGGCGCATATATATATATATATATATATATATATATATATATATATATATATATATATATATATAAATATCGATGTATATGTGTATGTGTATAAATACATATATATATATATATATATATATATATGTATATGGGTGTGTGTGTGTGTGTGTGTGTGTGTGTGTATGTATATATACATATATATATATATATATATATATATATATAGATAGTTCTTATATATATATATATATATATATATATATATATATATATATATAGTTTATATATACATATATATATGTATTCCATTTTTGATATCTATAGATTTTTGATATCTATAGATATGTTTATATAACAATATATATGTATATATTCTATAAGTATTTGTTTTATATGTATAGCTCCATATATCTTATGCATATACTTTTTAATATTTATCTATCAGCATACACATTTATATATGTATATTTATATATACTAAACATGAATGATTCCACAGTGTTTGCTCCCTACTGGTCTATACCTGTACTGAACAATATATTTGAAAAAACATCATTCATTACTACATCTCATGGTGTAGTGGTAAATTATTCTGCCTATAGTATACAGGGTCCTGGGTCCAAGACTTGGTAGGGCTGAATATTTTGTTTCGGTGCAGAACAGTGGCTGATGGAGACATGGTGATTAAGACAGTTTTAAGCAGGTTTGCATGGGTTTGCACAATAGTAAGCAATGCCAATACATGGTTAAACGGGAAACTGCTTAATCTGTGTAGGCATCACTCAGCATTGCGCAAACTCACTGCCGCTTAGTGACACTTAGTCCTGCTTAACCCAGCATTAATTTCTTTAAAAGAAAAGAAAACAGGGGTGATAGGAAAGTGGTGAAAAAAAGGGGGCACACAGAGGGGGAATATGAAAGACAGCTAGGGATGTGCAGGATGGGTGTAGGGGAGATCCATAGCTGTCAATTTCTGATACAGCAGCAGCTGTGCGTTTGTACAGAATTTGGAGGTGAATTTGGACACTCAAACCCCTGAGAGAGGGGTGAGGACAACAATAATGTGTTGTTAAGTGATTTAGACCAAATTACATGTGTCCAGTGGACATGTGCAAAATGGACAGCTATGTATGGGGTGACATTTTTTTGTGGGAACAGTTTGCCCTTTATTATTATAAAGTGAGAGTGGGATGTTGGGGAAGTATAGTAGGTATATTTGTGGAGGTAGGTTGCGTAGGAAGACAGACAAGACAGACAAGACAGCAGACAGGGGTGGTATATGACACATGTGGGTAAACATGTTGGACAGGGAAGGTGGTTATGTATTGGATGCCCACAAGCCCCCAAATGGATACAGTGTGACTGAGGTCCCCACCAATGGGCAGTCACCACTGCGTCTTCATGGCCCCAAAGGTGGCTGTGCTGGAGGCTGAGCAGCAGGGGCAGGCTGACCTTCAAGATGCACCATGCAGCCCTCAAGCTGGCGTAACAGATCTTTGAACTCCTTTCTAAGCTTGCTACACACCAATTCCCAGACCTGACTTTGGGTGATGGTATCCTGTCCGCACCCACTCCAAGGGGTAGGGGACGTGCCCCATCCCCTGAGGCAGTTCCACCTGAAGGTGGTGCAGGACCAGCGGACAAGGAGGTCCCGGGTTGGGTTCCAGATGTGCTGGTGCCTGGTACCATGGCCAGTTGAGACAGGACAGCGGATCCACTGGGATTGGCCTTCCCAGATGTGCTGTGTTGTTGCAGTTTTATAACATATGTTTGTTAGTCATGCAAAACACATTCCAGAATTAGTTACAACAGCATGCATGGGTATTCCCATTAACCCAAAACAACAGATTTGGAACAGTTGCATAGCAAACGGAACACATGCATATATGAAACCACAGTGGGCATTATAACGGCATGCAGGTTACATTGATAGCAACAGGCCACCAATTATAGTATTTGCACAAGGAACATTAATAGTCAAACATTTAAATATTTGTAGAACAATAGGACACATGTCTCAACCATTGGTTTGGTGAAAAATATACCCATTGATTTATGTGTTGAGATTATTTGTGCAGGTAGGGTGGGGTAGAGAGAGAGATGTTAATTTTCAACTGTATAGGCTTCAATTGCTCACAGCTTTAATGATTTTTGCTCTAATCATTACTCTCCAGGTATTACCTTACCTTACATCGACCTATGGCCTTGGGTTGGGCAGTGGTAAGTTTGTACACAATGTATAATTACAGCCTTCTTACAGCTAATTTATACCCTTTATTTCCTTGCAGACCTGTCGAGGAAGTTTCTGTTAACACTACCTGACTGTTTCTGCCCATATTCACATACTCAGAGTTACATGTGTGCACTCATACTGTCATACTGTGTGTGTGTGTGTGTGTGTGTGTGTGTGTGTGTGTGTGTGTGTGTGTGTGTGTGTGTGTGTGTGTGTGTGTGTGTGTGTGTGTGTGTGTGCTACTGCCATATTTGCCTTGATTTCTATTGATCACCCTGTGTGTTGGCAGCAGTAACCACTAGCTGTGACAGCATGACACTTGAGAGACATTTATCGGAGGAGACTACTTGGTGTATGTACTTATCTTGCTGTCATTTGCAGCCTTGGGGTTGGACAGTGGGTGCTGTACACAGTGTTTAAGTACAGCTTTCTTACAGCTAACATATACCGTTTCCTACCTGGCAGACCTGTGGAGGAAATTTCTCTTAACACTACCTGGCTGTTTCTAAACATATTCACGTATTCCTGGGTGAAATTATGCATACAGCTTACTACCACTCCTGGGATTTGAACTGTGCCTGTTTGTGCAAAAAATGCAACAGGTTTGTCTTTCATCAGAATGAGCTATTGAGAAGCTGGTGTCTTTTGTTTGACTGTTTTCTGCCAAATACTCTCTTGGTTGTACAATCTGACCTTGTAATTCTGACATTCATGCATGGCAGATAGTTCTTATACTTTGTATTCATACTTTGACATAGCACAGTCTGGAAAACACTGGTTAACACAACATTACTATTCAGGTATCAGATCTTGGTGCATGGAACATTTCATATAGTTAATTTCCTGTTTTACAACTCCACAATCTTTGTCAGATGAACCTTGATTATTTAATGCTTCCAGAGCCATAGTTGCTGTGCAGAAAGTGTACACATTTCAGTTCAGACCACCACATACCAAAGTAAATACAACCAGTCCGGAGTTTTTACTTTTATTGACAGGTAGTGACACTTTTATTGATATATACCCTGTACATCACTATTACTCTGCTAATGTCTCGTTTATTTAGTACAAACCATACAGATTTTTAAATACTGACAGGTGAAATTCTACTCCTTTCTATTTATTTGCCCTGAATACTACAAGCTAGATTTGTACTCGCCAGCCTCGCGATGCAGCCTTAGCATTTGGCTGGCATGAGCATCCAGGTTCACAGCCCTCTCAACTGCAGCTGTACAGGAGATAGAGAAACATTTATGCATACCTATCCATCTCATACTTAGGCTGGACTTTGTTACACAATAATTGATACTGATACTTACACACTGCTGGGACATTCTGTGCCTGAGCATCTTGGATCCACTGGTCCAAGAGGTCCCTCTTTCTATGCTTCAGGTCAGCATAATGGTGCCAGACCTGCTTAACTGTCCGAGGGATACTAGTAGCACTGGTGAGGTCACATGCGAGATGATCCCAGGCCCTCGCTTTGTATTGGGAGCCCTGGTACTGGTCCTGTAGTAGTCTCCCTTCATGGTGTTTAACTAGGAGTCCAATTATGACCCTGGAACCCTGAATGCCATAACGCTGTGGCTAAAAGTGCACACCTTCACTAACACCAGACATAGTGCCTGCAGTGATCAGCTACAGCTGGTTATGGTTGTATTCCTGCCTGCAGGGTTTAAATACGGCTGGATTCCTGCCTTATGCCCTGATTGGCCCATTTTGAATATGCTGAGCTAAGCTATGCGATGGGCAAACCTGTTTAGCACAAATAAGCATTGCTTAAAGGGGTAGTTGCTAAGCACTGCCTACCAGTATGCAAATTTGCTTAGCTATGCTAATTATTGCTAAGCATACTCCGGCTAAGCATAGCTGAGCACAATTTAGCGTTGTTCAGCTTTCAGTTTATGGACTATCAGGATTGTGGGGTTGATTCCTTCTTAATGACATCTTATGATATGTACGTTTCCCTTTCATAACATCCCCATATGTGCTTTCATTACAGTATATTCTTTTGTGGCTATATTGTATGGGACACTTGTGTTTATATCGGGGTTTCACATCTGTACTACACTGACACCTTACATTTGGGCCTGCTTCACTACCCTGGTTAACAACTATATTATTCACTACCTATTTATAAAAATGATACTTTTAGTGCTGTTTTCACATATAAAAATGAATAGACTGAATTGGGGCTTGAACCGTGAATGAGTGTATGCTAAGCAAAAGCTCTAACAACTACACTATTTCACTTAGACTATTTTGGCTGTATGTTTCTATTTAGCTCCTTTGGATGTTTAAGCTATGTTACACAGCTGCGCGACGCACACACCCTCTCAGCTATGCTTAGACTTTATTAGGGATGGAAAAAAAATGTTGTTGTTGTGTCTTTCGACTTATCCTGGTTAGGGGTTGTCACAGTGGAACTCCGGTCCGCTAATGTTTGGTAGATAATTTTTACGTGCCGAGTTACCAGCACTGACACACAACCTTCAACGAATGCACGCCCATTCACGTGATGTATGCCTCCACACAGAAGACGCTCTAGCTGAGAATTGAACGGGACGTCTTGCTGTGAGGCGACAACGCTACCGCAGCACCACTACCGCAGACGGGGGGGGGGGGATGGGAAAAAATAAATGTGTTTTATTTTTATTTACTTTAGGGGTATGCACATTGCTTTCTGCCTCTTAGGGCAAGACAACTGGACAACTACATCATACAGGGGGTATTATTTTACATATTCCTCTCAGGAACATGCTTACTTATTTGGTATGCAGCATGTACACTAGCATACCATTGTGGACATTATCTGTGCTGGAACATTATGGGGGAGGGGGGTATTATAATGTATTTTGTCCATGGACACTGTTATGTTGTGATAACAGTGTCCGTGGAAACTGTTAGTTGCTTTAGAACTGCTGTACAGTAATTCTAGAGTGCAAGGGGCGTGTGTACTATGCGAGCAATGCTCAGACACACCCCCTGCACTCGTTCACACATCATGCATGTGCAGGTTATACAGCAGTGCACCTTCGTGAATATGCTGTGCTGCACTGGCACGATCCACTCCATACAGGAATAGCACTATTCCTGCATGGAGTTTAATGAATCCCAGGGTTAAACTAACTGAATGTTGTTCTTCTTCAATATAAAAGTCACAAGCTGTTGCTATACACAGGGAATCACTACCAGCATGGTTTCTATTAGTGCACAGCAGTGATTCAAAGGTTCACCATAGTTGTGTGACTACAAGGATGTACAGGCAGCTTGCCCCCCACCATCACAGAAACACCTCTTTGTTTTGTTTTGTATCTAACTGAAGCTTCTTTTGATTTGTTTCATCCAGTTTAAGCTTCCACCAATGTCAACTCAATACAGACTTTAGTGGAACTACTAAAAAGTTACTACAATACTACTAAGAAAGGTGAAATTGCACATTCCAGTACAACTAATTCCAAATCTACAATGCATTTAATTCTTTTATCAAGTTCATGCATTTCATATAAAAATCAGCGACAGGAAGTTCTGCTGCCTTGCAAATCATGATGTGACCCATGTTTCCAAAGCAGAACACTAACAGAAATACTCCTAGCTTAGAATGTGTTTTCCAACAATAAGCCTCCAATCTTACCCTTATTTGTGATCACAAGCTCAGTGTACCCCACTACTTACCCTTACTTGTGATCACAAGCATATTGTATCCCAGTGCTTAACCACACTTGTGA